>NW_022436969.1:7776666-8046539 GCF_009761245.1 Sapajus apella | reverse complement strand
ATAATAATAAAATGAATATAATCCATAATATAATTAATATTATATTAGTAAATGGAAACACTAATATTTACTAAGCCTTTACAGAAAAAGTTTGCTGACTCCTGATCTATCCTATAGGTTAGAAATATTTTAATTGGCCGGGCGCGGTGGCTCAAGCCTGTAATCCCAGCACTTTGGGAGGCCGAGGCGGGTGGATCACGAGGTCAAGAGATCGAGACCATCCTGGTCAACATGGTGAAACCCCGTCTCTACTAAAAATACAAAACATTAGCTGGGCACGGTGGCGCGTGCCTGTAATCCCAGCTACTCAGGAGGCTGAGGCAGGAGAATTGCCGAACCCGGGAGGCGGAGGTTGCGGTGAGCCGAGATCGCGCCATTGCACTCCAGCCTGGGTAACAAGAGCGAAACTCCGTCTCAAAAAAAAAAAAAAAAAAGAAATATTTTAATCAAAAATGATCAAAATTTAGGCCAGGTGTGGTGGCTCATGCCAGTAATCCCACCACTTTGGGAGGCCGAGGAAAGTGGATCACTTGAGGTCAGGAATTCAAGACCAGCCTCACCAAGATGGTGAAACCTTGTCTCTACTAAAAATACAAAAATTAGCCAGGCGTGGTGGTGGTGCATCTGTAATCCCAGCTACTTAAGAGGCTGAGGCAGGAGAATCACTCGAACTTTGGAGGCAGAGGTTGCAGTGAGCTGAGATCGTGTGATTGCACTACAGCCTGGGCTACAAAGGGAGGCTGTCTCAAAAAGCAAAACAAAAAGATCAAAACTTAAAAAAGAGTTTTGGTTCCATTTTTTAGGAGACTCAGGTCTCCATACTGGCATATTTTCTGAGGCTTCCAGGTGTTGAGGCTTATTTTATTTCACTTAAGGGAACAAAGCAGAGTGATTCTTTGCTCAAGAAAATAAAGAGAACGAACATAAGTGTCTGTTCTTCTTCCTTGCTTTCACAAATCCTCCAAATGGTGTCAATATGGTATACTTTCCAATGTAGCTATTTCATTACTACTGTCAATTATTTTTTTCTGGAAAACTAGGTAGTGACAGACTATGGTTCACTCTTTCTACCACATTCCCATTTCTACCAATGACCCTGGGATCACCAGCATCAAGAAGCTACAGGTGTGTTCCTTCAAAAATCCAACTAACCAGGCTAACTGTATCTAAACTCAATGCAGTCCCCAAGTGCGGACTTACTTTCTAACCTCTCTCTTACAGATTAGTAAAATTTCTCTTTAGGTCTTACCTTCAAAATACCAAGAGTGGGTGAGAATTTAAGCAACTCCTCTATGACATCATTATACCCTTTGTTGGCTGCTTTCAATAAGGCCGTTGTGCCATCCTTAACAGAAAGGAAAATAAAAGTTGATTATTAACATATGTCTGTGTGGTCTGAGAGCTAAATGTCAATTGAGAACTCGAAGTACCGTTGTCAGAAACTAATGAAATGTGTAAATGAAGCACAGATCAGCAATGTCTCTTAATCTAGGAGCATTTTAGAGCATATTAAGCAGTTAATTCTGCATGAAAGAGTATCAGATAAACCATGACTTAGATTATGTTAGAACTCTGCCATTTGGGAATTCATACTCCTATAGTTCCTGAGAACACTGAGCAGGGGACAGGGGAATTTCAAGAGCATATTTTTAGGCCATGGATGGACCAGAGGCATTCTCTGCTGTTTACGATTTAGCAGAAATGGCTGTCTTTAATAATTTAAATAATTGTTGAACTGTATTTACTGTTTTTTTAAAAAAAATTATACAACCTTGCCCTAGTCTGCTCTAGGTATCTGCCTGTGTGTGGGTAGTGGGGGTTAGGGACAGGGGTGAAATATTAAAATCTGCTGAAAGGCCACGTGCAGTGGTTCACACCTGTAATTCTAGCATTTTGTAAGGCCAAGGTAGGAGGATCACTTGAGGTCAGGAGTTCTAGACCGGCCTAGCCAACATGGTGAAACCCTGTCACTGTCAAAAATACAATAGCCAAGTGTGGTGGCCCGTGCCTGTAGTTCCAGCTACCCGGGAGGCTGAGGCATGAGAATCATTTGAACGCAGGAAGTTACAATGAGCTGAGATCATGCCACTGCACTCCAGCTTGGGTGACAGAGTGATATTCTGTCTCAGAAAAAAATAAAATATGCTAAAAATGAAGTCAAATTCAAAAATTAATATTTAGCTTCTGTCATTATTTTTTGGCTCAAGAAGACAGTTTCCAAATTCCTTTTTCTCCTGTTTTCAATTATCAATCGCCGTGTTTGGAGGATCTAGTTCACAATTCTCCCGTAGCCAAGGAACTACCAAGGCCTGCCATTAGGGTTTACGTGTAATCAGAAAGAAGGAACATGGAATTGGCGGTGGCGGCGTGGGGGGGCGGGTGGTGGTTCTTTCTGGCTTCAGGGATTGTGAGAAGAACAGTGGGAGAGAGGGCAGTGAAGTGGTGGCGAACACGTCTGGCGATTTCCCTTTTTTGGAGCTTAGCCTTGGAGAGGGGAGGGTGGGTTACGTAAGCAAGGGTTATGCAAAGGCAACCAGGCCACAGTAAAAACACAAAAAACAAACAGCCTAGGTGGTCAGGCTCTCTTCAAGCCTTCCTTATGGGGAAAGGGCTTGCTGTGGGGTACACCCAGGCAGTATTATGTAACACCAGCAGAGGCCAGTGGAGACAGAGGGCCGGCAGGGGACGGGATGCAGGGGGGTCTGCAGCTCCAGGGAACAGGGATGACAGGCAGGGCCTGCAGGAGGCGCAGCACCAGCCAGGGGCTCCCCCTACCCCAGCCCCCAGGACAGCCTGGAGGCCCTGTCTCTACCGTCCCCAGGCTAGAGGTTAAGATTCCACCTGCTCTAGTGCGTCCCAAGGTCATCTCAGGTGGAGGAGAGAGACTGAGCAGCACCGAATTGGACCGTGACTTTGTTTTCCTGCTCAAGAGCAGGCAGTTTGGGAGGAAGCCTGTGTGGGCTGCAGGCTCAGTCAAGACCCGTTTTCTCCGCACAGGCGTGCTGGGCGGCTTCGCTCAGTGGCCGCGCGCCCCAGGCACTCACGTTCCGCGCAGCGTCGCGGTCGGCTCCGCGCAGCAGCATCACCCGCACCACCTCGCTGTGGCCCATCTGGGACGCGATCCACAGGGGCGCTGTCCCGTCCTGCGGGGAGAGGAGGCGGCGGCCACCGTGACTGGGGCGCCCGGGCCCACCCATTTACAGAATGTCTTTAACAGCAGGACTCTGAAAGCGAAAACCCCAGGAAGGCACTCCTTGAGCGCAGATCACACTCTCCAGCTGATCCACACTGCCCAGGAGGCAGTGAGAAAAGAGGGGGTGTGTGTAGCCCAAGGACACAGACGGCACGTGGCTGAGTCTGGGCTACTTGTGTAATCGCCAATATTCAATTTTTGGCTTATAAAACCACCCATTTCGTGGCTGGATCTTTTGCCAAAAAGCGTGATACAGATTTCGTGGAATGCTGCGTGGGACCCTGTTTTGAGGGCTTGGGGGAGCAGCTGAGCTGTATATTTACAGCACAGCAAAACCAAATTCCACAAACCCAGAGAGAAGTTGGCCTCTTTCCCCCCAGACTGTCCATTTCTTTGCTTTCCTAGTGGGTCGCTCCTTAATGTTCACACCATACACTCCTAATTTCCATAGGCAAGCAGGCAGTTTCCTTTGAGGTGGGGTCTGAGAGTCAGAGCACTCAAGTCATTTCTCCTACTCTTCTAGTCTGGTGTCCAGAACCCTCCATAGCCACCTCATCTCTTAGGGAGCTTAACTTTATGTGGAATATGTTGTTGCGTCTTCCAGGAAGTGATGCACCTGAACCAGTTATGGCAGGAGAGCATTTTGGGGACTATTTCCTCTATGTGTATTTGGGAATATTTCTCCAGCATCTCTTTCTCTGTGCACACTAGGCCATGAGGCAGAGAAATATTGCTCCAGAGAGGGAAAAAAAGTAAAAACATGCAAGGGATAGAGAAGGATTTGACAGTAGGGTGGCTCCTGCCAGATGGGATGGAAACTGGGAAAGCCTTCCAATGTATGAAGGAGCTAGAGAGGGAGGGGGAAGGCGGAGGCCAGATGAGAGTGTCCACGTTTTCTTCCCCCTCTGGACTGAATCTCGGATGTGTTGTGGGGGATAGGTAACCTGGGGATGGTAGAAACATCAGATCAGTTATAGGGAATTCCAGATGGAAAAGGGTTTTCTCTTCTTGTGAGAAACCAGGAAAGTTACAAGTCCTTTAGAGAAGTTCTGCTCTCTGGTGGTGCCTGGGAGACAGGAGAGAAATGGCCAGGGGGTTTCAAAGTCAATGGACGGCAGCCCCCACAGCCCACACCTGCCTAGCCCCTAGGCATCCAGAGTCCCGTCTGCCTGTGGGAAATCAGAAGCGTTAGAGAAACAGTGGGCTGGAGTGAGCCTGGGGGTGAGAACACAAGGCCACAACGTCCTGACTTCCTGAGTAGAGATGATGGCCGGGCCAGCAGACAAAGGTGAGACCAGCTGCATCCCTGCGGTGTACCAGCGCAGGACACCTGCGGACCAGAGAGGCCAGCACCAGGGCCACGCATGAGTCTCCCCACCCCCATCTCAATGCCAGGATGATAGTCTGATCCCGAAAGCTTAGGTCCCTTTGGAGAGAAGGGCAGGAGGGAGCAGGATCCAGAATTGGCTAAAGGTAACCTCTGAGGTAATCATGATAATATGCCCTAAGAGACTGTTTTAGCCAGATAAGACTAAATTACCCATTGGGGGAGGAAGGGCTGAAGAGCAAAATGATTCAGTTATAGAATATAAAGTTACATTTTCTGCTGCTGTGTGTAATTTCAACCTTAGCCTACTAGCAGAAGCAGGCACAAGATTGTTGCCCATTGCTGTCCTGAGAAAGGCAGAGGGAATGAAGTATTTGAGTTGGGTGGGGGAAGCTGGTGACTTGGGAGCCCAGGAGAATCTGGAGGTGCTGAAGGGCAGTCAGAGGATGCTGGCATCTATCCTGGGAGAGACAGTGGAAGAGGTGCTGAAACAAAGGATAGAGAGAGGCAGAAGACACTTTAACCTACTTCATAGTTTTTCCAGGAGCCTCTTGGTGGGAATATTCTTGAATCTAAATATTATCATGAGCAATTTGCACTTTAGTTTAAAAGCACTTCAATATTCTTTATTTGATTCTCCCAATTCAGGATTTAATCAATCATTCATGCAACCACTAATGATAATTATTATTTGAGACAGGACTCTGTTACCTAGACTGCAGTACAGAGGCATGATCAAGGCTCATTGCAGCCTCAACATCCTGAGCTCAAATGATCCTCCTGCCTCAGCCTTCCTAGTAGCTGAGACTACAGGTGCGCACTAGAGATGAGGCCTTGCTTTGTTGCCTAGGTTGTTCTTGAACTCCTGGCTTCCAGTGAACCTCCCACCTCAGCCTCCCAAAGTGCTGAGATTACAGGTGTGAGGTGAGTCTGACCTAAGCAACCAACAATGATTAAGCATCTTCTGTGTCTCAGGCAGAGTGCTAAAAATAAGTCCTGGAGGGCCGGGCGTGGTGGCTCAAGCCTGTAATCCCAGCACTTTGGGAGGCCGAGGCCGGTGGATCACGAGGTCAAGGGATCGAGACCATCCTGGTCAACATGGTGAAACCCCGTCTCTACTAAAAATACAAAAAAAAATTAGCTGGGCATGGTGGTGCGTGCCTGTAGTCCCAGCTACTCAGGAGGCTGAGGCAGGAGAATTGCCTGAACCCGGGAGGCGGAGGTTGCGGTGAGCCGAGATCGCGCCATTGCACTCCAGCCTGGGTAACATGAGTGAAACTCCGTCTCAAAAAAAAAAAAAAAAAAAAAAAAAAAAAAAAAAATAAGTCCTGGAGAGGAGACATGAAGGTTTCCATAGGACTGCAGTGCTGATAAAGTATGGACAAAAATGCACAAGATGAAACAGCAGGGAGGGCTGCTGCATGGGGAATGCAGGCTCAGTGTCATGGATAGGCTGCCTTCTGAGCTGGGTCTTGAAGAAGGACCAGGATTTTGCTAGGTGAGAGAGAGAGGGAAGGGTCATTTGAGGGAGAAGGAAAAGCAGCCACAGTCACAGTGGCTTGGACAGGCATGGCTACTTCATGCAGGGTCGGAAATCCAGCTGCTGTAGCCAAAGGGGTGTGGATGGGACCCTGGGAGGCAGAAGGGGAGTGTGGGTCCACGCTGGTGCTAATACTAATGCGCTTCTGCGTGCCTGGGTCTGTTTTGTTCTTTGTCGCTCTCTCTCCACCAGGGGGCAGGCAGGGAGAGGCAGCCAGCAAAAAACGGCAGCCCACTGCCTATTCCGTGTGCTTTTCTATGGCTTGGTCATTATTAACAAACTTGTATTAACAACTGATACTAATATGTGGGAAAGTGCTGAGAGATGCTATATTGTGAGAAATTATCTATCATCTATCTATCTATCTATCTATCTATCAATCATCTATCTATCTACCTACCACCTATGATAGAGTCTTGCTCTGTCCCCCCGGCTGGAGTGCAATGGTGCCATCTCAGATCACTGCAACCCCTGCCACCCAGGTTCAAGAGATTCTCCTGCCTCAGCTTCGAGAGGCTGAGACTATAGGCATGCACCACCACACCTGGCTAATTTTTGTATTTTAAGTAGAGATGGGGTTTCGCCCTGTTGGCCAGGCTGGTCTCAAACTCCTGACCCCAAGTGATCCACCCACCTCAGCCTACCAAAGTGCTGGGATTACAGGCATAAGTCACCATGTGTAGCAAAAAAATCATTATTATCAATTTAGAACATCAATGATAACACTCATCAAATATATCATCTTTTTTTTTTTTTTTTTGAGACGGAGTTTCGTTCTTTTTTCCCAGGCTGGAGTGCAATGGCGCGATCTCGGCTCACCGCAACCTCCGCCTCCTGGGTTCAGGCAATTCTCCTGCCTCAGCTTCCTAAGTAGCTGGGATTACAGGCACGCGCCACCATGCCCAGCTAATTTTTTGTATTTTCAGTAGAGACGGGGTTTCACCGTGTTGACCAGGATGGTCTCGATCTCTTGACCTCGTGATCCACCCGCCTCGGCCTCCCAAAGTGCTGGGATTACAGGCTTGAGCCACCGCGCCCGGTCTCAAATATATCATCTTAATTAGAATAGTCATGGGAGGTGGAAAAAGCAATCAGTCCTTCCTGGCTGTGAGACCTACGCCAATCACTCTCAGTCTCAGTGTCCTCTTGTCAAAAATAGTTAGCTCACAAGATAAGTGAGAAAACATATAGAAAGGTGGTGAGCATAAGCACTGGCTCACAGATGCTTAGGAAATGCTAATTGTATCTGAGTAGTATTTATCATGAGAAACAGTAAGCTCCTTAATATGTACTTTTGTTCACAAAATACTTCCATATGCTTTTAAATTTGATTCGTCCACCGACCCTGTGAGACAACTGATTGTGAGCAGGTAGGAATGACTGGTAAAATGAGATTTTGGGGCTGCCTGTATATTTCATTACTGGTAATTACAACTCCAAATCTGATTTGGGAACCCAGGGAGTTGCATATGAGTTACAGCATTATTGTCAAATCAGATTACTTATCAGTTGGTTATTTAGTTTATGAATTAGGAGAGGTTTTCCTCTTTTGTATACCTTAATTTCTGTTTTCTTTTATTTTTTCCTTGTAGTATAATGATTACAGCCTTCATTTTCATCATGAAAATGATGGGAGCAGTGGCTCACACCTATAATCCCAGCACTTTGTGGGGCCAAGGTAGGAGGATGGCTTGAGCCCAGGAGTTTGAGACCAGCTTCAGCAACACAGTGAGGCCTCCATCTCTATAAAAAAAGAAAATTGATTTTATATATTTTTAAAATTAAAGATATAAAAATAATTTTGAAAATGATGAAAAGTCTATTTAGCTCCTTTTTGTAGAGTTTTGGAATTATCAAAATGTGAAAAAACATTTTAAAATATTTAAATAAGTTTTTGAATTCTTCCAGACCAAAAAATATAGTTTTAAAATATATTAAATCAAATAAATCATTGTGAAGGTATAACCTCTACAGCACTTTTTTTTTTTAAAGGTAATGGCTGGGCATGGTGGCTCACACCTATAATCCCAGCACTTTGGGAGGCCGAGGCGGGTGGATCCCTTGAGGCCTGGAGTTTGAGACCAACCTGGCCAACATGGTGAAACACCATCTCTACTAAAAATATAAAAGTTAGCTAGGTGTGGTGGTGCACGGCTGCAGTCTCAGCAACTCAGGAGTCTGAGGCAGGAGAATCGTTTGGGCCTGGGACAGGGAGGTTGCAGTGAGCTGAGATAGCACCTCTATACTCCAGCCTGGGAAACAGAGTGAGACTCCATCTCAAAAAAAAAAAAAAAAAAAAGTAATAGAATATTTAGCTTGAAGAAGGATGAGATTCATAGGGTTATGACAGCTGTCCTTTACTATTTGTGTGTATATCAAGTAGAAAAGGATTTAGACTGATTTTTCAGGCCAAGTGAGAGAAAGAAGACAGATGGATGAAAGCTACATGGAAACTTGGGGCCAATGTAGAAAAGTTTAATGAGGGTTGGCTAAGACCAAAGAAAGTGATCAGATAGGAGTGAGTTCCCCATGCCTAGAGGTGTTCAACAGTAGCTGATTATCATAGAAAGGATTAGAGTACTGATGGATGGCTAAACAGAGTGACTTTTGTAGTTTTCTCCAACTCTGTTATTCCCTCATTTGATTTGAGATCATTTCTACAGCCAGATCACAGCATGAGATGGCGTGTATAACATGACCTGTATTAAAGACTAACCTTGTATGTCTTATTTAGGTTCCTGAGAGTATTTGGAAAAAAGAACTAAAACCATCCTCTTCTGTGGGAATGCGTATCCAAAGCAGCACTAGCTCTTTGCTTTCACAATTTCCAGTCATCACAGTTGGGTTACTTCCACCTACAGGGTTAGGCCAGTCAGAGGTCTTGGGGACCAATTCTATTCTGGGACTTGGGAGTCCAAGAGCTATGAGGAACCTTGCCCGTAGCAGAGAGAGTTCAATATTGAGATAATGTTCTTACCTGCCCTAACCTGATCTGGAGCCTATTTCTCGTGATTGTGTCCCTTGCCCCATGTGCCTGGCCCAGCAAATGGGTCTGTAAGAGATGTCACCCAATGCTGCACTGCCCATGGTCTGACTCCATCCTCCCAGTCAAGGGTGATGGAACTGAGGATGGGCAGGCCAGCCAGTCACTGTGGCCTGGTGCACAAAGATGAGCTGTGACAATGACATGGCTATCCCCAGAGTTTGGCAGTCTGATCCATAAAGCTGGGGACCACATACTAGGTAAGTAAGCAGATGAAACTGGTAAAAAAAAGAAAGGTGTGGGGAGAGAAAGAGATAGGAAGGGACTCTGAGATGACAGAGAACACATGCTCACTAGACAAAGTGCAGCTGTGATTTCTGATGTGTTTTCTGTTCCAATGAGGCCTGGTTGGAACAGAAATGATAATAATAGCAATACCTAACACTGCACCAGCTGTGTATCAGCTACTGCATTAAGAGTTTTGCAGGGATTATTTTATTTAATTCTCGCAATACTGAGATTCAGGGAGAGTAGGCAACTTGCTCAAGGTCCCACAGTTAGTAAGCAAAATGGGGTCTGTGTTTCATTTTCTTAAGATATCCATATCCCCATAATTTCCAAGCTGCTCTCCACCCAAAAATCTGGGTCTGCTCCCTAGCTGCCTCTTACAGTCTTCCTGGGGACTGGTGTCCTGCTCATGAGTCTGAGCCCTGCATCTGGAGCCTCTTCTAATTCTCAGGCACTGATCCCTAAATGCTGCAGGCTTCCAGACCTCCCTGGTGCTCTGCACCAGCCATGGGGATCTTCTGGCAGTCGACACACTTTTTCTGAGTGTGTACCATGTGCAAAGGGAACAAGACCGAGTCCCTGCCCTTGACAAGCAGCACGGCTTTCCTATGGCTATGGCTGTCTGCTCCCATTTCCAAACCATCAGGATTCTATGCCAATCTTTCGGCTCCTCCCACTGCTATTGCTGGGTTCACCCCTCCAAGCTTCCGACCTGGGAGAACATTTATTTTCTGGGCCTAGCTACTCTGTGTACAAAGCTAACTCAAGGTTTCTTTTAGGAGAAGGCACTTTATGAGATGGCTTTTCCTCTAGGCTTCAAAGAAATACTGTTTAGCACATGAAAAAGACTAGATAGAGATGAGTTATGACTGGCCAGACTGAGCTCTGGGTAAACAGGGTCAGACCTCTGCCATTCTATAAAAGCACTGTTTTAATAAGGTGGGTGAGTTGAGCTGGGAAAATATATGGCAAGGTATTTGGTTAATAGAAAAACAGAAATAGCCAACTCAGCTAGTGATTAAAAAGGGTTGACTCATATCAACTCAACTTGGTGAGGACACATGGAAAGAAATGAAAATGAATTTTTAGACTGATTATAGATTTCAGTGATCTCTGTGACTCTTGACCTCTTGGCTTAGGACAATATGGAAGGAAAATATTTTTCAAGTTTCAAATCAAGAACTTAGTCTTCCCATTGTCTGGCTATGACTAGCTTTGGGATTATGATTCCTCATCACGAAGTATTAAAAAGGTCTTCATTTAGTTCTCAGTGATAGAGTTACAAAGAAAAGTCATTCCCACTACAGTTCAGATTCCCTGAAGTGCATCTCAAATGTCAGCTGAGTAATTTCAATGTAACTTTGTCAACATCCTGTTACAGGATACTGTAATAAAATGATAGGGCTTCATAGAATGGCAGTGCAGCAATTTTAAATCATATTTATCCAAAAGTATTAAGAAATTAAAGCAGGCAGGTTTCCTTGTCCTCATTTAGTAAATTCAAGGATTTTCCATTAATGACTCAATGTGTCCGCTGAGATTTCAGAATAAAATATTGGTTTCCCAATGTTCTACCTATAGAATATTCTACCATGTGCAGGCCATTTTAATAGAAACTTTTAATTAGACTTTTTTTTTAAACCTCCTTATAACTTGTGACAAAGTCAGCCAGGACTGGTATCACTTTTGTCTTACCATGGCACTGTTTTCTTGAAACACAATAAATATGCAGAGTTTACACTTTCAGAGAAGACGGAACTTGAGCTAGTCTGACCTGGATAGATAACAACCTCTAATTATAAGCTCACAGTAGGTAATAAAAATTATTATGATTTGAGGACACAATGGGGTGAGTGTACTCTATAAAAAGGAAAAATTCTATTGCTTTTTTTCCCCAAAGCAATTCTTATTTTATAAGACACCTTTTTCCTGAATAACAATTCTTTCAGGGCTGAACTCAAAATAATTCAAAACAATTGCTTTAGATGCAGTCTTTAGAAGGTGTAGCACTTACTTGCTCCTTGCCCAGAGGGTGGATCCCTGCACTCAAAGACTAAGTCATCCACGTTGACCAGGCTCTCCTAACTCTTGAGGAAGGAAAACAGCGGTGCTGTGTTGTGGCTACTGCTGCAGTGTTGGTTTACTCTTTAACTTCTTGGCTTCAGCATCAGTGCGTGACTCATTTTAGGTTTAAGTGGGCACAACTCATGCAATATTTGAAATATAATCTCGTATACCAGCTTCGTTTTTTACAAACAGTACTTTAGGCATATAAATGATAAACTTCAAAGTGCCAGAAATTATTTTGGAAGGACGTACTAATAGAGAGACTTGACAATCTTGATAACCTCTCATTCTAAATTCATAGTAGTATCTTCAATAATGGTTCCCAAATCAAACTTATGCAATCTAAAAAAAACCAATTCCTCTTACTAATTTTGGGAAAATGAAGCCTCTGATTCAGAATCAATCAACAATAACAAACTAAAAAGGATCAATATGAAAATATTAAACTCTAATCCTCAAAAGTCAACTCTGGTAGGTACAGAAGTGTAACTTTTTTTAAACTGCTTCCTTCCCCAGGAGTATTCCTGGAGCCACCTAAGAATAACTTTAAAATTCTAAAAATATAATCTTAAATTGATAGCACTATCCGGCACATGATAAGTACTCAAATGAATATTGATTGAATGTTGAATAAAACAATTATTAAAAATGTGGGCATTTAAAGAGATCACCAGCCTCATCCTGCCCAGCCTCCTAATTTTTCTTTTCTTTTCTTTTTTTTTGAAACTGAGTCTCACTCTTATCACCCCGGCTGTAGTGTGTAGCGCAGTGGTGCAGTCTTGCAACCTCTGCCTCCCGGGTTCACGTGATTCTCCTGCCTCAGCCTCCCAAGTAGCTGGGATCTGCCAACATTCCCGGCTAATTTTTGTATTTTTAGTAGGGACAGGGTTTCATCATGTTGCCCAGGCTGGTCTCAAACTCCTGACCTCAAGTGATCCACCTGCCTCGGCCTCCCAAAGTGCTGGGATTACAGGTGTGAGCCACTGTGCCCAGCCCAGCCTCCTAATTTTCAGTGATGAAAGTCTGGACCAGAGAGGTTGATTCACTTGTTCACAACCACACAGCTCAAATTATTGGCAGGACGGATTGAGAACTCGGAATTCCTGATCTCAAAACCACTTTGCCTTCCTAACCTCAAACTATTCTACCCAAGGGCTCTCTCTTTTTCTCAGGTTCCTTATGTGCTTGGGCTTCCGAAGACCAAAGAAGTCATGTCCAAGAGCTCAGATCAACCTTAAAGTTCTCATAGCTATTCATTATGTAAACACAGAGAGGCATTCCTATATCAGGTCAGATTACAGTGGAGATGTGCCTGGGTATGAAATCAGCGTGTCTTTTCCCTAGGAAACTACTTTTATAGTAATGTTTCCTTAATTTGAAATGTTTTGTTAAAAATAAATTAATCTCGGGCCAGGCATGGTGGCTCACACCTGCAACCCCAGTATTTTGGGAGGCCAAGGCGTGCAGATCACTTGAGGCCAGGAGTTCAGGACCAGCCTGAGAAACATGGCTGTCTATCGAAATGTATCTCTACCAAAAATATAAAAATTGGCTGGATGTAGTGGCACACACCTGTAATCCTAGATATTTGGGAGGCAGAGGAATGAGAATTGCTTGAACCCAGGAGGCAAAGGTTGCAATGGGTCAAGATCACGTCACTAGATGACGGAGCAATACTTTGTCTCAAAAAAAAAAAAAGTTAATCTGGGCAAAAATAGTACCTACACAAGAGAAGCTAATCATAATACCATATATTTTGATGGTACTTCACTGTTTATAAAGTGCTGCCTCTGTAATCTTGCATTTCTATTCTTTTTTCTTCTTTGTGTAAATTATTACTCTTTTTTTGAGACAGTCTTGTTCTGTTGCCAAGACTGGAGTGCACTGGTGCAATCTTGGCTCATTGCAGCCTCTGCCTCCCAGGTTCAAGCGATTCTCCTGCCTCAGCCTCCAAAGTAGCTGGGATCATAGGCATGCACCACCATGCCTGGCTAATTTTTGTATTTTTAGTAGAGATGGGGTTTCATCATGTTGGCCAGGCTGGTCTCGAACTCCTGGCCTCAAGTGATCCTCCTGTCTTGGCCTCCCAGAGTGCTGGGACTACAGGTGTGAGCCACTGCACCCAGCCTACATTTCTGTTCTTTTAATATCAGTTAACTGACTTGCTAGATGTTAGCTTGCTGTTGGTAAATGAAGTTTCAACAGTGTAATAATTGTGAGAGATGAAAGTGCAGAACCTCCTAATGATTCCAATGGAATGGAGTCTTCTTTGGCTTGGTGGAAGAAGTGGTAGGCACGTAATGAGGCAGCATTATTGGCAGGGGCTGGACTACTGACCCACATCTGTTTACCAATGCCCCACGCCAGCCTGCACTCATTAGATCAGTACAGCCACAATTTATTTGCACAGGAGGTGGCAGAGTATATACTTGACCTCAGACATTAAACACTTAAGTTTTAAAAGTACTGAATTACGACGTCAGCTTGGTTTCATAGGCTTTCAGGTGAGCTCAGAGCATAGAACAGGAGGTACCCTAATCAAAGATTAACTTTTCATCACAGAAGCAGAAGGGTTTAAAGAATGCCCTGAGCTGACTGGTTATCTTAGGTATGTGATGCCAGGGGACACCCAGCCCTCCCTGCCCCATGCCCCATGTGCTCGGGCAAATGTCAACAGTGGACATTACCTGCCTTGGCTGGTTGACTTTTGCTCCTGAAGCCAGCAGTAATCGAATAACATCCAAGTAACCACCTTGGGCAGCTAGGAAGAGGGCAGTGGCTCCATCCTGAGAGAGAGGAAATTCAAAGCATTAAAAACATTATCTTTCACATTTATTTTAAAAGAAATTAGGCCAGGCGCAGTGGCTCATGTCTGTAATCCTAGCACTTTGGGAGGCCGAGGCAGGTGGATCCAGGAGTTGGAGACCAGCCTGGCCAGCATGGTGAAACCCCGTCTCTACTAAAAACACAAAAATTAGGCCAGGCATGGTGGCTTATGCCTGTAATCCTAGCACTCTGGGAGGCTGAGGTGGGTGGATCCCTGAGGTCAGGAGTTGGAGACCAGCCTAGCCAACATGGTGAAACCCCGTATCTACTGAAAAAAAAAAAAAAAAGTTAGCCAGGCATGGTGGCAGGCACCCATAATCCCAGCTACTCCAGAGGCCAAGGCAGGAGAATCACTTGAACCCAGAGGCAGAGGTTGCAGTGAGCTGAGATCATGCCACTTCACTCCAGCCTGAGTGAAACAGCAAAACTCCATCTCAAAAACAAACAAAAAAAGAAAAAGAAGCAACAACAAATAAAAATATACAAACATTAGCTGGGCATGGTGCCACATACCTGTAATCTAAGGTACTAGGGAGGCTGAGGCAGGAGAATCTCTTGAACCCAGGAGGTGGAGGTTACAGTGAGCCAAGATCGCACCACTGCATTCCAGCCTGGGGAACATGTTGAGTGAGACCCTGTCTCAAAATAAATAAATAAATAAAATAAAATAAATTTAATTTAAAATATACACATTTAATATAATTTTCCATCTCCATCTCTTTTTAATGTTTCCACCTCTTTGTCAATGAAGAGCCAAATGTTAGATATACAAATCCCTCAAACCTCATTTTTAAAACATTTATTTTTAATGTATTTTTAAATTTCTAAAAAAATATATATTTTTTGAGACAGAGTCTCACTCTGTCACCAGGCGCCAGGCTGGAGTGCAGTGACGCGACCTCAGCTCACTGCAACCTCCGCCTCCTGGGTTCAAGCAATTCTCCTGCCTCAGCCTCCTGAGTAGCTGGGACTACAGGCGTGCACCACCACACCCAGCTAATTTTTTTTTTTTGTATTTTTAATAGAGATGGGGTTTCACCATGTTGGCCAGGATGGTCTCGATCTCTTGACCTCACGATCTGCCTGCCTCGGCCTCCCAAAGTGCTGGGATTATAGGCATGAGCCACCACGCCCGGCCAAAATTAAAAAAAAAAAAATTAACTGGGTGAGGTGGCACGTGCTTATAGTCCCAGCTATTTGGGGGGCTGAGGCAGGAGGATCACTTGAGCCCGGGAAGTTGAGGTTACAGTGAGTCATGTTTGCACCACTGCACTCCAGCCTAGGGAACAAAGTGAGACCTTGCCTCAAAAAAAAAAAAAAAAAATTGGGAGTAAAATATGTTCTTTTAATTAGATCTTTCCTACCGTTTCTCTTTCTTGTCCTCTTATCCTCGTTCCCCCAATATGAGGGTTCTGCAAGAATTAAAATACAATATGCAACTGTGTATGGTGGCATGCACCTGGGGTCCCAACTACTCAAGAGCTGAGGCAGGAGGAATCGCTAGGGCCCAGGAGTTCAAGACCAGCCCTGGCAACATAGCAAGACTCTCTCTCTCTCTCTCTTTCTCTTTCAAGACAGGGTCTCACTCTGTCACCCAGACCTGGAGTGCGGTGGTGCAACCACGGCTCAATGCAGCGTCAACCTCCTCAGCTCCAGCGATTCTCTTACCTCAGCCTCCTGAGTTGCTGGGACTACAGGTGTGCACCACTATGCCCAGTTAATTTTTTAAAAGAATTTATAGTAAAGACAGGGTCTTGCTATGTTGCCTAGGCTGGTCTCACACACTTGGGCTCAAGCGATCCTCCTGCCTCTGCCTCCCAAAGCACTAAGATTACAGGCATGAGCCACCACACCCAGATGACCCTGTCTCTAAAACATAAAACAAAAGAACACTGTAAGATGTTTTCAATAAAACTGCCCTAGAAATAACCTCCACAAAGTGGCTCTCTGCCAGGCCAGCAGACACCAACAACACCTATAAACATAAAAAACCAATCCTGCATGAATCTCAAAGCAAGTGCTCCTTTTCCAGTGCTCTTCAGTTTTCGTCTTCACTGAGTATCTGTGTCTTCTGGGCATTTCTGTTTTCTTGGACACATGTCATTCGGTGATTTCAACAGATCCATCGATCAGCTGAGAGCATGCATTCTCCCTAGATGCTCACTTCAGCCTGATAACATTCACAGCACAGGGTAAGCTCACTGTTTTCAGACCACAGTTAAAACCAGAGCACACCCTAGAGGAAAGCACCTAGCGAACCCGGCTCATTACACCTGCTGGGAACACTAACCTCAAGCAAAAATATGACACGTGTCCCTGCAAGTCCAGCCACGTGTGTCACGTGGAGGGTCCTGGATTTCCAGTGGGTGTCAGCTGAGCTGCCAAACTGCTCTCAAGGTGATCATTAAGAAATTAATCAGCTCTACAGATTTTCAAGCAAGTGTTTTATATGGGGATAAAATTTTCAGAAAGTCTACAAAGCCCTTAGCTGCTGACAACTCTCAGAAATTTTCTTTTCCTTTTTAAATTTTTTTTAACTCACAAGAATTTTCCAAGATGAACTCCCCATCCATTGAATTTTTCGCTGTGCATTCCAAGTTCCAGTTCTGCCTGCCCACTCATATTTTAATTGTTTTTAAGGAAATATTTAGATTGTTTGGGCAAAAGTGAAGGTCTTAATGTAAAATGGGAGTTATAATGCATGAAATTTCTTGAGTCACCTTAAAACAGAGAGGAATTTACTATGGAAAGAGGCTTTTTTTTCCCAAACACTTTGGCTTTTCCTACTCGATGTGTGTGTGTGTGTGTATATATATATGCGCCCCACAAACTCTCAGATTTACTTTACCTATATATAGCCAAAGACATATCTAACCTTTAGACCTGTGTTTCTTAGATTTGGCTACATGTGAGAACTGCCTGTTGTCCAAGCTGTGCCTTCAGTGACTCCAGTTTTGTTGGTCTGGGGTGAGCCTGGAAATTGGTACTTTTTAAACCTCCCAGATGATTCTAATGGGCAGCCAGAGTTGAGAATTGCTTCTTTATTTAGATCATTATCAAGTAATTCAATCGTTCTGCTGGTAATGTTGCAGGATCAGAGTGTTATGGATTTTGAACTGCAGAGGGTAAGGCTAGTTACTATGAATTTCAAAGAGGCCTGTGATTTGTCAGGGTTAACCATGTAAACTCTGGAAAGCGTGTTCAAATGGAAAAGTTCACAACCTACACAGTTCATTATATGTCTATGAAAGTATAGTGCCCCAGGCATAAGGGTTAAATGTCTAGCTGTAGGACAGCCTAAAATATGGTTCCTAGATAATTGGAAGTAGGAATTTTTCCACTCTTCACCATGCGACTGTCAAGTCAATTCATCTCCCCATATTCTATTTTTTTCCTACAAAACTGGAGTAATGTTTGTCATAAATCCTATGGCATTATAGTGACAATCAATTGAAAGAGCCCTTGGGTGATATGCTAATTGCCAGTGAGCTGCAAATGACCCACACCAGCAGTGGGCGCCTTTCAAAGGTCAACGGCATGCATATATTTTACAGGTCATTGCCTCACTTTTCTTGAACTCCCGACCTCAGGTGAGCCACCCACCTTGGCCTCCAAAGTGCTTGTATTACAGGTGTGAGCCACCACACCCAGCCGCACTTTTCTTCCAAATACCTTAGATTTCTCCTCTTTGTGCCCTTCTTCATAAACACTACGACAGTATATTTTGTGTATCCAATGACCACATTTAGAAAAATTTTGTATATTTTGGTTTTCAGCAAGTCCATATGCTGGGATTTGTGGTTTGTCATGATATGAATACGTATCACACGGTTTTTGAAGGTCTTAATTGTACAGATATGTGAAATGTTACACATAACAAATAGATTTAAAAGGGAGAACAAAGATGGATAAATAAGATACATGGTTTCTTTCATTTTTGCGGGAGATGGGGGGTTGGAGGGAGGGGAGACAGAGTCTCACTGTGTCGCTCAGGCTGGAGTGCAATGGCGCGATCTCAGCTCACTACAATCTCCACCTCCTGGGTTCAACAGATTTTCCTGCCTCAGCCTCCTGAGTAGCTGGGATTACTGGTGCGTGCCACCATGCCCGGCTAATTTTTGTATTTTTAGTAAAAACAGGGTTTCACCATGTTGGTCAGGCTGGTCTCGAACTCCTGACTTTATGATCTACCCACCTCGGCCTCCCAAAGTGCTGGGAGCCACTGCGTGAGCCACCACACCTCGTCCTGTGGACATATGTGAAGAAGTGATTGTCAACTCTGGCTGCCCATTAGAATCATCTGGGGAGGTTTAAAAAAATACCAATTTCAAGGCTCACTCCAGACCAACAAAACTGGAGTCTCTGAAGGCACAGCTTGGGCAACAGGTAGTTCTTACATGTAGCCATGGCGTGAGCTACTGTGCCTGGCCAGATACACGGTTTCTATATAAAAAACCCCATCTGGTCCACTATATATTTTTTTCTTGACTCAGACCAAAGTCTTACTATCCATTAAGTATTTTTGAATTGGCATTTTTGGCATCTGGATTTAGACTGCAATTTCGTGCGTGATGAGGAATGTCCTAAAGCCCCCCTGAAATGCACTTACATAAAGTTGGTCATGGATGTTTGCTCCATGCTTCAGCAAGGTCTCCACCACCTGCATATGCCCGTACTGACTGGCAGCCAACAGGGCGGTGCCTCCATCCTGTGGACATGCAAAGTATAAACACATTAGAGGCGGTGCAGGCACGTATTTCACCAAGCAGATGCTCCTCACATACACAGAATTTAGGAAAAAGGTTTTCCCAAAGATAATAACAACAAACTCACTTTCCCTCTTTTTTTTTGAGATGGAGTCTCACACTGGTGCCCAGGCTGGAGTGCAGCGGTGCGATCTCTTGTCACTGTAACCTCTGCCTCCCAGGTTCAAGTGATTCCTTGCCTCAGCCTCCTGAGTAGCTGGGACTACAGGCATGTGTCACCATGCTTGGCTGACTTTTGTATTTTTAGTAGAGACAGGGATTCACTATGTTGGCCAGGCTGCTCTCGAACTCCTGACCTCAAGTGATCTGCCCGTTTTGGCCTCTCAAAGTGCTGGGATTAAAGGCATAAGCCACCGCATCCAGCCTACTTTCCCTCTTTTTTCCCTTTTACTTTTTTCTTTATAAGTATGGCAGAGTTCATCCTAAGGACAGGGTTATGTTGTATATGTGGATGGCTCGCTAGAGACATATTACAGTTATTTGACTAAGTAATTTATTATAAATTAATTTAGAAAATTCCTATGCCAAATGCAGAATCATCTGTTTGCTTCTCAATATGAGAAACACAGAGCAGAAAGTCTGTACCAAGTCTTGTCAGTTCTTCTTGAAATCATCAGAAGAGCCTCCCAGGGCTTCTGGCCAGAGACTCTCCTGGCAAATATCATCTTCTCTGTGTGATGTAAATCAGTGGCAGGTCACTGAGATTAAAGTGTTTTTATGGTGTAACCCTCTGGGGCCATTGTCCTCATGGGACAAGATCTGCACCCATTAAAAGAGCAGATAGCTATGGCACATTCCATGTGTCTCTCACTATCCTACTTAGTATTTTCCTTTGAACATGTGCCAATTTGTCCAGGCCTCTTTAAAAGTGTGGCCTTTAAAAGTAAGCAAAAGCCTGAAAACATGGCAAAACCCCATCTCTACAAATAATGCAAAAATTAGCCAGGGCATGGTTGGTATGCACCTGTAGTCCAGCAACTTGGGAGGCTGAGGTGGGAGGATTGATTGAGCCCGGGAAGTGGGAGTAGCAGTGAGCCAAGATCGTACCTCTGCACCCCAGCCTAGGTGACAGAGCGAGACCCTGTGTCAGAAAAGAAGAAAGAAAGAAAAAGAAAAGAAACCAACTAAGCAGAACACTGTAAAGTACAGGAGCTCTGATGTGGAATGGGATATTCCTGTGTTCCATCTACTCTGTTTTGATCTCAGCAGCCTAAACTAGAATGAGCTTTTCTACCAACCACATCACATTGCTTACTCATTGAGTTTGTGGTCGACTAAAACCCTTCATGGTTTTTCTTAGGTTCTACAGCTAAGGCATTCTCTTTTCCCATCAAGGGTTGTTCAATTGTTTGGCTCTTTGAACTGGACATCTGAGCTAATTATAATTCAAAAACACATAATCTGGTTCTAAAATATGAGTCATAAATGTAAGATATTGTAGTTTCTAAATTTGGACATAGGGTGTTTGTTCAAAATGCCTACTCATAGAGCTCCACCCTCAGCCCCACCTTCAGTAGGTCTGGGGTGAGATCCAGAAATATGCCTTTTGGCCAGTCATGTGGGTTGATTGTGTGAGCAGGTGGCAGGTAAGCCTCAAGTGGAAAAACACTGCTATAAGAGGTCTCGTGTTCATAGGCAGGTAATATCCCATGGGGCTGCATGTGATGTGGCTAGGTAGGGCTTCCCCAGGGACAGGCTCTGTGGTGGGGGAGGGTGCTTGAGATGGACTCTGAAGAGCGAGGAATGGAGAGGAGGGAGACTGAAGGCTCAGGCTGGTGGTGGATGGTGGTGGTGGGGAGGTATCACTAAATTGCATAACAGCAGGAATAAACACCATTTCTAAGTTTTGTCCTGTCAATTTTCCTAGCTGTTTGCCCAATAAAGTAACAGAAAAGATAAAATATGATGATTCTCATAGAACTGCTAACTTTTAATTTTGTATGTATGTCAGGGTCCTGCTCTGTTGCCCAGGCTGGCTGCAGTGGTGCAATAATGGCTCATTGCAGCCTTGAACTTTTGGGCTCAAGTGATCTTCCTGCCCTAGTGTCTTGACTAGCTGGTACTACAGGTGTATGCCACTGGGCTGGCTTTTAAAATATTTTTTACGTTTTATATAGATGGGGTGCCCAAGCTGGTCTGGAACTCTTGGGCTTAAGCAGTCCTCCTACCTCAGCCTCCTGAGTAGCTGGCATCACAATACCTGGCTAATTTTTTAAAAAATGCTTTATAGAGATAGGGTCTTGCTACATTACCCAGGATGGTCTCCAACTCCTGGTCTCAAGCAATCCTTCTACCTTGGCCTCCCGAAGTGCTGGGATTACAGGTGTGAGCCATCACACCCGGCCTCTTTTATGTAATTGTTAATTTTCTTTTTTTTGAGGCAGAGTTTCACTCTGTCATCCAGGCTGGAGTGCAGTGGTGCACTCATGACTCACTACAGCCTTGACCTCCCAGACTCAAGTGATCCTCTCATCTCAGCCTCCCAAGTAGCTAGGACTACGGGCACATGCCACCATGCCTGGCTAATTTTTGTATTTTTGGTAAAGACAGGGTTTCGCCATGTTGCCCAGGCTGGTCTTGAACTCCTGGGCTCCAACAATCTGCCTTCCTCAGCCTCCCAAAGTGCTAGGTGTCAGCCACCATGCCCAGGCTTTTTTATTTTTAAAAACACAGTTTGGGGGCATATAGATTTAGCAACAACGAGAACGATTGTTGAAGCAAAGTTTTGATGACAGAATCATATTAAAACTCAAAAGCCTCTCAGCCCTCTCTTCTTCCCATGGAAAGCTCTTGGATACCTGAAGCTGAAAGCTCTTGAAAACCTGTGGAATTGCTCATCCTGGGTTCTATGTTCCATGGATTTCTGGGATAGTACAAACTGGCTCATACACAAAGGCTTTAGCCAGTATTAACTTGTTAACCAAGCAGACTGAAGCAGTCATATGGTCACTTATGGTCATTGTGACCTTAGTTCAAAGAGTTGAGATCTAGGTTCATAGAACTTTACTTTCTATTTTTAGTTACATCACTTTTGTAATACAAAATAGAACAATAATGTGAAAAAATATAGTATTACTGTATGTTATACTCAATACATTTGGAGACATATACATAGTACAACAGCAGGTTTCAGAAAAGACAAAACCTTATATGAAATTCACATCTACTTAATGGTTAGAATTTTATTTATTTATTTTTAATTTTTTTGAGACAGGGTCTTCCTCTGTGACCCAGGCTGGACTGCAGTGGCACAACCATGGCTCACTGATGCCTTGACCTCTCAAGCTCAAGTGATCTGCCCACCTCAGCCTCCCAAATAGCTGGGACTATAGCCATGTGCCACCACACCCAGCTAATTCTTTTTTTCTTTCTTTCTTCTTCTTCTTTTTAAATAGAGACAAGGGCTTGCTTTGTTGTCCAGGCTGGTCTTGAACTCCTGAGTTCAAGCTATTCTCCTGCCTTAGCTTCCCAAAGTGCTGGGATTACAGGCATGAGCCACCTTGGCCAGCTCCAGTAGTTACCATTCCCACTGGAAACTCCCTTGATATCTACACAGTACACCAAAAGGATTAACTAAGAAAACCTAAAAATTTCCAACTTGGGCAAATTTTCAGGAATTTAAAAATTATAATTAAGCTAGAAATGAACTGCCAATTACAAAAACCTTATGGCAGTTCAAATTCTGCTACTACAAAATTTTATCATGTAAAACCATACTGTGAACACGAAATTGACCTTTCTACAGTCTCAGCTTTCTTATCTGTATGTCAAAAATGAAAATCAATTACTTCTTTTTGTTTTTCGAGATGGAGTCTTGCTTTGTCACCCAGGCTGGAGTGCAATGGTGAGATCTCGGCTCACTGCAACCTTGGCCTCCCAGGTTCAAGAGATTCTCCTGCCTCAGCCTCCTGAGTAGCTGGGATTACAGGCGTGCACCACCATGCCTGGCTAATTTTTTTTTTTTTTTTTTTTTTTGTATTTTTAGTAGAGACAGGGTTTCACCATATTGGTCAGGCTGGTCTCAAACTCCTGACATAGTGATCTGCCTGCCTCGGCCTCCCAAAGTGCTGGGATTACAGGCGTGAACCACTGTACCCAACCAATTACTTCTTTAAAGGAAGAACCACTATATAGCTTCCCAACTATATAAACTGTAACTATGTATTATGTAGTTCAGTGAGGACAGCTCATCAAAGTAAGCTGCCTGCCAAACCACCCTCTTTAGAAATCTATCAGATATAGTAGGATCAGATTAATTCTTCCAACAATTCCTATCACAGTCTCAAAATTAATCTTAAGTGGGAAAAAGCACATGGAAACAGGGAAAGTTAGAAAGCCACTGCTACTGTGTCCCTCCTGGTTACAAAATTTAATGTTCTACAGTAGAAAGGTATCAGTTCAAGAAAGGATGTAAATAATTCCCCATAAAATTTTCCAATTGTGAACCCAGAGTAAAAATGTCATGTTTTGAATCAAACCCTTAGAACTACTCCTGAACCATTACAAGTAACCTTAAGGAAATCCACTTAGGTTTGAAATCTTGTAAGAAGGAAAACACAAAGTTGTACCGTAGATGAAGGGAAAAGCAATACCTATGGCTGCTGAAATTCTTCAGAATACAAAATCAAGAAGGTTATCTTACTTTGGTCCTAAATTCAGTGGATGCTCCAAATCCAAAGAGAAATCTCACGACATCATTATGGCCTTGCTGGGCGGCAAAGAATAGGGCAGTTGTACCTGACTGGGAGAGAGGGAGAGGCTAGTTTTAAAAGACATTTGGTTATATTACATTTGAATTGAACATCTGCAAAGAAAGCAAAACAATATCCTTGCATATAAACCTTCTCATCTAGGAAGGGGCTACATTTCAACAGACTCTTATTTTTTGGTCAGAGAAGTGACAAAAGAAAAGGAAAACTTTATTCTTAGTGAAATAGGATGAATGGTGGCTCCTCAAAAGACTTGTCCTCATCCTGAAACTTGTGAATATTACCTTCTATGGCAAAAGACGTGATTCAGTTAAGGGTTTTGAGAAGAGCTTATCCTGGGTTATCTGGGTGGGTCCTAAATCTAATGACAAGTGTCCTCCTAAGAGTGAGGCAGAGGCACTACTCACAATAGCTAAAATGTGGAAGCCACTTAAGTGTCCATCTATGGATGAATGGACAAGCAAAATGTGACATATCCATACAATGGACCATTACTTAGCTAAAAAGGAAAGGAAATTCTGACATATGCTAAATGGATGAGCCTTGATAACATTATGCTAAGTGAAATAAGCCAGTCACAAAAGGCCAACAACTATATATGATTCTACTGTGAGATCTTTTATTCATTCATTCATTCATTCATTCATTCATTCATTCGAGACAGAATCTTGCTCTGTCACCCAGACTGGAGTGCAGTGGCACCATCTCAGCTCACTGCAACCTCTGCCTCCCAGGTTCAAGTGATTCTCATGCCTCAGTCTCCCAAGTAGCTGTGATTACAGGCGCATACCACCACACTTGGCTAGTTTTTGTGTTTTTAGTAGAAACAGGGTTTCACCATGTTGACCAGGCTGGTCTTGAAGTCTGGCCTCAAGTGATCTGCCCACCTTGGCCTCCCAAAGTGCTGGGGTTACAGGCATGAGCCACTGCACCTGGCCTATTGTGATATCTAAACTGGTCAGAGTCACAGAACCGGAAAGTAGGATGCTTGTTGCCAGGGCCTGGGGGAAAGGGGAATATGGGAAGTTATTATTTAATGGATTCAGAGTTGCAGTTTTACAAAATGAAAAGAGTTATAGAGATAGATGGATGGTGATGTGATTGTACAACATTATGAATGTATTTAATAAGACTGAACTGTACACTTAAAAATGGCTAAGAGGGTAAAGTTTACATTATATGCATTTTACCACAATGAAAAACAATAAATATATTTTTTAAAAGAGAGGCAAAGGATGACCAGGCATGGTGGCTCATACCTGTAATCCCAGCACTTTGGGAGGCCGAGGCGGGTGGATTGCCTGAGGTTGGGAGTTTGAGACCAGCCTGGACAGCACAGTAAAACCCCATCTCTGCTAAAAATACAAAAATTAGCTGGGTGTTGTGGCACATGGCTGCAATCCCAGCTATTTGGGAAGCTGAGGCAGGAGAATTGCTTAAGCCCGGGAGGCAGAGGTTGCAGTGAGCCGAGATTGTGCAATGCACTCCAGCCTGGGCAACAGAGCAAGAGTCCATCTCAAAAAAGACAGAAAAAAAAAAAAAAGTGAGGCAAAGGGATATTTGACCCAGAGAGAGGGCAATGTGACCACATAGGCAGAGACTGGAGAGCTGTGGCCATGAGGAGAGTGCTGACAGCCACCAGGAGCTGGAAGAGGCAAGGAAGGGAATCTCCTCAGGAGCCTCCAGGACAAGTGTGGTACAGCCCACACCTTGATTTTGGACTTCTGTGCTCCAGATCTGAGAGAATCAATTCCTAATGTTTGAAGCCACCCATTTGTGCTAATTTGTTACAGCAGCCCTTGAAAACTAAAGGTATTTGTTACAGTGTTTGGTAAACACAAGCATTCATTGATAGAGGGGAGAATTCCAGTTACAAAGTTTAGTGCCCCAGAGTAGAAGACTACTTGTACAAGAAGGAAAATAAGTAATTTACCCACAAACTTCTCCAAATGCGCAAGCCCAGAGTAAGAATGAGCTCAAAACATTTCTTAAAATGGGACATAATAACAAGAAACAGCCTGATTCCAACATTTAAACTGATCATGATATTCTGAGACATAGTTTTTAGCATGCTTCTTAACTACTTTTGCAAGCCTGCTCAAAGATTGGTATCCAAACCATTGTGTAATATGAGCAAAATCATGATACAATTTTTGTGGGCAACATACATTTTTCCTATAGTGATACTTTTCACTTTTGAGCTTGGAGCTTGGGACAAAGCTAACACTACTCTTTACCAGGCGTAGTGAAAAGAAACCCCTTTTTCCATAGTTTACCCAAAGCTGTTAAGGTGGTAGGTCTCACTCGTGTGAAAAGCATATGTGTGTGTGTGTGGGATGGGAGTGAGGACAATAAGACCCACTGAGACAGGCAGGATTTACCCACTTGGTTGCCTGTTTTTTAATGTGGTCTAGAAAAAAAAAGCCCCTTACTCAAGCTGCAGCTTGCCTAACTTCCCGCTGATGGCAGCAGTGGTCTGTCTGGAGCAGCAGCTGTGAAGATGCAGGATGCCGCAGGGGAGGTGCAGCTGGGGTTGCCTGCTCCTCAGGTCCAGCTCCTCGAGCTGGAAGCAGGTGGGAGCCCTGCCACCCTTACTGAGTTGACTGGGTGGGAGCAGCCATGCCCAGCTGCGGCTCTGGTTTTGGGCATCCCTGTGTTCTCTGGGCCTGGGAAGCCCCCACTCCCTGCCCCTGCAGGCTTGGAAGTGACGGCTCTTGCTCCCTGGCCTCTTCCCACTCCTGGCACCTGCTCCAGTGTGGAGCAAAGTTGTAGCCGAGCCCGGGTACTGTCTGTCATGACCTGGCTAGGAGTATGTGTGCTTGAGGTGGTGCTGACATGCCAGCCCGGCCCCCCCACCTTGGTCCCCTCTGGAATTTGGGTGCCAACAAGCACAGGAGGGAGGCCAAGGGGCTGAGGGCAGCTAGGTGTGGGCCTGTAGGCACTCCTTGGCAGGAACAGTCTGGATGGCATGTTGATGGTGAGAGGCAGACAGGTTCCCACCCATGGCTGCCCACGGACCAATTAACACGCACTTCCTCCTCTCTGAGCCCATAAAAACCCCTGACTCAGCCAGATTCACACAGATGTCTGGACTACCAGCTGCTGGAAGGATCTACCCACTGTGGGTCTCCTGTCACTCAGAGCTGGACATAGAGGTCAGGACTACCAGCTGTGGGATGGAGCTATCCATTTCAGGTCTCCTCAAATTGTCTGGATGACCTGTCTGTGGAAAGGAGCTACCCAATTTGGGTCTCCTGAGAGCTGTTCTGTCACTCAGTGAAGCTCCTCTCCACCTTGCTCACCCTCCAGTTGTCTGCATACCTCATTCTTCTTGGATGCAAGACAAGAATTCAGGACCTGCTGAATGACCCTGTTTATAAACAAACAGGGCTGAAACAAGCCCCCTGCTTGCCACATTGCAGGCGAAGAGGAGTGAGGAGCTGTGGCCTTTTGTGGAACCCAGACCTAGGGACTCCCCAAACCAGGGCTGTGACACCCTCTTTGGGGCTCTGTGGTTCCTGGTGTCTCCAAGCTTCCAGGCACCATCACGTTCCCTGGTGCCTATGGTAGAAGCCACTTGGGGTACGCATGGTCCAGCTGCAGCCTCACAAAGAGCGGGCACCTGTGCCAATGCCTGGAGCTGCCTGCCTTGCCACAGCTGGCATGCCTGGTTGTGCGCAGCAGCTGGACCCCATGCTTGCTCACATACCTGGCTTGCCCTTGGCAGGCATGGAACCTGGGCTGGTAGTGTGAACCGAGAGCAGGCTGCTGGGCCAAGAGGGCAGAATGAGCTCAGTGGGCCTGAGCAATACTCAGGCAGAAGGTACTGCCGGCCACAGAGGTTTCCAGCTGGCAAAGTCACACCCTAAGGATCCTGTGACAGTCAATCAGCAACAAAAGACCCAAGAAACTAACTACAAGTTCTCACTTTAGGTGGGTAGGGACTTCCCGGGGCTCTGCATGCACAGTTAGACTTAAACTTAAACTTATAGTCACCTCTTCCTTATCTTAATGCTAAAATCATTCCTGAAGGTGGAGATTTAAAATGCTAATGTTACATGTGATGCATGAAAAGCATATTGAGCTACTGTGCAAGTGCTACAGAAACCCCTCCTATACATGCCACGACTAAACGCTTCCCTATAAAAAGATCCTATAAAACGAACCCACATATGTCTCTTGGGGAGCAGCCAACCCTTTTTCTTTCCATAATGGAACCTGGTTCCCTCATGCACAAGCTAAATAAACTTTCTCTTTGCTATCTGATGATCTCTCTTGACTTCTATCCTGGGAGAGTACAAGAATCTAGGGTGCTGATAACACCACCACTGAGGCAGAACATGGAACACCTTCCCAGATAGATACAACCCACTACATCAGGCTGTGTCTCAGGAAGGCACAGATATCGTGAGATTCTGCCCCAGGAAGGCATAGGCATCATGACCATTCACAGGGCCTTTCTGTCTGCAATGCAGGTGTGATTTTCTCCTTGGTTCTCACAGAAATAAGTGGGAAGCATCTTCCCACTGCTTTGTTACAGTTGAGGATGCCGGGTTCCAGAAACCTTAGGGAGTCAACAGTTCTGGAGGAAGAAACCTGGCTAGAATAGGAAAACTCTCCCCTTCTCAATAGACATTACATTTCAGAGACTACCAAAGGTCTTTTCTAGGAGTTGTTTCTTTAGTAGGAAAAAGGATTTTTCAATAAGCTTTCTTGATATATTAATTATATAAATTATCAATGTTTCTTTAGTATGAAAAAGGATTTTTTCAATAAGCTTTCTTGACATATTAATTATATAAATCATTGCTACAGCAGTTTGAGCCAATTTTAGACCATACATACTATCAGTCATTCTGTACCTTAATACAGCAATCTGTAGATAATAGGATCTAGACCTTAGTCTTGAATGTGAATAAAAGTTTTAAATATGTGTGCCTTACTACACAAACCCAGGGCTTCATGCTAACTGCATTTGTAGCCCCTATGCCTGAGAGGTGTCATCAGCCAATGTGGGTTCTTTAAAGCAATAGTCTTTCAGGAACTCTAGCTTCCAGTTTGTCTCTCTAGCAAGCTCTGTGTATTTAGACAGCCAACCTGAGCAAGGAGTGGCAGGTAGTTTTTTTAGGAGACAAATATTCTGATATTGCAAAGTGGATCAAGGATTAACAATGGATCAAGGCAGAAGTCTGCCATAGGATTAAGTTTCAAAGCACTGCAAGTCACTCTTCTACCTTCCAAAACTGGTGCAGGAGGCTGGGGTCTGCCTTTGACTTGGCAGCCCTCTTGGCCCAGATTGGCACAGTCCCAGGAAATTCAGGGACTGCCAGGAACTTACATAGCACCAACATTTGAGCCACACACAGATTACCTTTAAGCTGAGTATACTTTGGTAAATCTTCAAAGGCTTTTGTTCTCTGTAGTTTCATCTCCAAGATTAGTTGAGCAATTAGAACCAAATGGATAAATATAAAACCATAAAAACCATTGACTGGCTAGAAATCAAATACTTCTCTCTTCTTCTAGCTGCTTTTCTCAGTTGTTTCAAAGAGATTTTTATGCACATTGAATTGTCTGTCAGGATAAAGTTTTTAAAGTAAACCAGATCTGGACCATATTGTTTTGATTAGAGAAAATCTGTCTTTTCTTTAAAGTTGTAATAAACAAAGACTATAAAACAGAGAAGAAAAATAGAAAGATTAAAGTAACTTTAAACTATAATTCTAAATGGGTCCAGATATTTTCAACCCACAGGAAAATTAAGTGCTGAAGTGAAAATGACCTAAAACAATGATCTAATGTTATTATGGAAATTGCACCAAAGAATCTGTTTGTGAGAATATTACATTTGCTGTAGTCTCTTTATACTGCTCCTCTCAACAGACCAGGCTTGTTGATTCAGGGCTACAAAGACCCAGACCCAGATTCTGTATGTCACTCTTTCATGGTCCACAGCCAAGGCCTCTAATACCCAGACGGGTGATGGGAAGGACATCTGGATGTGCCTTGGAACTCTATTTTTGAGTCAGGGTCATGCTGTGTCACCCAGGCTGGAGTGCAGTAGTGCAATCATGGCTCACTGCAGCCTGGAACTTCTGGGCTTAAATAAGCCTCTAACCTCAGCCTGCCAAGTAATTGGTACTATAGGTATGGGCTACGACATCAGGCTAAATTTTTAAATCTTTTTATAGAGATGGGGTCTTGCTATGTTGCCCAGGCATACGTTACACCTGGAGCTCTTGACACAGCCCTGAGACCTGATGTGTCTTAATTTATTCTACTCAGAGGTGATGGTCCAGACTGGAAGAAAGATATACTGGCTTGATGAAAGTTTGGTTGGTGAACTGTTTTTCTAAAATGTTGCAATGCAGGACCTGGGATAAAATAAAGCTGGGCCAAGAAAAACCAAGTGGTTCAGTCTGGACTTGCCCAGAAAGCCCATCTCAGGTCTGAGTCAGAGTGAAATGAGGTCAGAGGCACTCTAGGGATGACCTGAGCGTTTGTCTCCACAAAGATTAGTTTACCAGGTCCCAGGCCGACTTGGAAATATACGAATGGAGCCTTCTTAGAATTCTACTAAGCACCACAGTATGTTAAAATGTCCTGGCCTCCCTTCTGCTTCTCTAGATTAGACTAAGGATGGATTCTCAAGTGAGACCAAACTCTCAAGATTGTCCTTGAATGAAGTATGGGAACAGGCTCACATTTTAGTCCAATGTTCACCCACATGGCTTTTTTCAGGACAGCGTATTTAATCCATGGTCAGAGAGAAATCCTTTGAAAATATGCTTTGGGGAGGATGATTGAGACATCCTAGCAAGTTAGCCTCATTACAAATAGGTTGGTGACTCAACTCTTCCAAAAATATAATTATCTGTATGAAAATGCCATAAATCCTACAGTATCTCATTCCAAGGGAAAAATGAAGAACTGACTTATGTTTGACAAAAAAAAAAATTGTATGGGTGTTTATGGGCAGGTAGTAAGAGGTTTGGTTACCTCAGATGTGCCCGCTGGTATGCTGCTGGACCTCATTTTAGGCAGAATAAACTCTGCAATGGGCTTTAACGTGGGAGAAAAGCAATGATGACTCTTGGCCCCCATACCAGTTCACTATCATGAAAACTTCAGATCTCTGAGCCTGGTCATTTTTCTTCAAGTGCAAAGCCTGACTTACCTCTCTCTGGAGATTGATGTCTGCTCCTTGCAGAACCAGCTCCCTCACACAGTCTATGTGGCCAGCATAGGCAGCAACCATCAGGAGTGTGGTGCCGTGCTGGATGGAGGAGAGACAGATGAACAGTTAGGCCACTGTTATGTCAGGGAGAAGGGTCCTAGGAAAGACGCTGCAGAGATGTCAGCTCCACTCAGAAAACATCCAAGGGCAAATTTCCCTGCAGTGATGAAAGTTCTCATGAATAATCTCATCATGCAGTCTAGATGGGAAAAAGCAAAGAGACAAATTGCTGAGGTTGGGATTTTTGATGTAAAAATTCACTTACTTCCATTACCTTCAGAAGCACAGTCCAAATGAACCATAGTTATTGCATTTTAAGGCAGCAATGATATAAAGCTCTCATTTTATGAGTCCTATTAAATGATTCCTGACCCAAAATATTGCTATTAATATAAAAGAAACATTAAATGGTACCATCTGATTTTCTGTATTTAAAAGTCTTCATCATCAGAACAGTTCAGGTAAAGATGTACGGCACCATAGTGAAATGAGAGACTAGAGAGCTGAGAGTCAGGAGCCGTTGGGGCTAAGCCCACCTCTGTCACTGACCAGCAGTATACCTGGGCACGTTGATTACAATTACTTGGACTCATTTATTTCATTTTAAAAATGGGGGGTTGGATGGGATGATCACCAAAGTCTTTCCCAGCTTTAAGATGCAAGGACTTGAGGTATACTATGTGATATGGACCCTTCTAATTGAAGTGGGCATTTGCAGTTTGATTTACAGTTGTTTTCAAGCGCTTGAATTGTCACCTCTGCATATTCAGCAACCTGCCTCTCAGAAGTAGATGATGAGAGAGACAGATGGCTCTGCACACAGGGGAGGCTTATTAGGTATAGGGTAATGAAGTGAATTTTGGAGGCATTGTGTTATTTTCATCTAAAGATTTTGTAGGAAGGCAGTATTGCTGAGTAGTCACTGATACTGTTTGTTGGAAAAGTTTGAACAGTCATACTTGAGGCTAGGAACAATTCCTAAGGAAGCCCTGTTAGCCTCTCCTTGAATTTCAGGGGCTCTCACATGCCTCCTAGGTGATCCTGGGGCTTGGCTCTGTTAGCAATGGTAGTACTCATGGAGAGATCAATTAGCACCATAGAATACCATCCTGGGACTGGGACTCCATGTTCAGGTGGCACGTGGAGGAGACAGAAACCCAGCCACTGACATTCCGAGGGGAACAAAGGCCTGTACTGCTTCCCAACAGCTCCCTGCCCCTCAGTCACCACCAGCCTCAGAGGCCCTTTCAAAGTAAACGGGGTATCTGAAATCACCATCATTTAGACTTGCTCCTTTGGATTAAGGAATCATCTCTCCAGAAAGCTCCTGATAAAATAACTTTTTGTTAAAACAAGTTAGTGTCTATTCAAAGAAGCACAAATTTGGTCAAAATATCTACTGGCCACCCAGCAGACAGGACAGAGTGTGAGCACTAAGGGAAAGGAGCTGGTGGCTCAAGTGACTCCTGACGTGGAAAGTGTGCTGAAAAGGCTGGGAATGTGAGGTGCTGTCTGGGGGCGGAATGTGAGGTGCTGTCTGGGGGCAGAATGTACGCAACACTGCAAGGTGGCCCTGGGGAGCTGGAGGCCAGGAGGAAGTCCTGGGGTATCTGAAAGGGGTGGCTTCAAGAAAAAGAGGAAAAGTGGTCATCAAAGTGGTCAGTGGATAGGGCCACAGTGACAATTGGTGTTTCTGCCCTATAGTTTTTCCACTGTGGTGTAAGAACCAGTCCCGTAAAACCCATATAAGACCAAGATAGCCAGTTCACAGATGTCCAAGACCCTGCACCAGCCTGAGTTCTGGCAAGGAACAGATGGTACATTCTAACTGGGATAATTGGAAGAAAATGTCATAAAGAGACTATTAAGCTGAGGCCTGGGCACAGGGAATCTACAAAGAACAGCACAGTACTGGGATCTAGGAACAGTGGGGGTCCATGACCAGCTGAGGCCTGAAGTTGTCAGGGGAGGGGAGTGGCTCCCAGGATGCAGAGAGTGGAGGGGGGGCACTGCTGCCAGACAGAGACAGGGAGGGCGCTGGGCTGCCTGACATCCCTCTCCTCACACCCTCTGACTCTTACAGTTGCTCCTATGGGCCAAACACAACTGGAGGCCAGAGGGAAGTGAGTCTGCTGGGGCAGTACATACAGTTCAGACTGTGAGACCAAGAGCGAGAAGGGTGTGGAGTGGGTCTGGAGGTGTAAACAGAAGATATCCTGCCCCGATGCCCTGGGTGGGGGTGGGGGCAACTGGAGAAAACTGCTATTTTACTTTTGGGGTGGTGGTGGACTCCACTTACCAAATGTGTGCAATAAAAGTTGGAAATGGCACACTCTGTTTTCAGGAAAACAAAAAAACTACTTCAAAACATTTTTATTCAAATCCTAAAATCAAAACATCATTGCTTGCTCCCTCTCCTCATCGGCGGTCCTCTTGGTCCCCAGAGATGAGAAGTCTTGCTGAGCACAGTAAAATAATTGCCTCTGGCTGGGGAGGGGAAGCTCTCTAAGTGGTATCTGCTAGGGGGCAGTAGTATCTCTTTTTATTTCACCTTCTAAATTGCCAATGAGTGTATTTATGTTCGCAAGAGGTAATGAAAGGATAAAAGGCTGGGGGAGGCTTCAATTTTTGTTTTCTCATCCTTGTAGAAAAAACATAACTCCCACATCCATGGCAGCCCACTAAATTATCTCCATCTTTTCATGAAAGCTGTTGGCTTGAATTCTTTCACTAAACAGCCCTTTCTTCTTGTAGTCTGCCAATTCTGATTCCCAGTGAAGTGCCTCTTCCCTATTGTGGCTGTCTTCTGTTTTGGGCATTTAATTGTTTCCTTTTCTTTCTGACTTTCCCCAGCATGTTTATAAGTTCACCACAGTACCTTGGATGTTTTAAAAAGGATGAAGCAAGCAAACACATGAACAAGTAAATAAGCATTGTAAAGGGAAATGTATTCCTGAGGTGCTCCTGCGCCTACGCAGGGCAATGGTGCGTGCTGGGCATGCATCTACCAAACCCATCATCGTACGCTGTCTCTGCAGTCCACATCCACCCGGCCGCTGTTCAACAATAGCTTCAGCAGCGTCAGGTTTCCCCTCCTGGCTGCCCAGAATGCAGCGTTGGCAAGCGGAGTTTCCTTCTGCAAGAACAAAATGAAACAGGATCTTAAAATTGATTCCAGTGAACATGACTGCTTCTACGCATATAGATAATAACATTCAGAAAGGAGAACATCCAGATGTGTTGTATCATTTGAAAGATTGCTCCTCCAGCAATAGGCTACTGTAATATACTTGGTTATAGAATGAACTCTGTTGGATTCCAGACACCTGAGCACCATATGGCTATGAAGAGCACTGTTGTTGATAATCCAGCACTATTAATAACCTATTTCCCACTAATGTTCTCACTTTCCTGCCTCTGTTGTGTTTTTGTTCACTCAGCTTCCTTTTTGCTTGAAATGAATTTTCCTCCAACCTTCAAGGCCAAGGCTCTGCTCAAATGCTATTTCCTCCCAGAAACATTCCAAACCTTTCTTCATCTCTAAGTGGAGCAAAATTTCTCCCAATTCTGACCTCTCAAAGGAGTTTACCTGCCCTTTTCCTAAGCCCTCAATGCTTTCTGATTCCACTACCTGTGTGGAATGTTTCACTTTCCCTCCACCTAATCTCCTTTGCTTCAGCTGAAACTTGCCAGAGGTTTGAGTTGAGAACAAAGAACTTGGGGCAAATAATGCCATTACATGTCCTCATATGGATCCTTCATTCCACCATTGGATCATTTTGTTTGTTTGAGACAGGGACTCACTCTGTTGCCCAGGCTGGATTGCAGTGGCATAGTTATGGCTCACTGCAGCCTAGACCTCTCAGGCTCAAGCCTTCCTCCCACCTCAGCATTCTGAATAGCTGAGACCACAGGCACGTGCCACCATGCCCGACTAATTATTTTATTTTTAGTAGGGACAGGGTTTTGCCACATTACCCAGGCTGGTCTCGAACTCCTGGGCTCAAGTAATCTACCTACCTCAGCCTTCCAAAGTGCTGGGATTACAGACACGAGCCACTGCACCAGGCCCGCGGGGTTATTTTAAAGCTACAAAATTAATTTTAGAACCATACCTGTGGAAATCATGGAAGTGGAAAACAGGTCTTCCAAATGGGTGGCAGAGCTGACTGCAGTAAAATCTTCTCTAAAATAATTGATTTGAGTCTGTAGAGAACAGTCTATGAGAGGGAGGAACTGGCTTTGGGACCAGACAGCTCTGGGTTTCACCCCAGGCCTGGACAAGTAATTGGCTTTTGGGAGTCTCAGTTTCCTCTTGCTTACTTACCTTGAAGCTGACGGTATTAAATGATGTCGATTTTTGCCTAATATAGTACCCAACACACTATAAATGCTGATTAAATGCTAGTTTCCTTTCCTGTGTTCTTTACAAAATCAGAATCAATAGACAAAATTAAATTCAGAGTACTGGTACTAATAAAGAATTTTGATGGTCTTTAGGAACTTTTATAAAAGCATTCACATTATTTAATAAAAGCATTTTTTGCAAGTGGGTTTAAAACATCTATCTGACTCCAAAGGCCTTTTGCACAGTATGTCTTTTAAATATATTGATATTGTATTAAATACAATGCTTCTCTAAGCTCAAAAGAAAATACCAACTATTTCAGCTACTCAACAGAGCCCTCTAAAATAAAAGGACAGTGGCAGCAGTATTTGTGTGTATGAGGATTTCATTTCAGAAGTCCTTCAGCACATACACAGGCTTATGCTCTTGTGCATACTTGAATGAAAGAATGGCAAGGTGGGGAGTGATAAGCTAATAGCAAACATACTTCGAATAGTTTCCTCGCTCATTTAGGAGGAAAATAAATCACCTCCAATTTCAGATTAACAATTTGCCTTTTCTGAAGCTGTAAATTTTGCTGTCCTGGATTTTTCCAGCCAAACTGCAACCATGGTGTTCACACCAGCATTGCAGTTTAGGCACCGGGCTGGGTCTGATTTGTTCCAGCTGTCAGTAACTAGGCGAAGCAATGACAAGGGAGGTTTGACCTCTATAATGAATCACGAAACAAAGCCTTTTAACAAAGAGACTGCACAAGGCCAAAGCGAAGTCTGGGAGGGTGAACCAGGCAGACAATGTAATATGCACCAGGGAACAGCTCTGCTAGCTTTTCTTGAAAGGTAAAGACACAAGAATGATAAACTGTACTTCATTTTCAGGGACTCTATCATTTCACTTGAACCCCAAATACCTTCAAAAAACCATCTGCAAACAGCAAGTGTCTATTGTCATAACAAGATCTCTAGCCAGGGCCTCTCCTCCCTTTAGGATGGTCTTGGGGATTCCTCTCCGGCTGGGCTGGACATCCTGGTTTCCCATAAGGTCCTGTAAACTGAGCTTTGTGAAAAGCTATAAATATTTCACCTTCCTTTGGGCTTAATTTACTGAGAGGCAGAGGCATGACAGAGTAGTTGGTTTGGGGGTAAGAAGAAGCTGGGTTCAATCTGGACTACTTCCTAGCTCTGTGACATTGGGCATTTTTTTTTTTTTTTTGAGATGGAGTCTCTCTCTCTCTGTCACCCAGGCTGGAGTGCAGTGGCGTGATCTCAGCTCAGTGCAACCTCCACCTCCCTGGTTCAAGCATTCCTCCCACCTCAGCCTCCCACGTAGTTGGGATTACAGGGACATGCCACCACACCCAGATAATTTTTTTTTTTTTTTGGAGACAGAGTCCTGCTCTTGTCACCCAGGCTAGAGTGCAATGGTGTGATCTTGGCTCATTGCAGCCTCTGCCTCCCTGGTTCAAGTGATTCTCCTGCCTCAGCCTCCCAAGTAGCTGGGATTACAGGTGCCTGCCACCATGCCTGGCTAATTTTTGTATTTTTAGTAGAAATAGGGTTTCACCATGTTGGGCAGGCTGGTCTTGAACTCCTGCTCTCAAGTGATCCATCCCCCTCAGCCTTCCAAAGTGCTGGGATTACAGGCATGAGCCACTGCGCCCAGCCTGAGCCACCGCACCCAGCCAAGTAATTTAATAATAATAGAGTGCCTCTTTTATGTAGTATAGGAGAATTAAATGAGATGATCACATAAATATACTTAGTACACACTCAAAAAAATAGTAGCCATAAATGCACAGCCTTCATGGCTCTTTAAGATACTTGTCCAGGAAAATTCATTTACTTGGTCACTAGCACGTACCAGGAACAGTGGCCCTGGCCAGGAGCTAGGAGTAGAGGTAGGAGTCAGCTTTGGTCTCTGCCCACAATGACTCTGTGGCCTAATAGGAAAATCAGTCACATCAACAGGCATCATAAGGTATTGTAGGTGCCAGGGTAGGAAGGCAGCTGCTTGTGGTGAGAATACAAACCAGATAATGTGATTCTACTTGAGGAGGGTGGCCAGGAACAGTTTCAAAGAAAATGAATTTTTTTTTTTTGAGATGGAATCTCACTCTGTCACCGAGGCTGGAGTGCAGTGGCACAATCTTGGCTTACTGTAACCTCCACCTCCTGGGTTCAAGTGATTCTTCTGCCTCAGCCTCCCAAGTGGCTGGGATTACAGGCACCTGCCACCATGCCTGGCTAATTTTTTGTATTTTCAGTAGAGATGGGTTTTACCATGTTGCCCAGGCTGGTCTCAAATCCTGAGCTCAGGCAATCCACCCACCTCTGCTTCCCAAAGTGCTAGGATTATAGGTGTAAGTGAGCACACCCAGCTAAGAAAGGACTTTTTGAGACAACTTTTGAAAGACATATAGGGGCCTGGGAGGACAAGAGGTGGTGAGGTCCCAGGCAGAGGGGTGGCAGAGCAAGACTGGAGGCTTACCACAGTGTCCTGGGAAGCATCACTAGCTCAGCAGGACTACAGCAAAGGGCATGGGGGGAGGGTGAAAGCTGAGGCAGGGCAGGTGGTCAGGGCAAGGTCCTCAAGGCTCTGCTGTATGTGCTACTGAGTTTGGACTTTATCCTGGTGGACACTGGAGAGTCAAGGAAGCATTTTATGGTGGGGAGACACCATTCATTTTGCATTTCAGAAAGGCCCTTCTCCTTAGGGAGAATGGAATGAGCTCTGGAGCCAGGCTGAGGCTGGTGTCTACAAGGGTTAGGAGACTACTGCACAGATGGGGCAAGAGACCAGGAACTGAGCTGATGCCTCAGCTCAGCAGTGGGAATGGGAGGATGGGACAGACTGGAGACATTTTAGGGCTAAACTGCATAGCCTTGGTCTGTGACTGTATGTGCAGGAGGGGAAGGAAAAGGAGAGTGGATTCACTCCCAACTTGTGGTTCCAGTGCCTGGCTGATCTTGGTGCCATTCATGAAGGTTGGAAACACCATGTGAAGGACAGGCTTCGGAAAAAAACGATGACTTCAGCATTGGACATCCTGGGTTTCAAGTGCCTATGGGGCATCTAGGTGGCAATGTCTAGTAAAGAAATGGGCAGGTGCTCCTGTCACCCTATGGCCAGCACATTTACTGGAGGTCAGAGTCTTGAGCTAATGTTCACTCAATGCAAAGTGCTTACTCTGGACCACATGGTGTATCTTCTCCATATACTAGCTCATTTCATTCTCATCCTTGCTCAGTGAAGTGGGCACTGGGACAATCCCATTTTACAGATGAGGTAAGTGAGAAATGGCCAGTCAGGCTTCAGCGCCAGGCAGTCTCTTGCTGAGGCCACTCTTTAACTCCCCATCAGACTGCTCTGCCTCCTGTGGACTTCTTCTGTGGACAGCAAGGAATAAGGCAGCAGTGACCCCCGGTGACCTCCTTCCTATCCTCCATCCCAAGCTCCTCTCTGGCCAAGACGGAAAGTCCCCAACCTTCCTTCTGTTTGGGGTCTATGCATGTCACATTCCCTGGATAACTTCCAAATCTCCTCTGGCTGGGTATGACAAGCACATAATCATAAACGGAGTGGAGAGAGTTGGGGGTCAGTCCTCTATCCTTTAAAGGAGACAGTGCACGTGAAAATACGTCACACAAACTGTAAAGCACTTTAGCAAGCATGCTATTACTATTTCACCTCTTTCTTGATGTTTCTGATCTCTACAATAAAACCAAGGAGCTTCTCTCAGGCTTGCTGATTGCAACTTTAAAAGTAACAGCAAGAACAACTAAGTTCAGATCTTGCTCTGTATCGGGCAGTGTGCTAAATAATTTACTGCTTTATCCCATGTAATTCCAGGAACAGCCCCATGAGGTAGTACAGTCATGTAATACATAATGATAGACTGCATATATGATGGTGGTCCCCTAAGATTATAATGCCATATTTTTACTGTACCTTTTCTACATTTACATGTGTTTAGATATGCAAATGTTCACCACTGTGTAACAATTGACTACAGTATTCCATTCAGGAACATGCTGTAATTTTGTCACCTAGGAGCAGTAGGCTACACCATATAGTCTAGGTGTGCAGTCAGCTACACTCTCCAGGCCTGTAGTAAGTGCACTCTATAATGTTTACACAATGCAGGAAATACCTAACGTGTATTTCTCAGAATGTGTCCTTGTTGTTGAGTAATGTATGATTAATATAATTATTCTCATTTTCTTTTTATTTTTTTTTTTTTACTTTTAAAGCAAGGTCTCCCCTCCCCTCCCCTTCCTTCCTCTTCCCTCCCCTCTCCTCCCAGGGAGCCACTATGTCTGGCCTATTATTCCCATTTTTAAGATGAGGAAACTGAGCACAGGAATGAGTTAGTCAAGGTCACACAGTAAGGATCTTGGCTCATCCAAATAACAGAGCCGGGATTTAAATCCAAGTCTGGGCTGGACATAGTGGCTCATGCCTGTAATCCCAGCACTTCGGGAGGTTGAGGTGGGCAGATCACTTCAGCCCGGGAGTTTGAGACCAGTCTGGCCAAAAACGTGAAGCCCCGTCTCTTCCAAAAATACAAAAATTAGCTGGGTGTGATGGTGCACACGTATAATCCCAGCTACTTGGGAGGCTGAGGCAGAAGGATCGCTTGAACCCAGGAGGTAGAGGTTGCAGTGAGCCAAGATGGCACCACTGCACTCCAACCTGGGTGATAAGAGCAAGACTCAGTCTCAAAAAAAAAGCCTGTCTGGGTCTAGAGTCTGAGATCTTACATTTTAAACCTTGTAGAAAATTGAGTGTAAGCTTCCACATTTGTCACATTTTCTTCTCTCCCTACTTGCCCCTTTCATTTACTGTCAGAATTTTGGCTGTACACTGCTCATCTGTACACTTCCAGAAATTGTACAGGAAACAAGGGGAGAGGAAACGCAGAGGGAAATTTATTTGTACAGAACTGGAATTCTGATTGAAAGCTAAGAGGGGGTAGGGATTTAAACTATTAGTTTTAAAAGGTTTAGAGTAATGTGGACTTCAATCATATACTTAATAATTTGATCAAGAGGATATGAACTTTATTCAATAATGAATTTCTATGATATTAGAGGTGACATAAAATAAAGATGTAGTGATGGAATGCAAAGCTATATGCACCCTCCTCCCTTTGGAATTTAACCAGCAGTACCATTAAAATATAGTTCATAAGATTCACAAAACAGACTCTCTGTAGACTAAGATACCCAACTCCAACCTGGCTAGGTTATAGCATCATATGACAGATAGCAAGTCCTGAAGGAAGTAAAAATAATTTACCCCAAAATATATTTATTTGATATATTTTGAAATGACCCTGCAAAGCTGTTTTTTTATGGGGGAAATTTGCATTCTATAGGGAATCCCCTTCCCTTTCCAGGAGAGGCTTCACTGGGCGTCTGACACTTGACACCTTTTTTTTTTTTTTTCCTGAGACAAGGCTGGAGGACAGTGGCATTATCACAGCTCATTGCAGCCTAGACCTCCTGGACTCCCGAGATCCTCCAGCCTCAGCCTCCCAAGTTGGGATTACAGGTGGTGTGAACCACCTGAATAAGTGGAATCTGACACCTTTTAAGGTACACTTACCATCTATTCTCTAAAGCCTATTACTTAGAGGCTTCATCTATATCATAAGAACCTTGGCTTCCACAACCTTACTTATTTTAACTCAAGCATTCTTATGACATGGAAACCCCCTCCCCCTTCTTTGAGATGTCCCACTTTTCCTGGCCAAACAAATGTATACCTTACATGTATTGATTTATGTTTTTGCTTGTAACTTCTACCTCCCTAAAATGTAAACCAAGCTGTCATCCAACCACCTTGGGCACATGTTCCTAGGACCTCCCGAGGCTGTGTCATAAGGCCATAATCACACTTATTTGGTTCAAAATAAAACTTTAAATATTTTATAGAATTTGACTTGTTTAGTCAACAAGCCTAAATCCTGAGATGTATCACTTCCCTAAGTGATAGGAAAGTGAAGAGAAAAGGAGATTTGCTCTGAGCAGTCTGCCTTACAGGTAGGCCCATATATCACTGGCATTTCCAAATTTAGAACTCAAGACTATGTTTAAAGTCTGTTTAAAACATATATGTCTAGAATAGACAAATCTATAGACATAGAAAGTAGAGATGTGGGGTAATAGTGACTGCTAATGGGTATGAGGTTTCTTCCTGGGGTGATTAAAATTGTCTAAAATTTCTAAAATTGTCAGGCGTGATAGGATTCATGCCTGTAATCCCAGCACTTTGGGAGGCTGAGGTGAGCAGACTGCTTGAGCCCAAGAGTTCAAGACCAGCGTGGGCAATATAGGGAGACCCTGTCTCTACAAAAATACAAAAAAATTATACGAGTGTGGTGGTGCATGCCTGTAGTACCAGCCACTCGGGAGGATTGCTCAAGCCTGGGATGTCAAGGCTGCAGTGAGTGGTGATCGTGCCACTGCACCCCAGCCTAGGTAACAGAGTGACGCCTCATCTCAATAAATAAATAAATAAACAAACAAACAAAGGCTCTAAAATTGATGTATTGATGGTTACACCACTCTGAATTGACTATAAACCACTGAAATAAGTACTTTAAGTGGGTGAATTCTATGGCATGTGTAAAAAATATGGTTTTGTTAATTTATTTTCCCATGGTTCATCCAAATAATTTAAGCTGACTGGTGAACTAGAGTTGATTAAGAGATAATTTATATATTCTCAGAATAAGGATAAAGCATACAAGTTCCTGTACTTCTGGGCCAGGCATGAGACCGGATTCTAGCAGTAAGATGAAACTGGTATTGAGATGCTTCGCCTTCTCAGGTAAGACATGCTCAAGAAAGACCCAGGTATTTTATTTATCTAGCTATGATGGTTCGTCTGATATGGTAGCCTCACCCACCCCCAACTGTGTTAGACATTTGGCAACTTCAGTCTGAAGAACAAGTTTTGAGTAGTTGAAAAGCCATTGTAGAGTCAAAAGTCAATGGACTGAAATTCATGAAACTTTATTGCACAAAAAAGGCAGTGTTTCCTTATTTATTTATTTGAGACTGAGTCTCGCTCTGTTGCCCAGGCTGGAGTGCAGTGGCGCAATCTCGGTTCACTGTAACCAAGAAAAGAAAAGTGAATTAATGATTATTCAGAAGCTGTGGGCAAGGAGCGGGGCCTCATGCCTGTAATCCTAGCACCTTGGGAGGCCAAGGCGGGTGGATCACCTGAAGTTAGGAGTTCAAGACCAGCCTGGCTAACATGGTGAAACCCAGTCTCTCTAAAAATACAAAAATTACATGCCTGTAATCCCAGCTACTGGGGAGGCTGAGGCAGGAGAATCGCTTGAACCTGCCGAGGCAGAGGTTGCCGTGAGACCAGATTGCACCCCTGCACTCCCGCCTGGGCAACAAGAGAGAAACAGAATATTCACATCTCAGAAAACAAACAAACAACAAAAAAAAACTTTTAAAGTCATTCACATTTGTCTACTTGGTTCCATTCTCACCACCTGTGCACTGGTCCAGTACCATTTCTTAAAAAGATGACATCTCCCAGCTCCACCCTCTTCTCCAAACCTGGCCAGACATCTTTCTAACATGCATATCGCGCCATGTCACTCCTCTGCTTACATGAGCTATTGTCGGCAACGGGATTACAGTGGCTTCGGAGTCAGACACACTTGGGTTTCAGTCTTAACACCGTAACTTATTGGCTGCAAAACTGTGGGCGATTTAATTTCTTTATACCTTCCTTTTCTCATTTAAAAAAAAAAAAAAGTAAAGACAAGAAGAGCACCTCCCATAGGTCTCCCCAGGACCTTACACATCATGTTCTCGGTTCAGAGTCAAGCACATTTTAACTGTTCAATACATTTTAACTACTATTTTTATTAAAACCTTTCAATCGAGGCAAATGAACCTCTTTCATCCTAAAATGTAGGGATTACATGGGATGACTTTAATCAACTCCTCTGAGACAAGACACCTTCGGACCCTGAAGCCTGCTCATCGTCTGCAGCGTCCCTGGGTGCTGGCCACTCCTCCGGGGAGGAGGCAGCCGTGGGTGCAGCTGGTACTCCAGCATGAGGGCGCAGAGGGTCAGGTTCGGGGACTCCTGCAGCTGCAGGTCAGCGCTGACCCCAGGCTTCTTCCCCGCCCCCGACCTGTTACCCCGCGACAGTCCCCGCAGTCCTGTCGCCGCGCACAGGCTCAGCCGATCCACAGCCCTTAGTGCAAAGCCTGAGAGGCAGGGCAAGCAGGCAAACCGCAAACCCACAGGGGCCACCCGGCCCTGCCGCTTCCTTCTGGGCCTCGCCGGCAGCCGGAGAAGCGGGGAAGGAGTGGGAGGCGGGCAGCGGGCGGCGCCCACCCCGCCCCGCCCGAGCCCGGCCCCGGCCCCGGCCCCGGCCCGGGCACCCGCGGCGCTCACCTTGAAGGACATCCTGCACATGTCCGCAGCCAACCCCAGCGGGAGGTGGCGCGCTTCGGGCCCGGGGCGCCTAGTCCTCCCCGGCCTCCCCTCTCCCGCGGCGCCAGGCGTTCCGCAGAGGGGCGGCCTCCGACGCCGCGCGCTCCAGCCGCCCGGCCCAGCAGCAGCCGCCACACACACGGCCCGGCCGGAGGGGCGGCGCGGGGGCGCGCTCCGCTCGCGCGCGCGCACACCGCCCACGGGGTGCCGCGTGGACGCGCTCCAGGACCTGCCGTAAACGCGCGCGCGCAAACACCCAAAACTCCACACTCACTTTGCACACTCTCCACACACGTTCCCACACCCACACTCACACACAAACACCCCAAACTCCACTCCACACACACTGTGTACACTCTCCACACACAATCACACCCCCACGCTCACTCATCCACACACACTCCAAACTCCACACACACTGTGGACACTCTCCACACGCGTTCACATGCCCACGCTCACACACACACTCCAAACTCCACACACACTATGCACACTCTCCACACTCATCCATACTGACACACACACACTCCTAACTGCACACTGTGCACACGCTCCACACGCATTCACATGCCCACATTCACATACACACATTCCAAACTCCACACACACTGTGCACACTCTCCACACGTGTTTACATCCCCACACTCACTCACATACACACACATACTCCAAACTGCACACACAGTGCACACTGTCCACACAGGTCCACATCCCCATACTCATACACACACACACACACTCCAAACTCCACACACACTGTGCACTTTTGCCACACTCACGTCCACACACCCACACTAACACATCCATACTCACACACACGAAACACTCCAAACTCCACACCAACTAATTCTGCTGGAAACTCTGGGGACAGGTAATTCCACCGTGCCTCAAAGCCCTAATACGCTTGTCACTGCCCTTTGGTCATCTGTCCATTTGCACAAGCTGGCTCTCTCCAGAGGACCAGGCTTCCTCTCTAGCAGAGACTCAACTTAATGTTTAGTTGGAAGAGAAGGTCTGTGTTCTTCTCATTCTCCAGGATTGCTTTCAGGTTATTACACCTCTGTGTACACTCTTCACACTCATGTCCACACACCCACACACACTGTAGCCTCCACATTCCACACTCACAGCTTCCACACACAAAGCTCTCCATAGTCATGTCCAAATACCCACACTCACACATCACACTCACACGCATTCTCCAAACTCCACACACATCGTGCATACGCTCCACATTCCACACACAGAGGACCCACACACACACACTTTCCACACTCATGCCCACTCACCCACATGCACTCACACACAGACTCCATACATATCCTCCCAAATAGCTTGATTTGCCCCAGAGGACTCCTGACCTTCGTTACAGCACAAATATTACAATGATGTAAAATTGAAGCTTGAGGAAAAAATTCATCCAATAGCGATTTTCATGTTAATTTCTTTCTCAGCTTTCTGAGAAACTTTTTTTCTCCTGGATAGAAAAGGTTTGTTTCCTAGAAAATATCTATTTTGAATTGCCTGAACCCAGGAGGCGGAGGTTGCGGTGAGCCGAGATCGCGCCATTGCACTCCAGCCTGGGTAAAAGCAATAAAACTCAGTCACAATCTAAAAAAAAAAAAAAAAAAAAAAGAAAATATCTATTTTGATTTCACAAACAATAAGTGGTCTTTTTCTTTTTGAAGGAGAAAGGTCAATTTTGGAATAGACTCATACCCCTCCTCCTGGAGTATTTGAAGTATGTGTGTCTACTCCTGCTGCCTTCCCAGGGTTGGTTTGGGGGAAGTAAAACTCAGAGTTTTAAGTATAAAAGATAGTAACAGCTCTGTAAGCACATTTTAGAAAATTTAAAGTAAAAAAGTAGGCCAGGCATAGTGGCTCACACCTGTAATCCCAGCACTTTGGGAAGCCAAAGCGGGCAGATCACTTGAGTCCAGGAGTTCAAGACCAGCCTGGGCAACATGGCAAAACCCTGTCTCTACTAAAAATACAAAAATTAGCCAAGCGTGGTGTTGGCCTGCCTGTAATCCCAGCTACTAGGGAGGCTGAGGTGGGAGGATCACTTGAGCCTGGGAGGTTGAGGCTGCAGTGAGCCAAGATTGGGTCACTGCACTCCAGCCTGGGCAGCAGAGCAAGAATCTGTCTCAAAAATAAAAATAAAAACAAAAAAATAATATAAAAGTGGACGTCTTACCCCCTTACACTATAAGAGTCCACTCATTCATTCTCCCCCTCACCACTTTGTGTCTCCTTCCCTCTTCTCAATTAAATTTGTGATGAATATTTAATTTAAAAGTTTAAAAACAATGACAAATAAAAGTTAATAATAAAAATTAAAATGCTTAACTTTTATGGATACATTGTATTACTTGTACTTAAAACAAATTTAAAAACATTCAGAACTTTTATAGGAAATTCCAAATTTAAAACTAAGGACGCAAAACTTTTCCTTGCCTTGAATGCCTATAGATTACATAGTTTTTAAGTTGTCACACAACTTTATTTATTTATTTATGAGATGGAGTTTTGCTCTTGTTGCCCAGGATGGAGTGCAATGGCACAATCTCGGCTCACCGAAACCTCCACCTCCTAGGTTCAAGCAGTTCTCCTGTCTCAGTCTCCCAAGTAGCTGGAATGACAGGTATGCACCACCCACGCCTGGCTAATTTTGTGTTTTTAGTAGAGACGGGGTTTCTCCATCTTGGTCAGGCTGATCTCGAACTCCCGACCTCAGGTGATCTGCCCGCCTCGGTCTCCCAAAGTGCTGGAATTGCAGGTGTGAGTCACTGTGCCCGGCCACCACACAACATTATATAAAATCAAGCATCGGAGGTTTCGCTTTAATAGTTTTATTTGTTTGTTTGTTTGTTTCTTCTCAGACAGAGTTTCACTCTTTCACCCAGGCTAGAGTGAAGTGGTAGATCTCGGTTCACTGCAACCTCCACCCCCTGGGTTTAAGCGATTCTCCTGCCTCAGCCTCCTGAGTAGCTGGGACTATAGGCACCCACCACCATGCCCAGCTAATTTTTATATTGTATTTTTAGTAGAGACAGGGTTTCACCATGTTGGCCAGGTTGGTCTCGAGCTACTGACCTCAGGTGATCCACCTGCCTCAGCCTCCCAAGGTACTAGGATTATAGGTGTGAGCCACCGTGCATGGCCTGCTTTAATAGTTTTGATAAACAAAAAGGAGAAAGGAAAGAACTATTATTATTATTATTATTATTATTATTATTATTTTAAGATGGAGTCTCGCTCTGTTGCCTAGACCAGAGTGCAATGTCACGATCTCGGCTCACTGCAATCTCCACCTTCCAGGTTAAAGCGATTCTCTTGCCTCAGCCTCCTGAGTAGCTGGGATTACAGGCATGTGCCACCATGCCCGGCTAATTTTTGTATTTTTAGTAGAGGCGGGGTTACACCATGTTGGTCAGGCTGTCTTGAACTCCTCATGATCTGCCTCCCTCAGCCTCCCAAAGTGCTGGGATTATAGGTATGAACCACCACGCCCTGCCAGAACTATTTTGAGTGTTTTCTAGGTACAAGGTGCTTTGCTTATAAACATTTTATGAGGTGAGTATCATACCCATTCCACAGAGTCTTCGTTTCTGAGAGATTGGAGTGATTTGCTAACAAGTGATAGGGCTAGGCGTTTGTCTATCTTCAAAGCCTGTTTCCTTCCCATTACACTTGAGCTCAAAGTAGCTTTTGGCAGAGTCTCTGGCCAGGGTGCTGATGGGATTCTTATCAGTCTCTGGAAAGAATGTGCCTAACACGGTCTCATGCAAGTGGTTAAACTCATCTTCCTATAAACAGCTCCCAAATGGAACAAAGGCCTCATGGTCACAACAGGCAATTCTGTCTAAAATGGCCCACTCCAAACTTTAATAGTGGCCCACTGAACCTAATATGAAATTTCATCTGCATGGCCAAGTTTTCTTTTCCAAACAACTTTTCACTACCAAATAGAGCCTCTCCATCCTTGCCACCCTGTCAAACAAAAGGGAGAAAGGAAAGAACTAATATTTTGAGTGTTTTCCGGGTGCTCTCCTTATAAACATTTTATGAAGTGGGTCTTATACCCATTCCATAGATGAAAAAACTAAAATTATGAGAGATTGGAGTAATCTGCTAGAAAGTGATAGAGCTAGGCGTTGTCTATTTCCAAAGCCTCATCAGGGCCCTCTTCCCTGTATGGCTCTCTTTTGTCTCCTCTCTTTTATCTTCCAAATCCCAACCTCCCTAGGGTGTTGCCCCCAGCTCAAGTTCCTCTTCCTGCACCCTGGCCCTCAGTCATCTTCCCCCCAACTTTGCTGAGCTCCTGCTATGGTTCTGCTGTATACCACATCCCTCAACCCTGATTCCACAGGGTCTGGTGTTGCCCTCAACTCTGCTTCTGTTGCTTTTGACTTCTTCTGCAGAGTTGAAATTCTTCCAGGCCAGTCCCTGTGTCCTACATATCTTTTATTTTCCCCAGGAACTAGTTTATGGAGGGAGGTATGGTACGTAGTCAAAACTTACTCATCATTGAATTAGTAAAAGAGTCAGGGGGTTGTGTTATCCAAATCTACCAAGTCAGAAGGCCCACTCTTATCCACAGACATGCATTACTCAGATGCACAGACATCTGTGTTGATCTCAAATGAGGCCATAGTCATTGTCACCTTCTGTTCACACCAGCACAGACCTTGATGTGTTTGGCCTCTATTTTGCACTGTCCCAGTTGATGGTCCAACAGAATTTGCCTTCGACAGAACTGAGAAGTAGGTCAATTTCATCTACTGAGCATTCTAACTTCCTTTTTGTAATTAGGCTCCTTCATCCAACTAAGAGTTCATCCTGGACATCTTATCTGTCTTAATTCTCTGTCCACTTTCCCATCCCACATCTTTAAAAATTTTTGTATCTATTTATTTTTAAATAAAGAGATAAAAAATTTTTTTCGAGCTAATTTTTTTTTTTTTTTTGAGACAGAGTCTCACTCTGTCACAGAGATAGGGTCTCTGTCACCCAGGTTGGAGTGCAGTGGCAGGATCATAGCTCACTGCAGTCTCAAATTCCTGGACTCAAGCAATCCTACTGCTTCTGCCTCCTGAGTAGCTAGGACTACAGGCACATACCACTATACCAGCTAAATTTTTTTCTTTTTTTGAGACAGAGTCTTGTTCCGTCACCAGGCTGGAGTACAGTGGTACAATCTCGACTCACTGCAACCTCTACTGCCCAGGTTCAATTGATTTTCCTGCCTCAGCCTCCCAAGTAGCTGGGATTACAGGCACGTGCCACCACACCCAGCTAATTTTTGTATTTTTCATAGAGATGGAGTTTCACCATGTTGGCTAGGTTGGTCTTGATCTCTTGACCTCGTGATCCGCCCACCTTGGCCTCCCAAAGTGGTGGGATTAGAGGTGTGAGCCACTGCGCCTGGCCCCACCAGCTAATGTTTAAAAACACTTTTTTAGAGATAGATAGGATCTTGCTATGCTGCTCAAGCTGGTCTCAAACGCCTGGCTTCAAGCCATCCTCCCACCTCAGCCTCCCGAAGTGCTGGCATTATAGGCATGAACCCCCATTCCCCGGCCCTTATTTAATTTTTAATTTTTATTTAATTTTATTTTTTAGAGAGTGGGATCCCTATGTTGCCCAAGCTGGTCATAAAGTCATAGGCTCAAGTGATCCTCCCCGTCAACTTCCCAAAGTGCTGGGATTACAGGTGCGTGCCACCATGCCCAGCTTCCATCTCCCAGCTAGTCAGCTCAGACTCTCCTAAACTATTGGAATGTACCCTAGATGAGAGTTCTTACAGTGGGGACTGTAACAGACACAGCTTTGGGTAATTCACCCAACACCCATTGCTCCCTTCCTTTCCCCATCAGAATGTCAGTTTTGCTCAGTTTTGTCCGTCATACTCCCCCTGGAGATTTGCTTAAGAAGAACATAGCCCTTTGTTCCGTCCAAAATCTTCTGGTCTAGGCTGGTGATAGTGCTTGGATTAGGTGTGGGCAGGTGACAAATTCTGATCTTTGAGATATCAGAGGAGGTGTGTTGGGGACTTTTGAGAAAGATTTCCTTGATTGTAAGACATACCTGGATAAGATGGTCCTTCTTCCTTGGGACACTGTACTTTATAAATATGATGCCTGGAATGGCTGCAGCCACCTTGTGACCATGAGGAAAACTATCCCCTGAAGGTGGCAGAGCAGACCATGGTGTCACTAAGGCCCTGTGTTGACCATCGGGGACTTCTTATTTTCAATTTTTTTTTTTTTTTTGAGACAGAGGTTCACTCTTGTTGCCCAGGCTGGAGTGCAATGGTGTGATCTTGGCTCACTGCAACCTCTAATTCCTGGGTTTAAGCGATTCATCCTGCCTCAGCCTCTCAAGTAGCTGGGATTACAGGTGCCCGCCACCACACCTGGCTAATTTTTGTACTTTTAGTAGAGACAGGGTTTCACCATGTTGGCCAGTCTAGTCTCGAACTCCTGACATCGTGATCTGCCCGCCTCAGCCTCCCAAAATGCTGAGATTACAGGCATGAGCCACCACGCCCAGCTCACAATCTTTCTTAAGCGTATAGTAACATAATGGCAATATGTATATACTACTCTTTACAAAGCATGATAATGTGAACATTTCCTCCTAACATTAACAGTTCTCTGAAGATCTGCCTTTTAATGGCTGCATTTATATTACATATACTATAATTTATTCAACCTTTCTCCTTTTATAAAACCTTTACATAGATTTTCATTTTTATTATTAAAAATAACTGTACTCAGCTGGGCACGGTGGCTCACGCCTGTAATCCCAGCACTTTGGGAGACCCAGGTGGGTAGATCACAAGATCAGGAGTTTAAGACCAGCCTGGCCAATATGGTGAAACTGAGCCTCTACTAAAAATACAAAAATTAGCTGGGCATGGTGGCTGGTGCCTGTAGTCCCAGCTACTCGGGAGGCTGAGGCAGGAGAATTGATTGAACCCGGGAAGCAGAGGTGCAGTGAGGCAAGATCACGCCACTGTACTCTAGCCTGGGTAACAGAGTGAGACTCTGTCTTAAAAATAATTTTTTTTTTAAGAAAGAAAAAACAAAAGAAAATTCTACACTTTTACCTCTACTTAAAAAAAAAATACAAAAAATTAGCCAGGCTTGGTGGCACGTGGCTATAGTTCCAGCTACTGGGGAAACGAGGCTTCCTGCAGTAGACATCTCATTTGCTAACGTTTTGGTATCATTCTTTGGTTCACTGCTAACAGTCATATAAATCCTTGCTTGCTGAAGCACTCTCTTCTTTTGGGTGGGGCATCGAATATTGCCCCCTGGCGGGTGCCCCAGCCTATAAAAGGCTGGTCCTGGCTTGGCTTTATGTGAAGATTCCACTGCACTTCTTTCTTTTCCCCAGGGAAGAGTCATCACACAGTGACATACAGGAATTCTACGAACTGGCCCAACTATCTTCCAAGTAGCCGATAACCATCTAGGTGTTTTTTTTTTTTACTGTTTGACTTTTGGTATATTCTATTTGTTTATTTTTATTTTCATTTTTAAGAGATGGAGTTTCGCTCTGTCACCCAGACTGCAGTGTGCAGTGGCATAATCATAGCTCAGTGCAGCCTTGAATTCCTGGGCACAAGGGATCCTCCCACCTCAGCCTCCTGAATAGCTGGATTATAGGTGCAAAATTATACCATGCCTGGCTACTTTTTGCTTGTCCTTCCTTCCTTCCTTCCCTCCTTCCTTCATTCCTTCCTTCCTCTCTCCCTCCTTCCCTTCCCCCTCCCTCCCTTCTTCCTTTCCTTTCTTTTCCTTTCCTTTCTTCCTCCCTCCTTCTCTCTTTTCCTTCCTTCCTTTCTTCCTCTCTCCCTCCCTCCCTTCTACCTTTCTTTTCCTTTCCTTCCTCCCTCCCTCCTTCCTTTCCTTCCTTCCTTCCTTTCTCTCTCTTTCTATTTCTTTCTTTCTTTTTTCTTCTTTCTTTCTTTTTTTCTTTTCCTTCCATTCTTCCTTTTTTCTTTCTTTCTTCCTTTCTTTCCTTCTTAGATAGGGTCTCACTATGTTGCCCAGGAGGATCTTGTGACTCATAGCTTCAAGCCATCCTCCCACCTCAGCCTCTCAAGGTGTTGGGATTGCAGGCATGAGCCACCGCACTTGGCCTCAGATGCTCTAGTAATTTTGCTTTTATTATCCACCATAGAGATTTAACAAAATGTTAGATTTCCTTCAGTCTAGTGATGGGGTGGACGATGCTCCATTGGGCTCAGTTGCCTTTAGCATTGCTCCCTCAGATGCTTTGCAGATTAAAACATGCAGTGATGAGCCCTGGATACATGGCAGGATGTCTAGGAGCCTTCTCTGTGACCCAGTGGATGAGACACTGGTGTAGAAATGCCAGCCTTAAGGAGCATTTAGTCCCTGGCCAGACGTCTAGCTATTGCCTGAGTGTTCAGTTTTCATTTGGATGTTTAGCATTATTGTGTAACTCTCTCAGCTTCCAACCTTTGTTTAAGGAGAGTCTGGGCTAATGGTTGGAAAGTACCCTATCACTAATCTGGCCCTCGGGAATAGAAGCATCTATTATGAATGGGCCCAGAGGAGGTGCCTCTGAAGTGAAGCTGTCTTTGGCATTCTGCTGAGGGTTCCAAGTATTCACACAAGAGCATTATCTTTGAATGTACTGGGGACTCTGAATTCTGTCTAGTTGATATCTCAGTCCTTAGATTTTACTGCCAAGTTGCTAAAACCATATGGGGTAAAATGTAAGAGATGGATACACACAGACTTATTTCTAAATTATTTGTAAATTGGCGCTTGTTTCATTTAATCCTTAATTGAAGCAAAACCAAGAAGCCAAAAAAGCTGAGTTCAATCATTAGGGAAAATGGGCTGAAAGACTCCCGTGCTATGGAAATTGTCTCACAGCTTTATATGGGAGCAAGAGTGGAATGCAAATTTAATTTTGTTTGTAGAGAAAACGGATCTCCTGCCCCCATGGCTGAAATGCAGAATGTAATTTTTTTTTTTTCATTTGAGACAGAGTCTTGCTCTGTCACCCAGGCTGGAGTGCAATGGTGTGATCTCGACTCACTGCAACCTCCACCTCCCAGATGCTAGCGATTCTCCTGCCTCAGCCTCCCGAGTAGCTGGAATTACAGGCCACACCCAGCTAATTTTTGTATTTTTAGTAGAGATGGGGTTTCACCATGTTTGTCAGGCTGGTCTTGAACTCCTGACCTCAGGTGATCTGCCCACCTCGGCCTTCCAAAGTGTTGTGATTACAGGTGTGAGCCATTGAGCCCTGCCAGAATGTAATATTTTTATTAACATTTGACATTTGGGGTCCTGTTTGGCAATTCTACAGTAATGTAATAAACTATATATAATGTATCAGATTATAGTGTACATCTCAAATGTGGCTGGAGCCTCATTCTTTCAGTGAGGGTTCCTTGGTGGGCTTCTTACAGCTTAGAGGTAACATGGCAGCTTAGGGTTGCAGGAACCTCAGTGGGCTGAACATCAGATGGTGAGCCACCTGGGGGCAGAAGCTGTGTGTGCCTCTTGTTGGCAGCCCCGATGCCAAGTCCAGTGCCTAGCACATCATTGGTGTTCACTGAGCATTTCTGAGTAAATGAATCCTCACAGATTATCTGAGGATCCACAAACCTCTCAAACATGAAACCAAAGTTTCTGATACACTTTCCTCTAATGAGACTGGGAGACTACATTTGAACCTTTCTTCTCATATTCAGAAATCTAAGGCGTGTGGCCACCAGCTTCCAAGTAAGGCTACAGGGCAAGTGACAATAAAGGACATCGTCCTATTTTCACAGGAGGAGTATTGCCTGGGAGAAAAACTATCACAGCTTCACTTAAGGCAGCATCTTCTCTCCTCTGCCCCAAATATCTGCCATTATGAGTCCCTAGCATGGGGCTTGGAGATGCCTGAGGGGCCTGAAAGTAATTGTTAAGGGGCCATGACTCCCACCTTTGTGTACGTCTATGTATGTTTTAAATTAACTGATCTCGTGTGTGTGTGTGTGTGTGTGTGTGTGTGTGTGTGTGTGTGTGAGTGGTGGTGGGGGCTCTGGAATTTTAAAGTTGTACAAGGGATCTTGGACTCTTACAGGATGTCTGCTCCCCTCCCCACACACTGCCCCAGTGATGCAGATCAAACTAAGCTCAAGTCACAGCCCTTCAGTGGGCATGATTGGCTTTGATGGCTTCTATGAAGGTGTAGAATTCCTAGTTCCCCCAGCAAGTGGAATGGGGCTGGAGAAGGAACAAGAAGTGGGAGAGAGTAGGATGGAAATCCAAGTGATTTCATTGGAAAGAGAAATGTCAGAAGCTCCCAGAACAGCCACGATCAAACATGCCTTCTGGGCGAAATGGTTCTTAAAACATCCGCCTTCAATCTGGGTGCCAGAATTGAGACACAGTGGTAATATGCTGATCTCAGGATGGGATGCATGCCCTGAGTCTTTCCTAGGCAAGTCCTGCACTGCTGGGGCACAGCGGGTGGCCTAGGGGCCAGACCACTCTGCTCAATCATGAGGCTAGTCGGGCTCACTGAGTGGGCAGCGATCTGGGAAGCTTCAAGCAGGAAATGAAGAAACCTAAAAGTCTGGTTCAGTGTCCCAGGGGGGTCTGCGGAAGACAGTAGGGGGAGGGTGGTCAGGGCAGACCAGCTGGTGAGAGGAGCTTAAGGCAGTGACAGCTTCCATGGAACTCCTGAAAGACCCTCCGACACCCTGGGGCTCTGGCAAGGTCAGCAAGTGGGGAGCAGTGAGCCATGTCCAGTGCAGGAGGCCAGCAGGTGGGAGCGGAAATGCAATCTCTAAGGGCTGGTGCAAAGAACGCTTCCAGGTTCTGAGAAATTGGCATCCCAGGCAGGCTCCTGGACAGAAATTCAGACACAATGAGTCAAGATCTATGTCTAGAACTGCATATAAAAAGAATCGCTAGCTTTCATTGGAGGCGTACTACGTATTAACATTGCATTTGGCCCTTTCTAATTATTACTTCCTTCAGTATTCACAGATCTTATGCCATGGGTAAAATTTTTCACATGAAGAAACTGAGACTTAAAATTTTTTTTTTAATTGTCAAATAAAGATGTAATATATTTAATGTGTTTTATGTGATAATTTGATATGTGTATACAGTGTGTAGTGATTACCATGGTCAAATTAATTCACGCATCCATCACCATCCTTGTTGTACATGAGATTGCCAGGCCTTGTTCATGTGATAACTGAAACTTTGTAGCCTTTGAGCAACATCTCTCCATTTCCTGCACACCCTGGTCCCTGGCAACCACCAATCTACTCTGCTCATGGGTCCAGCCCTGCGGCAGACACTTGCACATACATTATGTCATTTAACCTTCACAATATCCTTATCCTCATTTTTTATTTCAGGTGAAGGATTGGAAGCATAGAGAGACTGAGTGACTTGCCTCAACTCACACAGGAAGGAACCAATAACACAATTAATGGGACTGGGGCACATTTCAGAGCAAACCAGCAGCAACACTGCCCTGAAGCTGATGTGCCATGGGAGAGGAAGAGACCTAGGCATTAAGAATGTAATACTTGGCTGGGCGAGGTAGCTCACGCTTGTAACCCAGCACTTTAGGAGGCTGAAGCGGGAGGATCACCAGAGATCAGGAGTTTGAGACTACCCTGACCAACATGGAGAAACCCCGTCTCTACTAAAAATATAAGATTAGCCAGGCATGGTGGCCGCATGCCTGTAGTCCCAGCTACTTGGGAGGCTGAGGCAGGAGAATCACTTGAACCTGGGAGGCGGAGGTTGCGGTGAGCTGAGATCATGCCCTTGCACTCCAGCCCGGACAATAAGAGGGAAACTCTGTCCCTACCCACACACACACAAAAAGAATGTAATACTTGATATATACATTTAGTCCTCCTTAGCTTAAAATCTGAGTTAGTGAAGATCTTGTAAGACCAAGAGCAATTTTGAAGATACACAACTTAAAGGAGTAAGGCTTATGTACTAAGTGTAGGGAGTGACTTTCACCTGAAATAACCCAAAGATGCATTTGTTCTTCATAATGCATGAGTCATGGATTTAGCCCATACATTGAATTCTTATTATTAAAACAACCACCTTACACCCATGTCTCCGTGCAGAGGCAGCTAAATCAGTAGGTGCTATTGTGGAGTAAGTGAAACAAATTTTAACTTTAGCATATGTGTCATTTCTTTTGAGTTGTCTAAACTTGGGTACAATTACTCATACTGAGCCAAGAGAATGAAGCAGGTTGTTTCATGCCCTTTTTAAAAAGGTTGTAAAACTCTGATTTTTTTTTTTTTTTTGAGACAGGGTCTTGTTCTGTCACCCAGGCTGGAGTGCACTAATGCTATCATGGCTCACTGCAGCCTTGACTTACCAGTAGCTGGGACTATAGGGGCAAGCCATCACCCATGGCTAAGTTTTGTATTTTTTTGTAGAGATGGGGTCTAGCCATGTTGCCCAGGCTTGTTTAAAACTCCTGGACTCAAGTGATCATCTTTTCTTGGCCTCCCTAAGTGCTAGGATTATACGTGTGAGCCATTCTGATATTTTGTATTTCTTATATGTACAGTCGAATGAACAGTAAAGATTTAACATAGTATTAGAGCATCATGAGATTAGAAATTATCAAGTAACAACCAATAATCAACAAATTATATAAAAAAATTTTTTTTTCTTGGAGATAAGAGTCTTACTCTGTTGCTCAGGCTGGAGTGCAGTGACACAGCCTTGGCTCACTGCAACCTCTGCCTCCTGGATTCAAACAATTCTCCTGCCTCAACCTCCCAAGTAGCTGAGATTACAGGCACCTGCCACCATGCCTAGATAATTTTTGTACTTTCAGTAGAGATAGGGTTTCATTATGTTGGCCAGGCTGGTCTCGAACTCCTGACCTCAGGTGATCCACCCGCCTTGGCGTCCAAGTGTAAAGTGCATTGACCAATATTTTGTAATACCCCATACAACTTGTTTATCAGAAAAGTGACCATATAGTTGGATGTCATGGTAATATAAAATTGCCAAAAAAGTTTATAAACACTTTCAGCTTTTGTACTTTTCTCATTGCAACAATAAGCAGTTCATCACTGGCACTGATAGAGAGATCAAACTTTATTTTAAATAGGCAGGACCACTCTGAAACCATCTCAACAGCTGAAAAACTAGCTTTTGTGGCTTTTATTTCCTTTTTAAATTCTTTTGGCTTATCAATTTAAGTTAACTTTTCAATGCCTGACAAAAAGATTAAAGAAACTTCTTCATTCAAGGTAAACCACACTTTTTCCAATTTAGACATGAGGGAGAAATGATTCCTTCAAAGACCAACCTATAGAAGGTACATAAAGAATAAAAAGAGAAAATATAAACTGTAACCCATAGCCAAGGGGAGAAAAGGAGGTCACTACTATGCTTAAAAGGAAGATTCACCCTGGTACTGCTTAAAGAAGCAAAATTCGTTTAAAAAAAAAGAAAAAAAAAGGAAGATTCATAAATGGTCAAAACCCACTTTCAGAGAAAAACTATGAACTATGACTCTCATAAGATAGCTACAAAGTATTTGACTTGTAGAATTCTCCTAGATACAAACTGACGACATCTATTTTTGTAGAATTGTTCTTTCTGGCACTATTCTTGATGCCTTGGCAGAAAGCATATTCACACAAACTTTTTTTAAACTTGGGATAAAGTTGATGGAACATTTTGGCAGATGCAAAAAACAGGGCATGAGACTCAAGAGATCAAATTTTACTTTTCCCTAGATACTTACCAAGGAGCAAAAGCCAAAAATAAGAAAAAAAAGAAAAAGAATTAGAGACAAACTTAATTTTGTCTTCTTAAAGACTCTAACTACGTGGAAAAAAAGGCTAATTCTAGAAGCTCAATTTCCCAGAGTCTAGAAGCAAATTCCTTAGTCAAATAGAAGAGAATCTTTTGTATTTCACTTATGATACATTAAAGCATTTAAAAATGGAACCTACACATAGGTGATGTTAATCAGTTCATGCTGGTGATTAGGAAGAAGAGGCAAGACTTTTTTCCCTTTTGAGACAGAATCTCACTCTGTCGCCCAGGCTGGAGTGCAGTGGAGCAATCATAGCTCACCGCAGCCTTGACCTCTTGGGCTCAAGCAATCAAGATTTTGAGTGTTTTGGTTGTCTATTGTTGCATGATAGACCACCTTCAAAATCAGTGGCTTAACACAATAACTATTCATTTGCTTATGATTGAGCAATCTAGGCAGCTGGGCAGTTCTGCTGGTCTTGCCTGGAAGTCTGTCATGCAGGTACCATCATCTAAGGGCTTGAAAGGGACTGCAACATCCAAGACAGCTTTACTCTGCTGTGTCTTGTATGGTCTCAACATACTCCAGAACCTCTTTCTACATAGCTTTTTTCTTTCTTTTTTGAGACAGAGTCTTGCTCTGTTGCCCTGGCTGGAGTGCAGTGGCATGATCTCGGCTCACTGCAACCTCCACCTCCCAAGTTCAAGCGATCCTCCTGCCTCAGCTCCCCTAGTAGCTGGGATGACAGGCACACCCCACCATGCCCGGCTAATTTTTGTATTGTTAGTAGAGATGGGGTTTCGCCATGTTGGCCAGTCTGATCTTGAACTCCTGACCTCAGGTGATCCATCTGCCTCGGCTTCCCAAAGTGCTGGGATTACAGGCGTGAGCCACCGCGCCCAGCCTCTACATACCTTTTTTCTCTAGCAGTAGTTGGACTTCCTCACAGCGTGAAATCTGAATTCTAAAAGGGAGATTTCTTCCTTTTTTTTTTTTTTTTTTGAGACAAAGTTTTGCTCTTGTTGCCCAGGCTGGAGTGCACTGGTGCAATCTCAGCTCACTGTGACCTCTGCCTCCGTGGTTCAGGTGATTCTCCTGCCTCAGCCTCCAGAGTAGCTGGGATTACAGGCATGTACCACCATGCTCGGCTAACAAAAGGGAGATTTCTAAGAAGACTAGAGCTTTTCAAACCTCTGCTTACATCATGTTAGCTAACATCCCATTTGCCAAAGCACGTCATATAAGCAAGCCCAGCCGCAGTGTGAGAAGGAACAATACAAGGGTAGGAACTCTAAGGGGCATTGTTCATTGGGGGCAAACAGTGTTATCAGTCTATCACACTCATAGGAAAATGTTGAAGGTTATATAAATGCAAGTCCTATTTTTCTGAATAAGGCAGAATCAGGTTACATAGAAAACCAGCTGATGTTTCAGAGTTGTGTAAAATAGCACCAGTCTTGGGAATGTTCTTAATGCTTTGTGGGGCTATATAAGCTCACAGATTAGACAAATCAAGCCAGATGATCGACCTATCCATATTTATTAAGCAACAACTGAGTCATTATCACTATGCAAAGTAGTGTAGAAGATGCATTTTTGCATGCAGGGTACCTACAATGGACTGGAAAATATCAATAGTAAAAATAATGTTGGAAATCGTGTGAGACAGAATATAACAAAGTTCTAAATTATATCATATAGAATGTAAAGTAGTAAAGAATTTCAGACTTCTAGTCATGGCCTATTCTGATGAGGCCTTCAACACATGGAGACATGATCTAAGAGATGTGATAAGGCATTAATAATCCAAATCTGAGCATGTACACTTGACTACGCAACCATCTGGCTCTTGTGTTCCTCCTCTCAGGGATGGAAGACAATGACCTGGTGAACACAGAGATCAAGGAAAATCAGCTGCTTAAAGAAAGGTGATTAGACTTTCTCAAACCCGATCCTTGTTCTTGGAGAAGACAGGGCTCTTGTAACTCAATTTGTCAGTATTTGCCATGTCCTCCCTGTCTTTTGTAAACAGCAATGTGGCCATGGGCAAAAATCAACCGCACAGGGAGAGGATAAGAGCTAAAGGGTTGTGCAGCGTGGGAAGAGATGTAATGGCATTTGGAGCAGCAAATCCTCCCAGATGTGAGGTACTGAAGACCAGGGAAGAAAGAATACCGCCTCTATTCTAGGCTCTAGCACTTCTTTCAAACCATAAATATTTCAGTGCCTATTTGTGTGCCAGACATTCTGCTAGACCATAGAGCTACAAAATAAATGAAACATGGTGCCTGCCCCGAGGGAGCTCATGGTCTAGTAAGTAGTCAGATAAAAGCACTACCAGAGTGGCCTGAATAGTATGTTATGTGAGCACAATAGCAGGAGTGGCCAACTCTGAGAAAGAGGCAAGAGTCTGAGGCAGGGGCAGGGAGATCCTACTGTATTAGTGAGGGTTCTCTAGAGAAACAGAAATGTGTATGTGTATATATATACTCTTCTGTATAAAAATAAATATATCTAAATGCATATATATGGATTTATTATAGGAACTGGCTCATGCATTGTGGAGGTCAGAAAGTCCCTCAATATGCCACCTGCAAGCTGGAGAACCAGGGAATCTAGTGTGTGATTCAGTTCAGGTCCGAAGTTCTGAGAACCAGGGGAGCCAACCTTGTAACTCTCTTCAAGACCAAAAGCCTGAGAATGGGGTGAGGGAGAGGAGCCACTGGTGTAAATCCTAGAGTCTGAAGGCTGCAGAACCAGGAGCTCTGATGTCTGAAGGTAGAAGAGGATGGATGTCCCAGTTCAAGAAGAGACAGCACGGTTACCTTTCTTCTGCATTTTTGTCCTATCTAGGCCCTCCATGGACTGGATGGTGCTTACCCACATGGGTGAGGGCAGATCTTCTTTACTCAGTCTACTGTTTTAAATGCTAATCTCTTCCAGAAATGTCCTCACAGACACACCCAGAAATAAGGCTTTACTTTGTGGTTTGGGGAATAGTTTGATAAAGCTGGAAAACAGGGTACAATGCAGGCAAGTGAAGGATATAGGGCAGAAGAAGGCTAAGGCCAACATATGAACCCTTCTACTACAATGTTTAGACTTTAAGTGGAAGAAACATTGAATGGTGTTAAGCACAGTTGAGATATGATCAAATTTACATTATGGAAGAGCACCGTTCCATAGAACTTTCAGCAATGATAAAACGTTCTATAATCTTTTCTATTGAACATGATAACCAATAACCACGAGGCTGCTGAGCACTTCAGATGTAGCTGGTGTGACAGAAACAGAATTTTTAATTTTTAAATTTAAATTTAGATATCGGATGTGGCTCTTGGCTGCCATATTGGACAGGTTGACTCTAGAAAAATCCCTCTAGCAGCCACATGAAAATGGATTGGATGAGGACAAGACAGGGAGAAGTTAAAAGACTTGGTAACAATGCAGGTGAGAAGTAATATCAAATTAAAGTTGAAGCCAGGAGAATGGAGTTGAGGAGATGGACCTGAGAACTACTCAGGAAATGAAAGGGACAGAATTTGATATATCATTTGACATGAGGAGGCAGCCCTGATCGTGAGAAGAAGATAGGTATCCAGGAGTAGGGACAAAGAAGGACACTGAGGAGGATGAGGAGGCCAAATCTGGAGGCTGTGAAAGCCAAGCAGTTGAGCTTGGATTGACATGGTAGGCTGGAGGAAGAGGTGGCAGCACACACATCTTAATCTGGCGTATAACGCTGCTCTTCCTTAAATGTGCAATACAGATTGTAAGGAAGAGAAAATGGAGGCAGAAAAAGTAATAGGGAAGCTATGAAAATAATTCTGATATGGTTGAGTGTGGTCTGGACTAAGGTAATGGTAGCAGGAGGGTAAATACTTGGGTGAATTCAGGCTAATGGTAAAAATGGCATTTGGGCATAAAGGATTATGGAAAGAGAACAGTCAATGAGAAATTCATGTTTCTAGTCTGACAAGTGAAAGGAAAAGGAAAAGTGAATTAATGATGATTAAGAACCTGTGGGCCAGGAGTGATGGCTCATGTCTGTAATACCAGCACTTTGGGAGGCTGAGGAGGGCAGATCATGAGGTCAGGAGTTCGAGATCAGCCTGGCCAACATGGTGAAACCCTGTCTCTACTAAAAATACAAAAAAAATTAGCTGGACATGGTGGTGGGCACCTGTAGTCCCAGCTACTTGGGAAGCTGAAGCAAGAGAATCATTTGAACTTGGGAGGTTGCAGTGAGCCAAGATCACACCATTGGACTCCAGCCTGGGCAACAAGAGCAAAACTCTGTAAAAAACAAAACAAAACAAAACAAAACAAAACAAAACAAACCCCTGAGAATTAGGTGCTGTGCTTGATACTTTCATAACAATGTAATCTTTGGGATACTAGACAAATTGATTGCGTCATTGATGAAAATGGATTGGCCCAGAAGGGAGCATAGTTAGGAAGTTTCACCGAATATATTTTCTGTATTTTATTTATTAATTTTTTCATTGAAAGATACTCAGAGAGATGTTTTCTGTATTTTAAATTAAATCAAATTATTTAAGAGACAGGGTTTCATTATGTTGCCCAGGCTGGTCTCGAACTCCTAGGCTCAAGTGATCCCTTCAGTCTACTCCCCGCTTCCCAGAGTGCTAGGATTGCAGGCATGAGCCAGCATATCCAGCCCTTGTCTCTCTCTCTCTCTCTCTCTCTCTCTCCTTCTCTCTCTCTCCCTCTCTCTATTTGAGACATACTTTTTGCTCTTGTCGCCCAGGGTGGAGTGCAATAGTGTGATCTCAGCTCACTGCAACCTCTGCCTCCCAGGTTCAAGCAATTCTCCTGCCTCAGTCTCCAGAGTAGCTGGTATTAAAGGTACATGGTACCATGCCCAGCTAATTTTTATATTTTTGGTAGAGATGGGGTTTCACCATGTTGGCCATGCTGGTCTTGAACTCCTTATCTCAGGTAATCCACCTGCCTCAGCCTCCCAGAGTGCTGAGATTACAGGCATGAGCCACTGTGGCTAGCTGGTCCTGCTCACTTTTCGTTGGCTCAAAACTTAGTCATATGGCTCTACTTAGATGCAGATAGTACTGGGAAATGTAGTCTCAGAGCAGGCAGCCACCTCTCAGGAACTCTGCACCGCACCAATCCTTGGTAGTTATATCATTGACTCTGTCTCATTCCATTTACTTCACTTCTTCAGGGTCACACATGTAGTGTATTCACATTTTCCAGTTGTTTTACATGCTGAGAGCAACCACGCCCTGGCTATGTAAACAGCCACCCTCAAAATCCTCTGAAATTTACTTGTAGAAAAAACACATTGAATGAGATCAAGAAATAAATAACAAGCCCCATAGACATAATTAGGTAGTCAATAATTCTAGAGTAAAAAAGTATAGAAACGGGGAAGTTGGATCTACATTGCCATCTTAAGAAGTGCATATTGAAGGAGGTACCTCCTTTTGTTCTTTGAACTGTTCAGCGTTACAAGGGCTCTTACAGAGCATAAAGTGATGAAAGATTTCTGTTGTATGGTCTACAAAATTATCTATTAGCCCTATATTCTAGGGCTCAAGTGAAATTAATTCAATCTGAATTCTGACAGATATTTATCAACCTGTTACTTTGTATAAGGCACTTCCATGGAAATTTTAAAGGAGAAAAAGAAAAAAAAGAGTCCTTGGGCCAGCCCCTGTCCTCAAAGAGCTTTTATTGTTAAATAGACTCTTGTTGAGCCTGTTTGTCAATTCTTACCAAATTTTGGACATAGAAACAACGTGCAGTGTAGGCCAGTGTGTGGTGGCTATAATACCTGCAATCCCCGTGCTTTGGGAGGCCAAGGAAGGACTGCTTGAGGCCAGGAGTTCAAGACCAGCCCTGGTAACATAGCAGGACTCTGTTTCTCAAAAAATATATATATATTAAAATATTAGATGGGCATGGTGGTGCATACCTTTAGTCCCAGCTACTTGGGAGGCTCCCTTGAGCCCAGGAGTTTGAGGCTGCAGTGAGCCATGATCGCACTCCTACACTCTAGCCTAGGCCACAGAGCAAGATTGTCTAAAAAAAAAGAAAGAGAAAGTGAGAGAAAGAAAGAAGGAAAGAAAGAAAGAAAAAAGAAGGGAAGAAAGGAAAGAAAGAAAGAAAGATGGACAAACAGAAAGAAGAAGAAGAGAGAAGAAGGAGGAGGAGGAGAAGGAGGAGGGGGAGGAGGAGGAGAAGGAGAGGAGGAAGGAAAGAAGGAAGGAGGGAAGGAAAGAACGAAGGAGGGAAGGAAGGCAGGCAGGCAATACAGTGTGGCTGAGCACTAGGTGTTGACATATTTTTACCCCGCTGGTAGTGCTACCTCTTACGGATTCAAATTCTTCAACTTAGGGCAACTAAAGAGGGGAAAATGTGAAAATGATGCAAAAAGGTATTTTAGATGCTGATTTCTAATTTTCACTCAAAAATCTCTGCCAGATTTTGAGTCAAAATTCATGTCAAGAGAGTGAAGTCTCCATTTTTTAAATCTCCACTAAGACCGAAGCAAGATGATTTAATTATTTACTACCTGACTTTTGCTCATTTGCAAAATGAGAACAATAGCTTTCAACCACTCACCTTGCAGAGTAGCACTGGGCTGATCGAAAAAAATGTCATTGTAAAGACAAGGTACTATTACATAGGTGTACGCTTTCCTTTATCCTAGCACTACTGCTCGTAGTAACAGACACCTGGGGTGGGAAAAAAAAAAACCCTCCTTAATAACAAATGTATAAAATTACCTGGTCTGCCCAGCTGTATATTTCACATAAAGGCCAAACAGGACTGTGTGAAACAAGAGCTGGAGAGGAAATTCATGCAATTGGAATGTGAAGTTTTTTTAGTTTTTAATTTAACAAATATAAAAATAGAAATGGTGTCTTGCTATGTTGGCCAGGTTGGCCTTGAACCCCTGGCCTCAAGCAATCCTCTCATTTTGGCCTCCCACAGTGCTAGGATTATAGGCATGAGCCATCTTACCCAGCCTGGAATGTGAATTCTTCACAGGGTGTTTGGCAGAGCTAACTACCAGGGAGTGTCCTAACAGGAGGTACCATTGGAAAGGTTCTGACCAGAGCTAGAATCTGCTTGCAGTGAGCAAAACACTTAATATAATCAGGCTGAGAATTCTACTCTGGTTTGGTTAACAGTGGGGTTTCCGAGCTCAGAAGATAAACCAGACACAGGCCATGGCAAAGCAAGTATCACTACTTTACAAGAAGTCCTTTCCTTAGATCAGGGGACCTGGAACAGAGAGCGCCACACTTTAAAAAGAGGTAGAGATGTGCTGTAATCCGAGGCACGTGCACGGCTGGGTTCCAGCTGCCATCTCATGGTGACGAGGGCTGAGCAAGTCCTTAACCTCGACTGTCTTGTCTGGAAACAAAAGTGAGTGATCTTAGATTTGTGTTTCCTGATGCCCAGGGGTCCAGCGGTAATTCTTAGTTTTCAAAATGATTAATGGAAACCTTGCCTTTATTTAGTCTGACAACATAGGCTAACACAAACACACTATCTTCACTCTGAACTGGAATGATTTCAGCTTTGTGTGGTCATGCTGTTTCATGTTAACCAAAAGCCTACATTTGCAGTTATGTAGATATTTAATAACATAGAAAAATGCTTGTTAAGAAATACAGTTGGTGAAACATTTTTTTTTTTTTTTGAGACGGAGTCTCACTCTGTTGCATAGGCTGGAGTGCAGTGGCATGATCTCAGCTCACTGCAACTTCCATCTTCCGGGATTAAGCAATTCTCCTGCCATAGCCTCCTGAGTAGCTGGGACTACAGGCACATGCCACCATGCCTGGCTAATTTTTTGTATTTTTAGTAGAGACGGGTTTCACCATGTTGCCTAGGCTGGTCTCGAACTCCTGACCTCAGGCAACCTGCCCTCCCAGACTCCCAAAGTGCTTGGATTATGGTTGTGAGCCACCATAGAAGAGTAATAAAATATTTTTTTTTTCTTGGATGGTAGAATTGCAGGGTTCCAAAAGATGCTTTCCATCTTAGGGTTTGCAATGATGCTAGCAAATTGGGCAGTGGAACTTTACTCATTGGCTCGTTTCCTCTGGTTTTCACCGTGCCTCACTGGGTGTGTGTCATTACTTTTTATCAATCTTCTTTCATTTCAGTAGAAATGCCTTTTGTCTTTTGGTTTTGTTTGTATTCTTTTTGTTGCTGTTGGTGATCCACACACTGCTACTGGCTTAGAATGATGTTATTGTTTTCTCTGTTAAACGATGATGACGTAGGTCAATTTCTGCAACCTGATTGATTATTAAGTGAAACCAAGCCAGTAGCAAGTTGTAGTTTAACCATGCAATTATGGTAATAATGAGCAGGACCCAGGGTTTCTGATCTCAGTTCATATTCCTAGGAGAACTTGAGAGGAGAGAAAGGAAGAGCTGCCATATTGGGGATCGAGTAGAAAAGGAGGAGAAAAATCTATGTTTTGACTGAAGGAAGAATAGCCATGAGTACAATGTTAGGTCAATCACTGTATTAAAGGGACATTATGGAGTTTGTAAGACACACTGAGTTTATCACCCATGCATGTCTAGGTTCTTGGCTCTAAGGACATTCTCTTCAACAATGTCATACATGGCAAGTTCCATTTCCATCTTAAGATTTGAAGGATATGGCTATGCATGAATCACTTCTGAAGTACTGGAGGGTCGGCCAAACCCCAAATTCACTTGTGTTAGTTTGGGTTTATTTGCATCCAACAATACATTTATGTTCTCCCCACCCTTCTAGGGCAAAGTAAACCTCTTGTGCTTGGGACACGGATGGGCCTCACCCTGGTGTTCCTTTAGTCCTCTCAGAGTCCTCCTAGGAGCATAACTGGGGGTCAGATGTCTTGGGTCCCGCTGATTATTCCTATTTTTCTTAAAATATGGACAAGTCATTTAATTCCTTTAAGCATTCTCTTTCTACATTAAAACATGACAGCCCCACCAGATACAGTGGCTCATGCCTGTAATCCCAGCAGTTTAGGAGGCCAAGGCAGGTGGATCGCTTGAGTCCAAGAGTTGGAGATCAGCCTGGGTAGTGTGGTGAAACCCTGTCTCTACCAAAAATATAAAAAATTATCTGGGTGTGGTGGCGTGCACCTACAGTACCAGCAACTTGGGAGGCTGAGGATAGAGGATCGCTTGAGTCTGGGGAGGTGGAGGTTGCAGAGAGCTGAGATTGCACCATTGCACTCCAGCCTGGGCAATGGAGTGAGACCCTATCTCGATAACAACAACAATAAAAACAAAAACATAACAGCCTTAAAAACATGTGTGGCTTATATTTGCTGCTTTAATGTCTCAAAGCACTTGCTTATAATATTCCTTTGTTTAAACTCTGGACCGTCTTCCTCCCCACATCCACCAAAGTGTCCTCATTCTTATTACTCATCTTTATTTCTCTGGTATCCAGGCCTGTGGTGTGTAGATGTCTCCTGGTTTGTTTTAGATACCTAATCTTTAGAGAGATTACTAGCAAATATTAACTTAGATATGTAGCTTTTATTTGATCATCTTTATAGCTGTTCTCAGTGGGCAAATATACTTATTGTACTTTGACATCACAAAGTTATTTTTAAACTGCAATGACAACACGAAGTCAATGATATCACTTATCCTCTGACTGGTGAATGTAATAAAGGACATTAAAGAGAAATATTGTCATTGTACAGTACAATAAATTTGTATCTCATGCTGTTAAATGTTGCCATTTATAGCAAAATATGAAGCCCTGTAAGGACAAAGCCTTGATTTGAATCCAGGGATGGTTGTAGCTACCCGAGGTTTCTGATAGCATCAGAACATCTCAGCAAAAGGACTTGGCAGTGTCGAAGAGTTACTGGCCAGGGAAGAAAACAGCTTTTTAAATTTAGGCTTTTCACTTTTATATACTAATAAAATAGTTTTGGAATCTCAGCCACTTGCTAAATGCTTTCCTTCAAATAATCTTGTCTAGGATAACTTAAAAAATATATAGAATCTTTCTTACTTTTTATCAGTCTTCTTTCATCAATTTAGGTGGGACCATATCACTTGGGGCAGGACTATTAGAGTCAGTATTTAATGAGCTGGGTTCTCATTGAGTTGATTTAATAGAATATTTTGAAAGATTTTATTAGGACAAAGCAATATAGGTTCATTATTGGAGAAATTAAAAAATATAGGCAAGCAAAAAGAAGAAAATAAAAATATCCCCTCTCTCCATCCTATCCATCCACTTGAACATCCTATTGTAAAGCTTTCCAAAATTCTGGCCGGGAGCAGTGGCTGATGCCTGTAATCCCAGCACTTTGGGAGGCCAAGACAGGTGGATTGCTTGAGCTCAGGAGTTCAAGACTGGCCTGGGCAGCATGGCAAAATCCCATCTCTACAAATAATAATAATAATAAAGAAAATTATCCAGGCTTGGTGGCTCGTGCCTGTAGTCCCAGCTACTTGGGAGGCTGAGATGGGAGGATCACTTGAGCACCAGAGGTTGACATTGCCGTGAGCCATGATTGTGCCACTGCACTCCAGCCTGGGCAACAGAGTGATACCCTGTTTCAAAAAAAAAAAAATTCTTTGTCTGCTTTTACACATACACATACACAAACACGCACATTCATATATATTTCTTTCTTTCTTTCTTTCTTTCTTTCTATTTTTGAAAGAGTTTCACTCTTGTCACCCAGGGTAGAGTGCAGTGGATTATAGGCATGTGCCACCATGCCCAACGAATTTTTATATTTTTACTAGAGATGGAGTTTTGCCATGTTCACCAGGCTGGTCTCAAACTCCTGACCTCTGGTAATCCATCTGTCTTGGCCTCCCAAAGTACTGGGATTACAGGTGTGAGCCACTGCACCTGGCCACATTTCTTATAGAGTTTAGTAGATATTTCGGTTCTGCAAAAATTCTTAATAACCACTTTAAGATATAACTTACATACCATAAATTCATAAGGTGCACCATTCATGGTTTTTAGTATAATCACACAATTGATGATGTGATAGTGATGTTGCACAACCATCCCACTATCTAATTCCAGAACATTTTTATCACTCCTAAAAGAAACCCCATACCCAACAGCAGTTGCTCCCCATACAATATGTGTTCTCTTGTGTCTGACTTCTTTCACCTAGTATAACGTTTTCAGAGTTCATCCATGTTGTAAGTATGGAGCAGAACTTCATTTCTTTTTACATGTGACAGATATTCCATTGTATGAATACACCACATTTTGTCTATTCATTCATCCGTTGGTGAACATTGGGTGGTATTCATTTTCTGATTATTATGAATAATGCTGTTATGAACATTTATGTACAAGTTTTGTGTGGATATATGTTTTCAATTCTCTTGAGTATGTACTTAGGATTGGAATTGCCAGATCACATGGTCATGTTATACTTAACTTTTTCAGGAATTGCTAAAGTGTTTTCCAAAGTGTCTGCACCATTTTACATTCCCATCAGTAATCTGTGAGGGTTCTGATTTCTCCACATCCTCATAAATACCTGTTATCATCTATCTTTCTGATTATAAGTATCCTGGTGAGTGTGAAGTAGTATCTCATTGTGGTTTTGGCTTGCATTTTCCTGATGGCTAATGATGTTGAGCATATTTCCATGGTCATGCTTATCGACCGTTTTTATATTTTCCCACTACTTTTTAAAAATGGTTGAGTTGTAAGTGTTTATTCTGGATATAAGTTTCTAATGCCTGGCTAACTTTTGCATTTTTAGTAGAGTTAGGGTTTCACCACGTTGGCCAGGCTGGTCTTGAACTCCTGACCTCAGGAGATCCACCCACCTTGGCCTCCCAAAGTGCTGACATTACAGGTGTGAGCCACCACACCCGGCTCAATTAATTTTTTTCTTTTGTTGCTTGCACTTTCGAATAGCTAAGACAGCATTGCTAATCCAAAGTCATGAAGATTTACTCCCATGTTTTTTCCTAAGAGTTTTATGGTTTTAGCTTCATAGCTTTTAATGTAAAATTTAGAGATATCCATTTTGAGTTAATTTTTGTATATAGTATGAGGTGGAGGGCTCCTACTCGATTCTTTTGGGATCTCCAGTTGTCCAGCAGAATTTATTAAAAATATTATTCTTTTCCCATTAAATAGTCTTGGCACCCTGTTGAAAATCCAATGATCATAAATGTAGGGGTTTATTTCTGAGCTATCAATTCTATTCCATTTATCTATGTTTATCCTTATGCTGGTACCACATTTTCTTGATTACTGTAGTTTTGTATTAAGTTTTAAAACCAGGAAGCATGAGTAACTTCATTCTTTTTCAGAATTGTTTTGGCTTTTCTAGGTCCCTGGCATTTCCAAGTGAATTTTAGGATCAGCTTGTCAATTTCCGGGGTGGGGGGGGGGAAAGGTTGGGATTATGATCCCTATCAAAATCCACTGTGTTGAATTGTAGGCTGCTTTAGGAAATATTGCCATCTTCCCAATATTGTCTCCCAATCCATGAACATGGGATGCTTTTCCACTTATTTGGGTCTTTTAACTTTTTTTTCAAAGAAGTTTTGCAATTTTTATTGTACAAATATTGCATTCCTCTAATTGCTTTGAGGGCATATGTGGGTTCTGTTTTGGTAGCATGTTCTGCATATAAGACAAAGCCTCAGTCCTGAGGAGGGGTCTCCTCTGTTCTGAGGTCAGCATGGCAGGTGGCCTACATCACTCTATCTCTCTTAGCAGCTTATCTGCAAAATTCAGCAGATTAGGCATCTAAAGGATTTCCTTCAAGGTTCCTTTCGAGGTTGGCAAATTACAACTTGCATTATTGGCTGTGTTTTAAGTATGTACGTTCCACCACTCCCAATTCCTTGGCTCAGCATGTGGCTGCAGTGCCACAGGGATCCTAGGTGCACAATGCTGAGCCGTTGAGGGATCAACACTTGGCTGGGAAATCGAAATGTCTTCGATGTGAGCTCTTTAGGCAGTGGCAGTTTCCTCTGCTCTCATCCAAATTCGTTTGCAAGCTTCCTTTCCTCTCAGGTCAGAGGCGGCTTTTCTGGCTTTGGCCTGAGCAGTGAGAACCTGGAGAGGAGGAGAACGATCTAATTAATTTCTGTCCTGGCACCGGAAGGGTTCGAAGATCCCAGGCTCCCGCTCCGGCCGCCTGGGTGGGAGCCGGGGAACGCCTCTCCCATTCCCCGCCCGCGAAGTTTGCAGCGCCCCTCGCGCCGGAGAGACGACGTCTGCTGGCCCGCGGCTGAGCGCTGTCGGTTCCTGATCCGGCGGGTGCCCGCTCCAGCCGCTGCAGGTTTGCGAGCTGAGCGGCCGCCCCCACGCCGCGGGCTCCCAGCGCGTGGAGCAAGGGGCGCGGCCCGGGCGCCGCCCACACCCGGGGCTGCGCTAGTCCTCGTGTTGCAGGTCCGGGAAACGCGGGCGGAGAGCGGCGGTGCCCCCGAGCCCCTCTGCTGGCGGCGCGGGCCGGAGGACCCTGCGCGGCGGGATGGCGGCGGCCTCACGGGCTCGGGGTCGGGCACCGGGGCCAGTGCTGCCGCCGACGCCGCTGCTGCTGCCGCTGCTGCTGGCGCTGCGGGCGCTGCCAGCCTGGGGCGCGACCGCTCGGGATCCCCGGGCCGCGGCCGGGCTCAGCCTGCACCCGCCTTCCTTCAACCTGGCCGAGGCGGCGAGGATTTGGGCCACCGCCACCTGCGGGGAACGGGGCCTGGCCGACGGGAGGCCCCGGCCCGAGCTCTACTGCAAGTTGGTCGGGGGCCCCACGGCCCCAGGCAGCGGCCACACCATCCAGGTGAGGACCTCGGAGAAAGCAGGGGTGCGCGCGTCTTCTCCTTCCCGCGCCGGCGGGACACCCGGCGAAGGGATCCGGCCCTTTCCCCACGCGTGCTCGTGGCTCCGGGCGACCAGGAAGGGCAGCCCCATCCCCGAGCGCGAGGGCCCGCGGTCCGGGAGCGATCCGTGGGAGCCCCGCCCTGGCACTGCCCGCCCGAGGCGAGGAGGGGGAGGCAAGCGACGTGACCGGAGGAGGCTGTGGTCAGGTTCGGGCAGGTGAAGAGGAAAGTGCGAGGCTGCCCTCTAGAGATGCAGGAGACCCTCAGCCCTCTCCGTCGTGCCTGCAGGCTTGAGCCCCCCAGGGTTCAGCGGCGCCTCCTGACCCACTCCCCAAGCTTATTCGGAGTAGTTGGTACGAGTTACCTTCTGTGGTGTACTTTAAGGATAATTTTTAGGTCATAACAGCAGTATCACTCTGATGTTACTGAAAAGATTCACGTCACTGCCCTGCCTGAAATGCCACCATCCAGTCATTGGGGGCAAAGGCCACCTTAGGCGGACAGAGAAAATGCTCTGAGAGGTCCCAGCCTCACCGCGAACACCTGGGGCAAACGACATTGCGGTGCAGCTTAAGTAGCATCTTGCAGTGCCTGGCCCTTACTCATAGGTCTCACGCTGTCGCCAGGCTGGAGTGCAGTGGTGCAATCGTGGCTCACGTCGGCCTTGAACTCCTGGGCTTAAGGGATGCTCCAGCCTCCCCTTGGGCGTAGCTGGGACTACAGACGAGCGCCACCGTGCCTGGCAATTTTTTTTTTTTTTTTTCCCCAAGCTGGTCTCAAACTCTTAGCTTCAAGCTGTCTTGAAGCAGAATTTGAATCCAGTCCTGACTCCAAATCCTTGACCCTAAACCCAAATTGCCTCCTTCTTCTGCAAAGTATTGTTGAGGAATAGGAAGTGTAGCAGGACGAGAGCGTGATTTTGGAGCTTGGGTTCCAAAAGAGCAGAGTTATCATTGGGTATCTAGATTAGTGTTTTAGAAACTCTTTTGATCATGCACTTCCATAAATGACAAGTCGTTGAAAACGTAGTGCCATATGTGCTTATTTACTTATAAACTATATGCATGTATTAACATATTGATATCTGTTGTGCATTTATTTTTATTTTTTTGAGTCTCAGTCTGTCGCCAGGCTAGAGTGCAGTGTTGCCATCTCAGCTCACTGCAACCTCGGACTCCCTGGTTCAAGTGATTCTCCTGCCTCAGCCTCCCAAGTAGCTGGGATTACGGGCATGCACCACCCCACCCAGCTAATTTGTGTATTTTTAGTAGAGATGGGGTTTCACCATGTTGGCCAGGATGGTCTCGATCTTCTGACTTTGGGATCGGCCTGCCTTGGCCTCCCAAAGTGCCAGGGTTACAGGTGTGAGCCACCATGCCCAGCCTGTTGTGCATATTTTAAAACATGCAAAAAAAGAAATCTAAAAGATAAAATAACAATGATGAAAATACTTTTAATTTTCTTTAACAGTCCCCAAATAAGTTTGCTTTCTCTATTTTATGATTGTATGTTTATAACACACAAATATGAACATGTAATTGTGTGTATAATTAATTTTGAGAAATTTAGTTTAGAATTTTTAACAATTCAGTTTTTTATTTTATTTTATTTTTGAGACAGGGTCTCACTCTGTCACCCAGGCTGGAGTGCAGTGGTGCTATCTTGGCTCACTGCAACCTCCACCTGCTGGGCTCAGGTAATCCTCCCACCTCCGTCTCCCAAGTAGCTGGGACTACAGGCACACACCATTCTGACTAAGTTTTGTGTCTTTTGTAACGACTGGGTTTTTCCATGTTGGTCAGGCTGGTCTTGAACTCCTGGGCTCAAGCCATCTACCTGCCTTGGCCTCCCAAAATGCTGGGATTACAGGCATGAGCCACCGTACCTGGCCCAATTTTATGTTATACTTGATTTTAGTGGTTGTTTTAGCTGAAAAGATGCCTCAAAAAATATGTCGATTCAAATGGAAAAGTTGCATTAACCAGTCACATAATTTAGAAAGTTCAGTGCAAAGTGGAAATGTAGAACCCTTGTTAAAAAATTATTTAAAATGTCAGGATGGTGACAGCACAGCATTAAAGTAAGTGAGGGGCCCTTCGAAGTGTGGGTCCCATGTGACTGCACACGTCTTATGGTGTCTAAGCTCACTAAATCATGGTACTATAGCTCTGCCCCATCCTTCAGTTAGTCTAAAATTTTTTAGAAGTAGAAACTTGGCCAGTAATTGTTCCCTTCCAAGTTGTATTCAGCACTTCCTAATAGAAAGGTATTATGTTTTGATGTTTTAAACAATAGATTCAAGACTGGTTGCACATCTCCTCTTGGAAAATATTAAAACATGTTAGAAAATTTTGTTTCCATGTTTTTCAAATGTGTAAAATAAGCATTCTCTGAGTTACATATTTTCATCTTTACAGCAACAGAAGACGGAAACATTTCCAAACATCCATTTCTCAAAATGCTCCTTCAAACATACATTTTCTTTTCTTTCCTCTTTTCTTTCCCCTCCCTCCAACCCTCCCTGCCTCCCTTCCTTCCTTTTTCTTTTTTATTTTTCTTTCTTTTTCTTTTGAGATGAGTTTCGTTCTTGTTGCCCAGGCTGTAGTGGCGAAATGGGTGATCTCGGCTCACTGCAACCTCCGCCTTCTGGGTTCAAGGGATTCTCCTGTCTCAGCCTCCTGAGTAGCTGGTATTACAGGCAAGCGCCACCACACCTGGCTAACTTTTGTATTTTCAGTAGAGACGTGGTTTCATCATATTGGTCAGGCTGGTCTCGAATTCCTGACCTCAGGTAATCTGCCTGTGTCGGCCTCTCAAAGTGCTGGGTTTACAGGCGTGAGCCACTGCGCCCGACCTCAAACATACATTTTCTTACCACAGTGTTTAGGCTTTCAAATTGTGTAAAATAATAGCCTCTGCTTTGATGGGACAGTATCATGCCCTTATTATTCTGCTGCTCGTGCTGCGGGTCTGCTTGCCTAGAATGTGACTACTTGGGACCCTGAGGCCTCGGCTGGGCTCAGCCCTTGTTATTCTGTAAATATCCATCAGGTGGTATAGCATTGGCAGCCATTTGTCATCCCAGCAAAAGTCAGCAAATTTAGATTCTTTTGTAAACAAAACAAAATAAAACATGTAACTCATCTTTAAGTTAAAATATCTTTGAAGTATTTTACCACGAGATAACCAGTGAGCCCTGTGTGGTCAATAGAATTTCATGTCAATTTCCCCATTTCAATACAGGGTTGTGTTTTCTGCTACTTGGGGGAAGAGAATTCACATGTTTACATTGCACATGTAAGCTGCAGTATATCGCAGTGCGTTAGTAGCCTGGTGGCAGCATCCTCCTCCTTTGGTCAGACATTCAGGATCATTGGAGACCTGTGACCGGCTGACGTGCAAACTAGGTGAAGGCCCCTAAGTCAGTCTGTGTATTAAATATTAGCAAAATGGAATTTCTTCATTTTTAAGTAAAATAAGATTAAGGAGAAGCTTTAATATTTCCTTCTTAAACTCCACAGCATTGCCTGGCACACCTAACTTTGGAGATAACTGTTTTAATTCAGGGTAGAGTTGACACAAGGAGAAGGAAGGCATCAAAAAGATCCTCAGTGGTCTCTCCTCCCCAACATTTGCCCAGGGAGGGCCGACCCTCATTCACCTCAACTGATATATATATGTGTGAATATATAGATATATTTGAGACAGAGTATCACTCTGTTGTCCAGGCTGGAGTGCAGTGGCACCGTGTCAGCTCACTGCAACCTCCGTCTCCTGGGTTCGAGCAATTCTCCTGCCTCAGCCTCCCAAGTAGCTGGGATTACAGGCACCCACCATCACACCTGGCTAATTTTTGTATTTTTAGTAGAGACGGGGTTTCACCATGCTGGTTAGGCTGGTCTCGAACTCCCGATCTCAGATGATCTGCCTGCCTCAGCCTCCCAAATCTCTCTGCTGGGATTACAGGCATGAGCCACTACACCTGGCCTCAAGTGGTATTTTTATTGAGTGTTGATAGGTTGACTCTACTGTTGTGGAGGCCTGGAAAAATCATGTTTCCTGGTGTGATTGAGTTTCCAATGCAGGTCATTAAACACAGGCTCACAGTCCTAGATAGAGTAGGAAGTGGCTTTCAATTTTTTTTTTTTTTTTTTTTTATTAGAGACGGGGTTTCACCATATTGACCAGGATGGTCTCGATCTCTTGACCTCGTGATCCACCCACCTCGGCCTCCCAAAGTGCTGGGATTACAGGCGTGAGCCACCGTGCCTGGCGGAAGTGGCTTTCTGAGGTCACTTAGCAGACTGTGTCTCTAGGCTAGGGTGTAGCCTGCAGAAAGAGAATGCTATCTGCTGTTATGCCTTATTTTCCCCAGAATATAAAAGCCTGTGGAATAGTGCTCCCTGCTGTCACAGTTGAGAGCTTGGGGAGGTATACTAATTCCTGATGTAAGAGAAGCATGTCTGGGAGAAGAGTTTCCAGAAGCTGGAATATGAGACACTCACTCTAGCCCAATATAGGCGGCAGCTTGCACAGATTTGCCTTTCAGAAAAGTGAGAGGTGGTGGAAGATGGGTGGGAGAAGGGAAGAGAGATGATGATTAATCAATTAATTGTATTTGAGTAATGATTGTCCTGAATCTGCTCATGTAGAGCTCAAGATGGGAAATAAAGAAGAGTTAATTAAAATAGTTCTATTTCTTGGAGTTTTCAAAAAATAAATCTCTGGGGACAACCAGGATTTAGAATTTCAGGCCAAAAGGATTTTGCCAAATAAAAAAAAAAGTAAAAAAAATGAATAAAGGTCGTGTCTTAGAATAAGACCTGTTTTTATGGTAGTGATTCTTTGTTGCGGCTGTTGTTTTTGAAATCTATAATAGCAATGCTGATACTGGAAAGGCCCCTTGTGGCAACAGGCAGGAGGATGTTTTAAAAGTCTGAATTTCGTATGTTGTGTGAAAGATGTCCTTTGTAGTTGCTCTGGACTTAAGATTCCTTTTAAAAGACTTTATAGGCTGCACGGTGGTTCATACCTGTAATCCCAGCACTTTGGAAGGCCGAGGCAGGTGGATCACCTGAGGTCGAGAGTTTGAGACCAGCCTGACCAACATGGTGAAACCCAGTCTCAATTAAAAATACAAAATAAGCTAAATGTGATGGCATGTGCCTGTAATCCCAGCTACTCAGGAGGCTGAGGCAGGAGAATCGCTTGAACCCGGGAGGCGGAGGTTTCGGTGAGCCGAGATTGCGCCATTGCACTCCAGCCTGGGCAACAAGAGCGAAACTCCATCTCGAAAAAACAAACAAACAAACAAAACCCAAGACTTTATATACTTGTTACTGCTCAGATGTTAAGTTTTTGGTGTCTGAGAGTCCTGTAATTCAGGGATCTTGCACAAAGTCTGAAAATAATGTAGGTGCTCAGAAAATGTTGGATGAGGGGATAGTGGAGTGAAGATAACAGTTAAAGACTGTAAATAATTTAATGTAAAATATAAATGTGAAAAATATGCAAATGAATTCTATTCTGTTGAAAATATATATACTGTTGAAAATAAAATATATCAGTTTGTGCTTTAATTTTAAATGTTCACTTACCTATGGAATCTAAAGTTGTTATTAAAGTTATATAATTCCTAAGTGACATCTGACAGAGGTGATAATAAAATGGAAATGGAAGACAGTGCTGAAAATATAACCTTGTATTTGGTTTAGCTTGGCATAAACACTATCCTCACAAGAGATAAAATGGGCACATTTACCAAATGTATGATCTTGATTTTGTACATGGACAGTTCAATGCCTCTTTTATAGATTCCTTCATTGCACTTTGATTTACATATAGGCTCTGTTTCTTTTGGGGTGGAGAGGGGACAGAGTCTCGCTCTGTCACCCAGGGTGGAGTGCAGTGGTGTGATCTCAGCTCACTGCAACCTCCGCCTCCCGGGTTCAACGGATTCTCCTGCCTCAGCCTCCCAAGTAGCTGGGACTACAGGTGTGTGCCAGCACACCTGGCTAATTTTTGTATTTTTAGTAGAAACAGAGTTTCACCATATTGACCAGGCTGCTCTCAAACTCCAGACCTTGTGATTTGGAGAGGCCACCTTGGCCTCTCAGAGTGCTGGGATTATAGGCATGAGCCACCATGCCCAGCCACTAAGGCTCTGTTTATAGAACAATTGTGAAAAAGGATCACTTGTTCTTCAACAAATGAACTTTTCCTTTGTGAAACTGATGTAAAAATCTTGGGTGAGAGCTAGAAAGTCTAAAACATCTACCATGTTCATTGATATATTTGTAACAATTATTAATGATAAGTTATTCAGACAAATGACTATAGTCAGCAATTTAAGGGTGAATGATTCTTTTTAAAAAATGATTTAGTTGAAACAAAATTTAGTTGCAACAAAAACATAGTTGTTCCACGTTTGTAGATATTAGCCAAAGTTTAGCAATGAAAGCTTATGTACAAAACATTTGAGAAGACAAACAGGTGCTTTCCTTTGGAGAACCAAGTTCACTTACCAGCTAAGAAACAGGGGTCCATATGCCAGGCTCAAAGCAATTTAAATTTGTTCCTCAACAAATCACGGATTACTGGAGCTCATGGACTTTCAGGGCTGCTGGTGAACAGTTGGAACTGTAATTGCTCAATCTTTGAATTTAAATATTTTACTACATGCTCTGAGTTACTATTGTCACCGAAAGTCTGGATTGTTTAATCTGAGAGAAATCAATATGTGGACATAGGGAAAGGAAAGGACAAAAGGTTATCATTAATTAAAGGCTCTTATTTGTAAGAAGATTTTATCTGAACCATTGCAGAAAGATAGCTGTGTGTTGTACATATTTTTTTTTTTTTCCAGCTACTCAGGAGGCTGAGGCAGGAGAATTGCTTGAACCTGGTTGTACATCTTTAGTATACATATGAATGTTAAAACTACTTAGCAGACTCTTTCTCTAGGCACAAAATTATTTTGAAGCACTTGAATCAATTTTTAGCAGCTTTATTGAAGGCATAACTTAAATACCATGAAATACATCCAGTGAAGTATAAATTCAATAATTTTTAGTAAATTTATAGATACGAAGAGCTACTACTAAAATCCAGCTTTAGATTAACCCCAAAAGTTCTCTTGTACCTGTTGCAGTCACCCCTGAACCTGATGCAACCCCCAGGCAAGCACTGGCCTGCTGTTTTCTCTATAGACGTGTCTTTTCTAGAAATTTCATATAAACAGAATCATACAATATGTGGTCTTTTTTTGTATCTGGCTTCTTTCACTTAGCACAATGTTTTTAAAGCTTATTCATATTGTTGCATGATTCAGTCGTTCATTTCTTTTCATTACTGTGTAGTATTCCATTGTATGGACATAATCATTCTCTTTATCTGTTCACTAGTTGATGGGAATGTGCATTGTTTTTAGTTTTTGGCTATTATAAATAATGCTGTTATGAATATCCACACAAAAGTGTTTGTGTGGACAAAAATTTTCACTTTCTTGAGTAGATTCTTACAAGTGGAATTGTTGAACTGTATAGTAAGTTTACATTGTAAAGAAACTGCCCGTTATTAAAGTGGGGTATTGAAGTCCTGTCTGCTTGTGTATATATATTTATATTTATATATTTATATTTGGAGCTTTGTTGTTTGCTGCAGATATGCTTACAGTTGTTATGTTTTCATAATAGGTTGACCCTTTTATCAATATGTGTTGTCTGTCTTTGTCTCTTGTAAAAGGTTTTGACCTGAAGTCCATTTGGTCTGATATTAATATAATCACCCCAGCTCTCTTGGTTACTACATCCATGAAATATCTATTTTCATTATTTTACTATTTGTGTCTTTGAATCTAAAATGAGTCTCTCATAGATAGCATATATTTGGATCTTTTTAAAAAAACGAATTCTGTCAATCTCTGCTTTTTAACTTGTGATTTTAAAAAGTTGATTACTGGAACCAAGCATGGTAGCTTATGCCAGTAATCCCAGCTACTTAGGAGGCTGAGGCAGGAGGATCACTTGAGGCCAGAAGTTGACACCAGCATGGGCAACATAGCAAGAGCCCATCTCTTAAAAAATGAAAAAAAAAAAAAAATTAGCCAGGCCTAGTGGTGTGTGCCTGTACTCCCAGCTAACTCAGCAGTCTGAGGCAGAATTGTTTGAGCCCATGAATTCAAGGCTGCTGTGAGCTATGTGTAATTGCACCTCTACACTCCAGCCTGGTGACAGAGTGAGACTTCATCTCTTAAAAAAAAAAAAAAGATTACTGATGATAAAAGACTTATTTTTGTCATTCTGATGCTTGTTTTCTACATGCCTTATATATATTTTTGGCTACTCTCAATTCTATTGTTGTCTTCTGGTTTAATTGATTTTTGCCATTTTGGTTCTCTCCTCATTTCCTTTTCTATATATATTTAAGGTTTTATTTTTAGTGCTTATTCTGAGGATTACAATTAGTATCCTAAATATATAACAATCCAGTTTGAATTGATAATTAGCTTAACTTCAATAGCATCCCAGATTCTGCTTCTATATAGCTCTGTCTTTTGTTATTGTTCCAAATTACATCTTTATACATTATTGTTCATTATAATAAATTTATAATTATTGTTATTCAATGTGCAGTTGTCTTGTAAATAATATACAAAAAAGAAGTTAAAAACCAAAAATACAATAATACTGGTTTTTATATTTACATATGTAGTTACCTGTATTGATGTTCTTTCTTAGTATGGCTTTTAATTACTGTCTTGTATCCTTTCATTTCAGCCTGAATGACTCCTTTTAGTATTTCTTGTAGAGTAGGTCTACTAGCAGGATTCCCTCAGCTCTTGAGAGCGAAACTGTGTCTCAAAAAAAAAAAAAAAAAAAGAAATACATTATATACTGAACAAATTTGGCATGCTAAATAATCCATTGGCATACAGACTCCTATAGCTCATATTATAGAAATATTAGCTTTAGTACTGTTTTAATAGCTAGATATTATTTGTTTATGTAAGGATACTTTCTTATCAGCTAAAATAACATTTTGGGGGAAGATTTTAATTTTTAAGGTGTAGTGGCAGTAATACATTTTTCCAGATATACATTTATTTCTGGTTGTAATCTAGGCATTTATGAAACCTGTGTTAACTCCCAGTATTCTGAAACTATTTTCCTAGTTAGGCAAAGATTTACTAAGTGGCACCTGAGTGGTCTAAGTCAATGGAGCTGCCTCTGGTTATGCTGTATACATGGATTCCTGGCCAAGGGGGTAAGTGGGGCCTAAGACCCAGCCTGGGCTGCACAGAGGGAGGGAGTCTTTTTCTGCTTTGCAATAAAGAACTGTTTGAATGAGCTAGCAAACAGGGCACTGGTTAGACCCCTCATGTCAACAGGGTGGAAACTGCCCTGAGGAAAGCCAGTTCATCGAGTCCCATGTGTCCCACCAGTTTCTCAGTGTCACAAACATATTGTATTCCCTCTGTGGTTTTCCCATCCTAGAAGCTCAAAAAATACATGTGGAGTTAATAAATGAATATTAACTGGAGAGAAATATGGGTTTAAGGTGATTATTTATACACATCTTAATTGTGAGAAGTGGGAAATAGAAGTGATTTTTCCATTACTTTCAAGTTGCGTCATACACTGTGCATACTGTGTATGGGAGTAATACCAAATACAGGGGGCAGAACGGTGAGAAGGAGGAATGGCTGAGAAACAAGGGGCCTTGCTCCCCTGGTAAATGCAGGGTATTGATTTAACACACACAGACAGCACTTACTGATGATTGGCACAGGTCTAAAGCATATTACACATTGACTTCTTGATTGTCACAGCAATTTATGAACATATGAAAGAGGTACAATTAGCATGCTCCTTTTACAAATGAGGAAACCGAAGCACACAGAAGTTAAGCGATGTGTCTAAGATCACACAGCTAGTATGTGGTAGAGCCAGAATTCAAATCCAGGTGCTCTGGCTGCAGAATTCACGCTCTTACCTGCTGTATTATGCTGTCACAGACGTGCCAACTACTTCTTCCTCTGAGTTCCAGCTAAACTTTGGATTCCCTTGCTAATTCCACTCATCACCTTGGAGCCATCCATTTTCATGTCTGTCTCCTTATTAGGATCATGAGCTTCCTGAGGGTGGGGCCCTGTCTTCCTGCTCATGTTTGGACAAAGCATGGAGATTCCCTATAGAGAAGAATTGCTGTGCAAAGCATGCTGCACTCTTTCCTTGTGGAAGCTTGTCTTAGATGTGCCATCACTGCTTTTTGAAGAAATAGTCAAAAGGCAACACCACCACAGAATGTACTTCTCAGAGTAACACTTTGATGGAATTGCTGTTTGATTTTAAAACTACCTGAATTTCAACAATCTGCCTTCTGGAAGACAGGTGTGGCCCTCCTGTGTTGATGCAATGGCTGAGCCCAATGCTTAGGAATGGACTCCCAGAAGCTAGAAGAGGCAAGAAAGGATCCTTCCTATACAAATTTCAGAGGGAGGGCAGACTTGCTGATGCCTTGATTTTGGACTTGTAGCCTCCAGCATGGTGAGAGAGAAATTTCAGTTGTTCTAAACCACCCAGTTTGTGCTACGTTGTATGGCAGACTTAGAAACTAATGCAGTAACTTTAGCTTTAACTTGGTTAATCAGCAGTTGTATTGACCATTCGACGTGTGAGTGTTATCCCTGTATGGGAGAGCTGCAGAGAGGGGACACTGCATGATCCTCTGTGTGTAGCTCTAGGGCCTCTGTTTGTGAGACTTTGCAACCTGATAACTTAAAATGTGGCCCCTAAAAAGAATGAGAAGAGCTGCAGGCTGAACAAATATTTAGGGATCATGCACATTAAAAGTCATCCTTAAGGCCAGGTATGGTGGCTCACGCCTGTAATCCCAGCACTTTGGGAAGCTGAGGCTGGTGGATCACTTGAGGTCAGGAGTTCAAACTCAGCCTGGCCAAATACAAAAAAATTAGCTGGGCATGGTGGCGTGTGCCTGTAATCCCATCTACTTGGGAGGCTGAGACAGGAGAATTGCTTGAACCTGGAGGTGGAGGCTGCATTTAGCCAAGATTGCACCACTGCACTCTAGCCTGGGTGATAGAGTGAGAGTCCATCTCAAAAAAAAAAAAAAAAAAAGAGTCATCCTTAAATATAAAGAGCCTGGCATAAAGTATATATTCCATTTGTACATGACTCACGGAAGGGGGTCTGAATATTTTCTGGTCCCATTGGGTGTGTGATGTCGTACAGGGTTGATTCCAGGGCACGTCAGGCCAATGACATCCTTCAGTGGTACATGGAGGCCATCTGCACTGGACGTTCAGCCTTCCCTCTCTGCACTCATCCAGCATGTTAACATTAGCAAACTCTGCACAAAATATCTTATGTTTATTGAAGCATTGTTTGCAATAGGCAAGATATGGGAACAACCAAAGTGTCTGTTGACAAATGAATTGTAAAGAAATCGTGGTATAGGCCGGGTGTGGTGGCTCATGCCTGTAATCCTAGCACTTTGGGAGGCTGGGTCTCTTCCCATACATCTAGTAGTGGGCAGGTGTATGGAAAGTCACATAATTGTCATTCCAGGGCTGTCTCACACTGTCCAAATCTAAGACAGCACCTTTTGATGTAGCTCAGAAGAGCAGCATGGCCAGGAGGAAAGTGTTCTAGGCCATAAGTAACATGGCCAGGCACACACGCAGTTCCTGGCCCCAGCACGCCCTAGCTGTGTGGTTTGAGATGAAGCGCTTCATCTCTTTGAGCCATTTCTTCATCTTTCAGTTTTAGATACTTGAATGCAAATTTCACAGTGTTGTGGTGATTAAGCAAAGTAGAGCACGGCGTTCCTTCGCTGGGCTCCCACACCTGGTGCTAGCTTGTCCCAGCATCTTTTGGCAATGCGCAATGGTTGAGTTACTTCTCTTGTCTCCCACCAACTTTCTTTAGGTAAAGATCCAACTCTTAGTGTTTGCTTCTGTTTTTTTTTTTTTTTTTTTTTACCACAGTATCTAACCCGATGCTCTACACATGGTAGGTAATTTGGATAAGTTGAATAAATAAATGAATGTTCAAACAGCCCACCCCCCCACCCTCCAGAAACTGTGTTAGGCAGCACTGCTATAATCAGCCTCTAGCTTCTTGGAAGAATACAGTATTTATGTTGTGAGGTCAGTTGTAAAGTATTACATGTGGAAGGATTTTTAGTTAAGAAGAATCATAAAAAATGTTAGGAACTAGGAGAGACTACTTTTTTCCATCCTTCTGCAAAAGGGTAGGTCACTCTGTGGGCTTCTGGTTTATTCTCTGGAGACTGCCAATTTTGGAGCTCAACTCTGTTCAGTTGTTTATGGGAACAGTCGTATCTCCTTTCTTCATATCCCCTTTCGTTACATTTTTATTTCCCATCTGAATAGGCTAATAATACAATAGTTTTGGTGCAATTCTAAGTGTGAGTCCCTTGTCCTGTTTATCTTTCGGTGTTCCCATCTCTCTGTCTAGAATAGCATTTGGTACAGAGTGGATGATCATCATAGGTTTGTTGTGTGGATGGATGAATAATGGAACATGGGGGTGGGTTTTCTTCTCTGTTCCTTTTCTTCTCTGACTTCTATCAGTTTTTGTCCTGCTTTATTTATTTATGGGTGTTTTTAAAATATTGAACATTAGACATAGAGTTAGATTATGGATTAGTCATAACCCTCAGTTTATGAGATATTTATATACAGAAATATATATTCCATACACCTTCCCACTACCAGATGTAGGAAGAGACCCAGCTCAGGAATATATTATCATTTTACACACACACACACACACACACACACACACACACACGCACACGCACATTTGAGACAGGGTCTCACTCCGTCACTCAGGCTGTAGTGCAGGGATGCAAGCATGACTCACTGCAGTGTCGACTTCCCAGCCTCAGATAATCCTTCCACCTCAGCTTCCTGAGTAGCTGGAACTATAGGCTCACACCACCATGCCCAGCTAATTTTTGTAGAGACAGGGATTCGCCATGTTGCCCAGGCTGGTCTTGAACTCCTGAGCACAAGTGATCCTCCCACCTTGGCTTCCCAAAGTGCTAGGATTACAGGCGTGAACCACTGTGACTCGTGTATATATGTATTTTGAATAGTAATAATCATCCATGAACTTGCTACCAAAACTAAAAATAAAGCCTGGATAATAATTTATGTCTAAGTGTATGGTCCTCCCACCCCCATTCCCTCTGTCTTTTACATTCTGGGGAAATTGTCATCCCAAATCCTTTATTGATTAATCCTTTGCTTTTTTTAATATGGTTTTTATTACACCTATATGTATTTCTAAAAAGTGCTTTTTATTTTGCTTGCTCATAACTTTATAAAAAGTATATTATGCTTTTTTCCCACTTATTATATTGCTAAGATTCATCAATATTGTTTCATTGTATATATTCATTTATTCATTATTGCTTATGTAGTTATTAATTGTGTGAATATGCCACTCTCTATTCATCCACCCTCCTGTGGTTCCTGTAGCAATTAGGTTATTCCCAGGATTTTGCTCCTGTGAACAGTGCTGCTGTGAATAGTCTTGAATATGATGCCATCAAATTTGTGCAAGAGTTTCTTTTTGGGTTATGAGTTTGAGAGTAGAATGCTGTATCATAGAAAATGTGAATTTCAACTTTAGGTGGTAATACAAACAGTTTCCAAAGTGTTTGTACCAATTTATACTCCTACCATGTCTTTTCTAACTCTTGTTATCATCAAACTTTAAACTTGGGCCTACTGAATTGGTATAAAATAATATTGCATTGTGATCTGCCATGATCACTAATGATGGTGATGTTGAACATTTCTTGAAATGTTTGTTGTGTTTATTGTGTTTGTATGTGTTTCCTCTTCTGTGAAATGCCTATTCTACTTTTGCCCATTTCCCCGTTGAACTATTTATATTTTTCTTGATTTGTAGGATTGTTAGGAATTTAGTGTGTATTTCTGATTAGGGTTCTTTGTTGATTTTAAGTTCTTTGATCAGTTGTTGATTCTTGTGTAACAAATTATCTCCAAAACTTAGTGGCTTAAAACAACAATAGTTTTTTCCTCTCACAATTCTGTGGGTTGTCTGTGCTCTGCTGGGTGGTTCTTCTGCTCCATGTGTTGTCAGTTGGGGTAACTCACTGACTTGATTGCTTGCTTTGTTGTAGCAGATGTTTCATTCTGGGACATTTAAGCAAAGTCCAAGACAGCCAACTGGAGAGGACAAATGAAATCACACCAAGATACTATATATGTTAGCATTTGTCCTCTCCAGTTGGCTGTCTTGGACTTTATCACAGAATGGTGATTTCTGGGTGATTGGACTTCTTGCCTGGTGGCTGGCTTCTGAGAGGAGGGAAGCAGAATCTTCCAGCCCTTTTAAGGCCTTTGCTTAAATGTCCCGGAATGAAACATCTGCTACAACAAAGCAAGCAATCAAGTGAGTCTGGATTCAAGAGGAGAGACTAGCTTCCAGGGCAAATAGCATCAACCTTTTGATGGCTGAAATGGCAGCCAGAGCGAGAGAGAGAGAGAAAGAGAGAGGGAGAAGGAATTGATGGCAGTCATCGTTGAAGACTATTTATCACTTTTGCGTTGTAAATATCTTCTAGTTTTAACTTTTCACTTTTTAAAAGTGCCTTTGTTGGAGCAAAATTCTTTTTAGATATTTTATTTAATTAATTAATTTATTTTTATAAGATGAGGTTTCACTATGTTGCTCAGGCTGGTCTCCAACTCCTGGGCTCAAGGAAGCAAAATTCTCCTTTTTTTTTTTTAAAAAAAACAGGGTCTTGCTCTGTCATCCAGGCTGGAGAGCAGTGGTACGATTTCAGCACTGTAACCTTTGCCTCCCAGGCTCAAGTGATTCTCATGTCTCAGTTACAGGCGTGTGCCACCATGCCCAACTAAAGAAACCAAAATTCTTAATTTTAATATAATAAAATTTATCCATCTCTTCTTTTGTAGTCAATGTTTTTGTATCTTGTGTTAAGAAACCTTTCCTTGCTCTGAGTTCTAAAAGGTAGTCCCCGTTTTTTCTACTATGAGACTTTGAAGTTTTATTTTTCACATTTAAGTCCTTATTTCATCTGAAGTTGAATTGCATTTGTGACTTGAGTAGAAATCCGATTTTATTATTTCCCCCTGGATCTAGAATATTCCTTCTTTTTTCAGAGGTCCGACATACCTATGTTATATACTAAGGCTTCTTAAATGCATGGGCTCTCAGTTCTGTCCCATAGGTCTGTTTGTCTCATCTGCGTTCCCTTAATTACAATAGATTCATAATAAGCCCTGATTCCTTGAAGGGCAAGTTTCCTCCTCCCTGGTCATCTTCTTCAGCAATATCTTGGTCCTTTAAAGTTACATATACATTTTAGAATTATTGTATTTTAAGAAAGTCCTTATTCAGGTTTTCAGTGGAATAATATTGTCTCTATAGATTAGTTTGGGGAGAATTGATAACTTTTTGATATTATCTTCTAGCCAATTCTCCATTTATGTAGATTTTCAAAATTCTCTTAATACAGCTTAAAATTTTTATTTGTCAAATTTCTTTTGAGATACTTGATGTTCTCTGAGACTATTATAAAAAAATGGCATTTTCTCTTTAATTAAATTTTCTAGTTTGCTGCTATTCTATAGAGATGCAGTGACTTTTGCATTTTAATCTCATATCTAGCTACCTTGCTAAAAATCTCCCAATATTTCTAAAATTCTCTTTAGCAGATACATTTGGGTTTTTATTTTGTTTCCTTTTTTTTTTTTTCAGGGTCAATATCTCATTCTGTCACCCAGGCTGGAGTGCAATTGTGTGATCATAGCTCACTATGCTACAGCCTCAAGCTCCTGGGCTCAAGCAATCCATCCCAGTTTCCCAAGTAGCTGGGACTACAAACACATACCATCACACCTGGCTAATTAAAAAAAAAAAATCTTTTTATTGTTATGTTGTCTAGGCTGGTCTCAAACTATTGGCCTCAAGTGATCCTCTTGCCTCAGCCTCCCAAAGTGCTGGGATTATAGGTGTGAGCCACTGTGTCTGGCTTCATTTGGAGTTGTTTTTTTTTTTTTTTTGAGACAAGGCGTTGCTCTCCTTCCCAGGCTGGAGTGTAATGGTATGATCTTGGCTCACTGCAACCTCAGCCTCCTGGGCTTAAGCGATCCTCCCACCTCAGACTCCTAAGTAGCTGGGACTACAGCCATGGACCACCACACCCAGCTAATTTTTGTATTTTTAGTAGAGATGGGGTTTCTCCATGTTGCCCAGGCTGGTTTCGAACTCCCTGGGCTCAAGCAATCCACCCACCTTGGCCTCTCAAAGTGTAGGGATTATAGGCGTGAGCCTCTGTGCCCAGACTCAATGGCACAGTGGAGTTTTAATGTAGATACTTTTAGCATCTTTAAATAAATAATAACAGTTTTATTTCCTGTATTCCAAATGTTATATATCTGTTTTTTTTCCCCGCCTTTAAAAAATCCTTCTTCTTCTTGTCCCTTGCCCATTTTTTACTTTCAATTCTAGTGGAAAACTTCAGGTTGAATCAGAAACAGCACAGACTTATGAATACATAAGCCCTTTTATTTTGTGTATACCCATGAAACAGTAAAGTTAGTATAAGTGTCTGTTGGAAGATATGGCTACAGAAAGAATAAATGTGGCCTATCCCAGTGGTACTCACGGGAAGGAAAGAGCCTCCTCAATGATCTTCCATCTGAGAACTCCCATGGATTCTTTCCTCTTCTGTTCCACAAGTTTGATTTTCTTTCTCTTCTTTTTTTTTCCTGGTAAAAAGATATATATATATAATTCTAAATATATACATATGTATAATTAGAATTAGCCAGCTGGACTCAGTTTAGATGATCCCAATTTTGTTGGCAACCTCCAAAGTGTTATAATCAGGAGGCAGTTGAACACGTGCCTTCTTCTCTCCATCACGCCTAATCAGGGTGCTGACCTTGGCCACGTCAGTGTCACAGAGCTTCTTCACAGCCTGTTTGATCTGGTGTTTGTCGGCTTTAACCCACAATGAACATAAGTGTGTTGTTTTCTCCTATCTTCTTTATGGTGGACTCAGTGGTCAGCAGAAACTTGATGATACATAGTGGTCAAGCTTGTTCTCCTGGGGGTGCTCTGCCAAGGATATCTGGGCTGCCTCTGGAGTCGCCAGAAGGTGGGTGACATGTGGATCTTCACCGCATGTGTGGACACCTTTCAACATTGCCTTCTTGGCCTTCAAAGCCTTCGTTTTGGCTTCATCTTTAGGAGGGACAGGAGCTTCCTTCTTTGCCTTCGGCGCCATCTTGTGAAAAGGCCACAAGTTTGATTTTCAAAAATATTGTCAGGTGTTGCACTTTTCAAAAGCCTCACGAGGTTGTCTTCTCTCAAAACCCCGTTGCTTGGTGCCAAGGCTTTACCTGCAGGATTAGTCATAACCTTGGCCTCCCTGAGAAAGTTCTTCAACCGCAAGTGTACGTATCTAGCATTTCCATGTAGACCTTAACTCTCCATGAAGACCTCAAGAAAAATGACCGAGAAGGCTGGATAAGTTTTAACACTTAAGAAAAAGTCATTCTTCTGATTTTTTTTTTTTTTTTTTTTTTTTTTTTTTTTTTTTTTACTTCTAGAGCCACAGTCTAATTTCCTTCAGGGCACTACTAAATTCTTTTTGATTCTTCATATAGGTTGATTTGCAGTAAATATGACATTGAGATGTAAGGTAAAAATTACTGAAACTTCAAGAGTAAAACAAATAGAAAAGAGAAGGAATATTTTAATAAAACTATTTGAATAAAAAACTTTCACCCTGACTGTTTAAGAGTAACTTGAAGAAGCCAAACCTTCTAATTATTACTTTTTAAATATATTCTTAAAATTTTAGAATAAATTTTTCTTTTCTAAGTCAATGTTTACACTCATTTTTTTATTTTCAAACAAAGTGTATGTTACATTTTGCCTGTTAATGTTTAACTTAAGCTTGTGTATTCTTTGTTAGAAATTATTTTATATGGCAAAAAATTTATCACCTAAATTTGGCTAATACAAAGTTAATTCAGAGAAACCATCATCTAGGGCATTACTGGTTTGACAAGTTGTTTTTGTAGACTCTTTGCTGATGTCAAGTTTTTTTCCAGTAGCCTTTAGAAATAAACAGAAAGTTTGGCTCATTTTTATTACCTGGGCAAAGCTCACTCCTTGGAATTCACCTGTAACTTATGTATCTATTGTATCAGTCAGACTTCCAAATGTCAGTGTTGACACTAGCCTGTATAATTGTGATGTTGTCTTGCCTATACATTTATTCTTAAAATATGTGCTTTCAAATAACTTATTGCTCAGACTCAAAATATATATTTGAGATAGATATGTATATATATTTAGTGCCTACTAACTGTGAGACCAAGGGCTAATGTGAGGGCTAAAGCTCCTGAGTCTGTGTTCTTACCCTGTCTGCTGAATGACACGGACAGGGTCTGCAGAAGGACCGGTATATCAGCTGAAAGGCTAAAATGATTCTAAATGAAAGAGGCCTTCAGGCTATTGTGAAGGCTACCATTTAAAACAAATTACAGGAAATAATGTATGTTAGTGATTATGCACGGATGTCTAATAAACTAGCGTTGTAGCTGTTAGAGAGTTACAGGGTAGTGTTTGAGACCAGCCTGGCCGACATGGTGAAACCCCGTCTCTACTAAAAATACAAAAATTAGCTGGGCATGGTGGTAGGCTCCTGTAATCCCAGCTACTCAGGAGGCTGAGGCAGGAGAATCACTTGAACCAGGAGGTGGAGGTTGCAGTGAGCCAAGATCATGCCACTACACTCTAGCCTGGGTGACAAGAGCGAAACTCCATCTTAAAAAAAAAGTTACTCATTAAGCACCTTATTATGACAATGCATTTTATAGAAAGAACCAACATTGTTGAGAAATGGCTGATGGAGTCTTCCTTGGTTGAATTTCTCCTGGGTGCAGGGCAGTGTGCTGGGTTGAAGTGATAGAGGGAAGAGTGGGAAACACATAGCCCATGACTTCAGGAAGTGGCGGGGCCACATACACCCAAGGCGCTGTCTGAGTTATAGAAATATTTTTGTGTCATGTTGAAAGATAAAGATCTACACAGATACCTCACCATGCATGAAAGAACCATGAGTTGCGTACTAGATGAAAACATGTGGTCACACCTTTGGTCACATACCAAGATCAAATTTCTCTCTGAACACTTAAGAATTAACTTCTAAGATGCTGGCTAAGATCAGAGCTACCTCTTTGTCACAGCACATCCTGGGGAGGCTGTGGGCATAAATTTGCCTCTTTGTCCCCCTCCTATGTGGCGATTATGCTCTAAGAGCATTTAGTTGGGGAGCAGATAGTTCAGTATGTGAAGTCCATCCCGGGGGAAGCATGATTCTCTGACCCACTTAAAATCCATTTGACATAGAAGAAAGGCCTATGCTCAGGTTTCAGATGGCAAGTGGCTGCAAAATGATGCGAAAACCAAACAAAAACGAGAACTAGAATCAAAAGAATCTGCCTTGTGAGAAAAAGAGTCTTTCGATAAGGAGTTAGAGATGATAATACCAAACAGATATCACTGCTGGTAAAAATGGATCCCCATTGACTTGCTGAATTAATTACTGACTTCTCAGTGCTGGTAGTCACAGCCAGCCACATCTCTTCATGTACCTGTCAAGCCTTGTCTCTCAATGGTTAGGTCAAGCCGGACCAGCTGGCCTCTGTGCCTTTGCTGGTGCTGGTTCCTCTACCTCGAACGCTTGTCCCGTTTGCGCACCCTGCCACTTACCAAAGTCCTATCTGTCCTCCCAGGCAGTGGACACACCCTCTTTTCCACCATGGAATATCTACCGCCGTTGGCTGCAGCCATCTACTCCACAGAGGCACTTGCTGTACACTGCTTCCCTGATGGTTGTTGCTATCCTCAATGCCCTGCTGGGATTGTGGGGAGGGATCTTTTTTGTACCCCAGTGCCGCATACAGAATTGCACAGAGGAGGACTTAAAGAGTGAAGTGGATTTGTTGAAGTGAAAATATGCTTTCATCCCAAATACAACAGGCTCTTGTTGAAGTGTTGTATGAAACAAAAACATAGCTGTGAAGATGGAAGATAAATAGACCCCATATCCTAAAAACACCATAAACAGAGGCATAAATAGGTGATAAGGCTTATGATAAATGAAAAAGAGAAAGCCTTCCTACTGTCTTCAGAATACATTTCAGTGAATTTTAACAGCTGACATTTCATATGGTAGTCTTTGTTTGGTTCCCTCTGTTTGCTATTTGGATAAGAAAAAATTACTTAAAAGTTAAAAAAAAAAAACACACTTTTTTTTTTTCCCCAGGGCCAGTTCTGTGACTATTGCAATTCTGAGGACCCCAGGAAAGCACATCCTGTCACCAATGCCATCGATGGATCTGAACGTTGGTGGCAAAGCCCTCCTCTGTCCTCAGGCACACAGTACAACAGAGTCAACCTCACCTTGGATCTGGGTCAGGTGAGCTATGCTTTCAATTGGAAAGGGAACATGAGTTTGGATCACTGTTTCTATGGAGATTTCTGATATAACAATTATTGTGAAAAACAAACTTTAGTTTTAATCCCCTAATCATTGTTAAACCTGTTACATTAATATTTGCTTCACTTAAAACCCAGAGTAGGCCAGGCACGGTGGCTCATGCCTTTAATCCCAGCACTTTGGGAGGCCAAAGCAGGTTGATCACTTGAGGTCGGGAGTTTGAGACCAACCTGACCAGTATGGCGAAACCCCGTCTCTATTAAAAATACGAAAATTAGCTGGGTGTGCTGGTGCATGCCTGTAATCCCAGCTACTTGGGAGTCTGAGGCAGGAGAATCACTTGAACCTGGAAGGTGGAGGTTGCAGTGAGCTGAGATCGTGCCATGGCACTCCAGCCTGGGCAACAAGAGCGAAACACCATCTCAAACACAAAACAAAACCCACAACAGTGCCTGGTAATGTACAGATAGATCCCTATCCTTGTCTATTAAATGAGTTTTAAAAATAGTTGTAAATAGTTTCATTGGCAAAGACATTTTTATTATTATTTTAAATGATGGTAAAAGATACACAACATACAGTTTGTCACCCTAACCCTTTTTAAGCACGCGGTTCAGTGGCATTGTGTACATTGACATCATTGTGCAAGCATTGCCTTCATCCATCTCCAGACCCCTTTTCATCTTGCAAAACTGAAACTCTGTACCCATTAAACAGCAACTCCCCAGTCCCCTCTCCCCTGCCCCTCGCAGCCAACATTCTACTTCTCTTCCCATGAATTGACAACTCTAGGAAGCTCATATAAATGGAATCGTATAATATTTATCTTTTTGTGACTGGCTTATTTAACTTGGCATGATGTTTTTAAGGTCTTGGAAACATCAGGGTAAGTGAAAGAAGGTAGGCATAAAAGACTCTCTTATATGATTCCATTTATATGGAATGTCCTGATAGGCAAATTTGTATAGAGAAAAGTAGCTTAGTGGCTGCCTAGGGCTTAGGGTTTTGGAGGAATTTGGGGAGTGACTACTAATAGGTATGTTTTTGGAGAGAGGGTGATGAAAATGTTCTAAAATTGTGATGATGGTTGGACAACTTTGTGAATACGCCAAAGATCAACGGCATGTACACTTTAAATGCGTGAACTGTATAGTATGTGAATTGTATCTCAGTAAAACTGTTTTCTTAAAAATAGGATTCCACCAGGTGCAGTGGCTCATGCCTGTAATCCCAGCACTGTGGGAGGCCGAAGCAGGTGGATCACCAGGTCAGGAGATTGAGACCATCCTGACCAACATGGTGAAACCCTGTCTCTAATAAAAATACAAAAATTAGCTGGGTGCGGTCATGCGCGCCTGAATCCCAGCTGCTCAGGAGGTTGAGGCAGGAGAGTCACTTGAACCAGGAAGTCAGGAGGTTGCAGTGAGCCGAGATCGTGCCACTGTACTCTAGCCTGGTGACAGAGTGAGACTCCGTCTCAAAAAAAAAAAAAAAAAAAAAAAGGATTCATAGAAAGAGTGTTTCAAAAAAAAAGAAAAAGGAGGGAGAAAAGAACTGTGTCAAACACCATTGATATGCCAAATAACAAAAGACACAACTGACCAGTAAGTGACCATTGCATTTGCCAATGTGGAGGCCACTGGTGACTTTGATAAGACAGAATTGAAAAACTAACTGTAGGGGATTAAGAGAGAATGTGAGAGGAATTGAAGCGCCTGATACAGAAATCAATTTTGAACAGTTTTGCTATAATGGGGCAAAAAGAAATGGAGGAGAATCATGGAAAAGCCAGGTCAAGAGAAGATTTCTTTGTTTATGGTAGGAACGATAGCAATATCCTTGTGTGCTTGTGTGCGGATGGTAACGTCAACAGGAGAAGACTGCTGCTGCCATTACCTGAGCTTGTTAGGTTAATACTAATACTAAAACGAACGCTAATACTAATGCTAATGTTTACACTATTTTTGCTGGCAACGGGAAAGCATAGAGTACAGTTCGTATAAGAAATACTACTTGAAAGAAATAAAAAGGGAAATGCTCCCCATAGTGTAGAAATTGAATGATACTGGGATTTCTCAGAATGAACGTGTTCTTTTCATTTTGATTGGGAATAGTTTTGTGACAGAAGGACTTTTAACCTCTTTAGCCCGTGTGTTTTGCTAAATTAGACCTCTCCTGAGAATATTTTCACCATTAATTTGTATCTGCAGGAATTCGCAGAGAGCCTTCATGGTTTAAAAGACTCTATAAGCCAACTTTCAACTATAAATTAGTCTTATCCCTCTGATACCTAATCTCTGGCATTCAATCAGTAGCTTCTGACATAACTAACCAGGAATTACCTCTTATATCTCTTTTTTTTTTTTTTTTTTTCTGAGGCTGGGTCTCACTCTGTCACTCAGGCTAGAGTGCAGTGGTGCGATCTCGGCTCACTGCAACCTCTGCCTCCCAGGCTCAAGTGATTCTCATGCCTCAGCCTCCTGCGTAGCGGGGGTTACAGGCATGCACCACCACGCCTGGCTAATTTTTTGCATTTTTAGTAGAGATGGGGTTTCGTCATGTTGCCCAGATTGGTCTCAAATTCCTGAGCTCAGGCAATCCACCCACCTCAGCCTCCCAAAGGACTAAGATTACAGGCATGAGCCACCATGTCGGGCCTATATAACTTATTTAACTGAGGATTTTTGTAGTTAACAGGGAATTTTAATCCATCAAAATGGCCCATACTGAACTTACCCATGTCTGCTGGACTTGTTCTTTTCTCTTTAGAACTTTTTTTAAAAAACAACTTTTAAAGCTCCCTTTTGATGTACTGAAAAATTCCCTAATTAAGGCAATTAAGAAAACATCAGCATAGGAACAGTTCAGTACTTTGCTGGTTGCTGACAAACATGAGTCATGGCGTGCATATTCATGAAGCCTGTGTCCACCCACCTGCTCTGAGAGGCAGCTGAGAGTGTGGGCTCTGGAGTCAGCCCGGCTCAGTTTGTCCTGATTGCTCAGCTCACTTGCTATGTGGCCTTAACAAATATATTTATCTGCTCCCTGCCTCAGTTTCCTTATTTATACAATGAGATAATTGTGCATACTTCACGGGATTGTTAAGAGTTCTAAATGAGTTAATTGCTTCATTTAAAACCTCTTTAGGGCAGTAGTATTTTTTATTAAGTAAAATAAAGTGAACTTTAATAAACTCTCATTAAAAAGAAGACTGATCACGTTTGTGCCTCTAGAAAACACTACCTATGATACTGTAGAAAATACTCTAAAAAAGTCTAGGAACAGCAAAAGCACAGTTAGTTATGTCAGACTGAAGACATTTCTTTCCTCTTCTGTGTTGGAGTATGACATGTTTTAACAAGCATGTTGTGTCTTGTAAAATTCCTATTTTTTGCCCCATTGGTAAGATCTGTGTTTTCCTCCTTTTGCTGGAATTAACCACGAGAATGTCACTGAGAGGTTAGATTTCATAATTTAATAGTAACATTAAGGCTTTAGAGGCAGAGAAGTGGGAATTTTGATGCATGGTTGAGAAATAAAATACAGATCATAAACTTGTCATTACAAAATCACTTCTTTTTGCCTACTAAGAACTAAAATTTGATTTTGATGTGCTGTAGTCAATTTGACAGCTTATACTGTTGTGGGGGTCTTGTTTTTCTTTGCCTTCTTTTACTCTAGTTGGTGTTTTTCATTGTTATTTTTTTGGCCAACAAGTTTGAGAAATAAAAGCATTACCTTCAGCATTTGATTTATTTATTTATTTTGAGACAGAATCTCGCTCTGTCACCCAGGCTAGAGAGCTGTGGTGCAACCTCAGCTCACTGCAATCTTCGCCTCCTGGGTTCAAGCCATTCTCTTGCCTCAGACTCCCAAATAGCTGGGATTACAGGTGCCCACCACCATGCCTGGCTAATTTTTTTTTTTTTTTTTTTTTTTTAGTAGAGGCAGGGTTTCACCATGTCGGCCGTGCTTCTCTCAGACTCCTGATCTCAGGTGATCCGCTCACCTCAGCCTCCCAAAGTGCTGGGATTACAGGTGTGAGTCACCACGCCTGGCCTCTGGACTTCATCCTAAAGGACAGTTTCCCCTTAAAAGGTGGTAAATGTAGGACAGTTCTGTGATTCACTAGAGGCATTGTACTTTCTGGGGTTGTTCAAGTTCATTTGATTATACATTATGCAGTAGTTTCAGGCTATAGAATAAGAATATGGTGTCTTTCAGGAAGCTTTTGTATCATCTGCTCAGATATAGTGAGTTCATTTTTACATTTAAAGCATGTGGAGATCCAGTTTTTAAGAGGAGAATCTTTGGAATCCAGAAATCTTTGCTCTTCCTGGACTCCTGGTGGGGCATGGGCTCTGGAGATCTCTCCTGTGAGATAGGAAGGTGTGGCGATGGGATCTATATATACACCCTGGACTTCCTCCAGAAGCCAAAGTCCACAGCTCTACTCTATGGGCTCCCTATTTTCACCCTCCTCCTCCCTCCCCAGGGTGAGGTATAGGGAAAAACACAAGGAGGTGGTGTGGAGGGGGTTCCTATGGTCCCTGACTTCAGCCCCCACAGAGCAAGCCTAACTCATTGTGTTCCAGGTAATAGCAACAAAATTATCTGGAGAAGAATTTTGAGGCTTCTATGCAATATGTAATTTTCCCAAGAGTATTATTTTGTTATTGTAACCTGTAAGTAGTGAAAATAAACAAAGACAATCCCCACCCCCAGCACCAAGCCCTGAAAAGATGGAATGTTGACTTCAGAGAATGGAGGTGTGAGGAGAGAAGGTGACACTGCCCTACTCTGCAGGGCCGCAGGGGAGTGAGGCCTGGAGAAAGCAGAAGTGGCTGCAGGAGCAGAGCTGCTGAGATGGTCCTCTGGGCCTTGCAGAGGCAAAGGCTGTGATGCCCATGGCTTCCTGATCCCCTGCTAAATGACAGCTCAGATGGACAGTTCCCACCCCTGTTCCCTTGTCCCATCTCAAGGGCCTGCATCTGACTCTGCTTCCTGCCTGAAGATTCTTTCTAGGGCCACAGGAGCTTCTAAAAGCTGGGTCTAGGGCAGCCTGCAAGCCCAGCACTTAATGGCCCTAGGGGCAATCCTCATCTCAAGAGGGATGGAAGTTGGTGGGAAAATACTGCATTTCCTTGCCTGTCAATGGGCCAGTTCTAAAGTGCCTTCTACATAATTCCTCAGAGTGTCCCCGATGGGATGGAGCCTTGGTGGGTTGCCTCTGATGGCAACCTACTCATTAACACATTGATTTTTGGCTTTTCTCCCTCTCTTAAGTCCCCCTCTCCCCTCATTTGTGCTTCTTGAGGTCAACTCTTAAAGTAAACTACCTCTACTGAAGTCTTTGCCTCAGGGCTTCAGAGAGGACCCAAACTAAGACAGAAGAAAGAGAGCCCAGATGGGCATAGTGATTCATACCTGCAGTCCCAACTACTCAGGAGGCTGAGGCACAAGGATCACTTGAGCCCAGGAGTTTAAATCCAGCCTGGGCAGTGCAGTGAGACCCCATCTCTAAATAAATAAATAAACAAAAAGGAAAGAAGCCTAGACTGAGACCCTGAAATCCCCTGCAGGTGTTAACACAAGCAAATACTATGAAACTGTTATTTAAAATGCAAAAAATAGAAAATTTAGAAATTGTTTCTAAAGTCCCAGGTTAAGTAATAGGGGAAATAGCATTATATATTTTAAGGAAAATATTAATAGGTCACAGGAGAAATGACCCATTATTCTACCTTTCTGATTTTTCATGAATTTATCACAGATAGCCAACTCCTCAGGGGCCAGATGCAAATAAAAGAACCAATCACCTGAGAGTGAATTTAGTATGTAGTTGCCTTCTAGAATCATTTTTTTTTTTCTGATTCTCTTCAACCTTTGTGAGACTTTGGTGGATGAACCCAAAACATTCTTTGTAGCTGACTCAGATGTGGAGGGAGGCCTGGGCTTGTTTCTGATTCTTCTTGGGCCTGAGGACTTTGGAGATTAACTTAGCTCTACAGATGGTTGGCTGATGAGGTCACTAAGGAGGGTGACTCAGCTGGGTCCCTGGGTGGACACAGCCCAATCCAGAAAGTGGATGGCTCTTGGTTTTGACCCAGTCTTTCTGGATTCCTGAGGAATTGTATAGACTATAAGCTTCAGGAGGCCAGGGACTAGGTCTTCTTTTGTTTATTGCATTCTTCTGTTCACTACATGATGCTTTGCTCCCAACATCCTGCACAGTGTTTAGCATAGAATAGTTGTTTAATAAATATTTGCTGAATTAATGTAGAATGAACCAAGGATGACCCAGCATCAGCCTGAACTTTCCCAGGGTATAGTAGTAATGGAAACATATCGCTGTGCGACCAAATCTCTGGGTGAGAGTGGAAGAGTTTTAGCTCTGTAATTAATTATGTTTGGTTCCATTTATGACAAATTTGAGTCTCTTCGTGACATTTTAAGAGTATTTTGTAGCTATAACAAAATTAGAAAATACAGATTATATTTAGAACAATTTTTGCTTTTAACAAATGTGTTATTAATGAACATCATCATGAGGCATAGCCCATGAAGTCAAACAATTCATTAGTGGGTAGAAAAACAGGTGCCAATAAAATCCTCTGGGGGACTGGGGATGCAATTTATCCTTTATGGTCCTTTAGTAACTTAAAAGTGTTAATTTGCCTTTGAAGTAGTTTATACATTAGAAAGAATCTGGAAATTGGTCATTTTCTTTTAATACATGAAAAACCCAGTCTGGGTGTGATGTCTCATGTCCGTAATCCCAGCACTTTGGGAGGCTAAGGTGGGAGGATTGCTTGAGGCCAGGAGTTCAAGATCAGCCAGGGCAACATAATGAGACCCTATCTCTGATAAAAAATAAAATAATTAGCCAGGCATGGTGGTACGCACTTGTAGTCCTAGCAACTCAGGAGGCTGAGGTGGGAGGATGCTTGAGCCCAGGAGTTGGAGGCTGCAGTGAGCTGTGATTGCACCAGTGAACTCCAGCCTGGGCAACAGAGTGAGACCCTGCCTCTATAAAAATAAATCCCTCTTTTTTTTTACCTCTCTTCTCTATACACACATTCTATTGGTTCTGTTTCTCTGGAGAACGCTGACTAATACAGTGGCTAAATACAATGGAGGTATATTTCTTATCATGTCCAAACACAGCCGATCCTGGTTAAGCAGTTCCCCTCCAGACAGTGGCTCAAGGATGTAAACTCCTTCCGTAATTGAGGCTGCCATTTTCAACACGTGGGTTCACATGGTTGCCCCGTGGATCATCTTTACTCCAGCCAGCCCAAATGAGAAAAGAACATGGAAGATTCTGTGTGGGAGGTTTGTGTGGGCAAGACCACAAGTGGCATATCAGCTCAGTAGTTTGATATTGACCATGGTGGGAGCATTTACACTACAGAAATCAGCAAATGTTACAGATAAGGGCAGCTCCTTTCCAAGAGCCAGTTTACCAGCACCCCTCTCGATCTCTTCCACATCCCTCCACTTCCCTCTCCCTCCCCACTTACCATTTGGTCAGCTCATTATGTCTTGTGCCTCAATATCTCTGGAGTGTGGCTCCTCCTCCCCCTTCATACTCACTATCATAGTGGAGCCCGTGGCGGCTCTCCCGTGATTAGTCCACCAATCTCCTGACTGATTTCCCAGCATCTGCTCTCAGCTCACCTTGTTTTAGAGTCAGCCCGAGAGGAACAGAATCCATAGTGGTGAGATGAGAAAGATTAGAAACAATCAGGTTGGCAGTCTTGCAATCTTCTCATGACTACCAGGGCAAAACAAAGATTTCTGTGTGTCGTTCTCCCTGACTAGTATCCTTTAGTGGTTTTCTATTAGTTTTGGAATGAAGTCCAAGTTTCTTAACATGGCACGTATGCTCCTTCAGTCTAGCCCCTAGATTTTTTGCCAGCCTCTTCTTAAATGGCACTTTGTCCTGCAAGCCCTGTGTTATGTCAGCAGGGACCTAACTGTAATTCCCTAAATAGTCCTTGATGTTTCCTGTCTCTGGGCCTTATTTTGGTGCTATTCATGGTTCTTGGAATTCCTTCCCACCGTGCCTGGTCTGGCTACCTTCTCCCCAAGATAACTCAAGTATTGCCTGCAGGGAGCCCTTCCTGGCTGCCCGCTTCCCTCTGAGCTGTTTCTGTTTACTCAGAGGCACTTGCTATGCTGTGCCGTAAAGGCTAAAACACTGTGTGTCCTTAAGTTCAGGGGCTGTGTGTACATATATTTTGTATCCATGGGGCTTAAAAGTCATGGAATGTACTGTGTCCTCCACAAAGATGGAATTGTATGAAAATGTGAATTCCAATACTGTTGTTTTCCTATTATTCCACTGGATTATATGTCTTGCTGTAATCATGGACAGCTCTGCTCTCTTATAAGCTAACATTTACGTTTGTTGGCTTTCATAAGACTAGCACCACAAATATAACAGACATAACAGAAAAGGAATCAAATATGTTTCCTTCCAAAACACTCAGTAGGCTGTAGGCAGTCAACATAAATCCAAGAAATAGGAACAACGATAAAAACTGTACTAGGGAGCAGCAACACTAGGAAACAAAACACTCTCTTGTGGAATGTTCTCTCACTCTCTACAGTTAGAAGTTAAGATGATAAAATGATAAACGGAGGTCACTGTGAGGCAACTTTGTCTTATGAGGCAACTTTGGGTCAACACACAGTTATGACTGGCATTTGCTTCTTCCCAGGATTAAGGCCATTATAAAGTCATCAGATGGATCTTTCTCATCACGAAGGGTGAAAATCAGAGTTTGGCATCACATGGGAAGGGGCAGCCTGCGGGCTGGGGAGAGGAACCCGAGCAGGTAGCCTGTGGGCTGCTAAACCAGCCCACCTCTTAGGGGTTTCTTGTATAACTCGACAGCAAACACGCAAATGAGGTTCATTTCGTGAGAACTCCCAGGACCATAGCTCATGCTGATGAGAGAAAAATAAGCAGTACAATGCTTCTGGTGCCTTTTAGAAAAGATTAAATCCCATTTCTCTGAGGGTTGTCCATGCAGTTAAGAAGATAGAAGGAAGATGGCATGCTGTGGCATTGGCGGCGCATGGACCAGGAATGAAGGGTCCAGGTTGCTGTGCCAACCTTTGGTTATGTGGGGGTGGTCAGGACAGGAGAGTGACCCAGGCACAGAACTTCAGCAGGCGGGTGTCAGGGTATCCAGGGTCTAATGTTAGACTTGGAAGGTGGGGAGGACTCTGCTTATGGCCAGGGACTCCTGTGAGTGTATGTGAATGCTCTTTAACCATTGTAAAGCACTCTAGTGCTTTACATTTACATGTCATCTATGATATGGAATTTTATTATTATTATTATTACCTAGAGAAGTTGTCATTGATGCTCTTGCTCTCCCTTGTAATGAGCTTAGGCTGCTTTATCTCTTCTGAGGGAGTAAAGTATCTATAAACACATTCACATGAAAGTTCTGGGAACTCAGCACTGATGTTACTTCCCAGAATATTTGCATTTAAAAAAATTGCTATCTTTGACTTGAAACTACTACTCCAAATTTATCCTAAGGAATTCATGAGATAAATGTTCAAATGTCTGATGCAGGATATTCACCAAAGCATTGTTTATAATAGTATCCAGTAGGAAACAATTTCATGTCCAGTAAAAGGGATTCAGTTAATGGATTAACAGGTACCATGTGGCACCACAGAATCGTCTTTATTGACCCAACATGTGTCTGTGCTAAATGGCGAAGAAAGAGATCAAAACTATATGTAAACTAGCTAGATGGTATGGAATGATCACATTTAGTAGGAAAAAATAATGTGCCTATGTAAGCAAAGAACAAAGTCAGGAAAGAGATACTTTAACATGCTAAGAGTGCTTCTCGCTGGATGGCGAGATCAGCGGTGATTTTTACTTTCTCCTGTAAATCTCACAGTGTACATCAGCTTGCTAGCTCTGGATTTTTACCTGGGTAAATATCTCACTCCACAGCTTCCTAGCTGTGTGTAACTGGATGGCCTAACTAACGTCTCGGGGTCAGTATCTTCATCTGAAATACAGGGATAAAATCTAGTACCAACCTAGGAGGGTTCCTGTGAGAAATTAATCAGATAATACAGAAAAAGCTCTCATAATAGTGTCTTACATGCTGTAAGAACTCAATCCATGTTACTTATACTATCTGTATTTTTAAAACATTTTTATTTCTATAGGTTTATTGGGGAACAGGTCGTGTTTGGTTACATGAGTAAGTTCTATAGTGGTGATTTGTGAGATTTTGGTGCACCCATCACCCAAGCAGTATACACTGCACCTATTTGTAGCCTTTTATCCCTCATCCACCTCCCAGCCTTTCACCTGAGTCCCCAAAATCCATTGTGTCATTCTTATGTCTTTGCATCCTCATAGCTTAGCTGCTACATATGTGTGAGAACATACAATGTTTGGTTTCCCAGTCCCGAGTTACCTCACTTAGAATAATAGCCTCCAATCCCATCCTGGTTGCTGAAAATGCTATTAATTCATTCCTGTTTATGGCTGAGTAGTATTCCATGGTAGATTATCTATCTGTCTGCCTTTCTGTCTGTCTATCTATCTATCTATCTATCTATCTATCTATCTATCTATCTATATTTTCTACAATGAGCATGTATTACTTTTAGAATGAGAAAAACAATAATGCTGTTTTCTCTTTGGAGAAAAGAAAAGGGTTCTATAGAAAGACAACAAACGGAACAATGATTTCGGGTAGGATCTGAGTTATAATAAAAAATCTTCCTTGGAGTTTTTCTGACGTCCTCCATCTCCCCAGTATGAACTATTTTCTGATGTCCTCCATGTCCTCTCTCGCTCCCTGCCGCCCCATCCCCCTGATATGAGCTTCTTCTGACCGTTTTGTCTCAGAATGAGGCTGGCCTGCCAGAGATCTTTCAATGCCAACAGAATCAGAAAAATACTCAGTAAATGGAAATTGACTGTTTAAAAAGAGCATATTTCATTCCTTAGCTAATCTTGAAAACCATTTTATATGCTTCTTCCCTTGTGAAACTTTTCCAATTTCAAGCACATTTGGGTTCTAAATCATGGCCATTTTCCTATTACTATTAATGGCAAGCATATATAAGGAAAAACTGAATTTCATGAATTCTTCATGACAATTCATGGAAGCTTGAGTTAAATGTGGCGTCTCAGGGGAGTCGCTGTGCCTGGCACCTCCTCTCCCCTGCCTGCTGTCCTCAGGGCACCTGCCCAGCCCCCACAGAGCCCCTGCCCCCACTCATACCCGCCACCCTGCAGCCTTCCTGCCACCACCACATGGTCTTCCTTCACTCTTTCCTTCCTGATGCCTCCTTTTTCTCTATTCCTGTTTCTGTGATTCTCTCCTCTTTCTTTTTCACTTTCTGCTCCCATTGCATTTCCTTACTTTAGGAAAAAACAAGAACCAAATCAAGCCACCTTTTCTAAGTATAACAGTATAACTCATTATTCTTTCTCTCTCTCTCTCTTTTTTAGAGATAGTCTTGCTTTGTTACCTAGGCTAGAGTGCAGTGGCATGATCTCGGCTCACTGTGGCCTCCACCTCCTAGGTTCCAATGATTCTCCTGCCAAAGCCTCTAGAGTAGCTGGGATTACAGACATGTGCCACCATGCCCAGCTAATTTTTTGTATTTTTAGTAGAGACAGGGTTCCACCATGTTGGTCAGACTGGTCTTGAACTCCTGACCTCAGGCAATTCACGTGCCTCGGGTTCCCAAAGTGCTGGGATTACAGGTGAGAGCCACCGTGCCCGGCCTAACCCACCATTCTTTTCTGGTGGTCACTGCCAGCCTTGGGGTGGAACGAGGTGCTACGTCCTTGGCAGAGTGGTGGACTGCTGAGTCGGTGGGGTGGGGGTGTGTGTGCAGAGAGGGGAGTGGAGGCGAGGGGAGTGAGCTAAGGGGTCTGGGGTTCCAGCAAGACCAAGCTCCTTGCCTGGCTAGTACAGTTGTACTCGGTCCCCCAAGTGGCCTCAGGGCACAGACAATGTGACCATCCTGCCTCCCCAGGACTCCTGCAGCTCACTGTAGACCAGAGGGGCCGGGTTTTGCCCCTTCCACCTAGCAGTTCCTGCCGCTCTTCCTCACAAGGTTCCTCTCGGTCTTGTGGCCTACAGATAAGGGTGCTTTATGTGTCCGTGTCTCTCTCTTGACAGCAAACTCCTGAGCTATCTGCACTTCTCTCTTTAATTCTCAAACCATGAATGCAAACATTCTATGGCTTAGGAATTCCAGATTCAGCGCACCATGCAGGACATACCCTGTTCCAGGGGTTTTCAGCACTTAGAGTGATGAGATTGTATGCTTACCTTTATCGCTCCTTAGCATCACAGAATAACCAGCATAACCAGCATGGAACATTCAGTGCTTTCGCCTCCCCTCACAGTCATTCTTGCTGGGCAGACTGGTACCATCCATCAAGCCACCTCCTGCACCAAGTATCCTGGGAGCTCCCAAAGAGATGGGGAGGGCAAGTGGGGCAAGGAAGCCCAGAGCTGGGAGATGTAGCGCTCTTCTCCTCTTTGGAATCAGTTTAAATTGTCATCCAGGTGAGCCCAGGCAGCTGGAATCCAGCCGGTGTCTCCAGCACAGGGTCCCAGGTGGGCAGAGCAGCTGACACAGCTCTCACGAGGGCAAGAGCACCCAACTGGAGCCTGACCCAGGTGAAATAAAGCACATGAGAACAGAGTCCCCCCTTCTTGCTGTGTAGTGAAGTGAAGGCAGGAAGACTGACTGTGTGGACAGCTGTTTTGTAAATCCCTGTGTTTCATGGGGAGGGCGTTGCACCTGCACTGCCGGGACACGGTGTCTTTGGCTCAGGCCCTGGGCAGGGCTGGGCCTGAAGGGGCCTGGTATTTATAGCAGGTGGGTCTGACACCTGGCTTGGGCTGCCCCTACTTGCTCCTGTGGGTAGGTTTCTGTAGTGTTCACACAAGCATTTATGTATTAATTTTTATTAATTTTTTATTTTTTTGAGGCAGGATTTTGCTTTGTTCCCCAAGCTGGAGTACAGTGGCATGATCTCGGCTCACTGCAAACTCCACCTTCCAGGTTCAAGCGATTCTCCTGCCTCAGCCTCCCCAGTAGCTGGGATTACAGGCTAATTTTTGTATTTTTAGTACAGATGGAGTTTCGCCATGTTGGCCGGGCTGGTCTCGAGCTCCTGGCCTCAAGTGATCTGCCTGCCTCAGCCTCCGAAAGTGCTGGAATTACACGAGTGAGCTACTGCACGCGGCCCATTGCCCACATTTTAATGAGGTTATTTACTTGTTATTGAATTGAGTTCCTTGTAGATTCTGGATATTAGTCCCCTGTCAGATGCAGAGTTTGCAAATATTTTGCAGGTTGTCTGTTCACTCTGTTGATTATTTATTTTGCTGTGCAGAAGCTTTTTAGTTTAATTAGGTCCCATTTATATATTATTGTTTTTGTTGCTTGTGCCTATGAGGTCTTAGTTATGAATTCTTTGCCTAGGCCGAAGTCCAGAAAAGTTGCAAATAAAACCTAAAGACATACAAAACACAAGCCTCATTTAAAAAATCAGATTTAACAGACATCAGCTTACTCTTTTAAATTGGTTTAAAGCTTTCTAAATGCTGACTCTCAATTTCTGTCCTTGTTTTATTTATTTGTTTGTTTGTTTGTTTGTTTATTTATGAGACGGAGTCTCGCTCTGCCTCCCAGGCTGGAGTGCAGTGGCGCGTTCTGGACTCATTGCAACCTCTGCTTCCTGGGTTCCATCCATTCTCCTGCCTCAGCCTCCCCAGTAGCTGGGACTACAGGCATGTGCCACCACATCTGGCTAATTTTTATATTTTTACTAGAGATGGGTTTTCACCATGTTGGCCAGGCTGGTCTCAAACTCCTGACCTCAGGTGATTTGCCTGCCTCGGCCTCCCACTATGCTGGATTACAAGTAGTGAGCCACCATGCCTGGCCCTTTGTTTTATTGTGGATGAGTAACAAACAGTTTCTGGACCAGCACTGGTCCATGGACCACACTTTGAGTAGTTCTGCTCTAGACCATCTACTGCAACTTTTTTTCTTTCTTTTTTCTTTTATTTTTGAGACAGGACCTTGCTCTGTCACCCAGGCTGGAATGCAATGCACCCAGCTATGATGACACAATCATAGCTCACTGCAGCCTTGAACTCCTGAGCTCAAGTGATCCTCCTGCTTCAGCCACCCCAGGAGCTAGGACTACAGGCACATGCCACCACGCCTGACTATTTATTTTATTTTATTTTTGTAGAGATGGGGTCTCACCATGTTGCTCAGGCTGGTTTTGAACTCCTGGCCTTAAGTGATCCTCCTGCCTCAGCCTCCCAAAGTGCTGGGACTACAGCCATGTGCTACCGGTGCATGGCCTACTGAATCTTTTCTTCCAAGCTATCGTCCCATCCTGAAAAGGCCTCCTCTTTTCTGCTACCTCAAGTCTCTCCTCTGGCTCAGATTTGGTGGTACAGTTCAAGATACATTTGTTAATTATTTGAAAGTTTAAACAGCCCAAGCCCTCTTGTGACCCAGATAGTCTCCTTCCTCTCTGTCCAGTCTCTACCCTCGGTACCCAGTGCCCCAGGCTGGTGACCTTTCTGGACAGCAGTAATAGGCTCCCTGCCCTCAGACTTCTGGCAGGAGTTGGCCAGGGGCCAGGGGCTGGGGGGAGGTACCGCAGGTGCTCAGAGGGCAGGAGAGCAAGGACGTTGGCACTTGGTCCCCCAGCTGCCTCTGCTAGCCCATAGGCTGCAGTATCCCAGCTGTCCCATCCTAATGAGAGTCTTGGCCCCTGGCAGTCAGCTCACTGTAAGGCTCTAGCTCTGTCTGGGATCCAGCATCTGCTCTGTCTCCTTGCTCTTCAGCCCAGGGTGGAAGGGGTCCTCAGATCTTCTTGCTCTGAGATGCTTCCCCATTACCAGAAGGCTTCCCTCCCCCTCCCCATGCCTTTGTCAATGCTGTAGGTGCTTTATTAAGCTCTCCTCAATCGCTTCCTTCCAGTAGGTTCTGTCTATCACTGGGACTATGAGTGATACGCAGCACTCTGACTTGCTTTTCTACCAGTTGAAATTTGCCAAAGCTCTCCAGGTGTCATCTCTTAAAGAATGAAGGGAAAAGGCCAGGTGCAGTGGCTCACTCCTGTAACCCCAGCATTTTGGGAGGCCTACGTGGGCAGATCATGTGAGGTCAGTGGTTTGAGACCAGCCTGGCCAACATGGCGAAACGCTGATTCTACTAAAAATGCAAAATTTAGCCTGGTGTGGTGGTGCACACCTGTAGTCCCAGCTACTCAGGAGGCTGAGACAGGAGAATCACTTGAACCTGGGAGGGAGAGGTTGCAGTGAACAGAGATTGTATCACAGCACACCAGCCTGGCGACAGAGCGAGAGACTCTGTATCAACAACAACAGTAACAACAACAACAAAATGAAGGGAAAGTATTGAAGGGTGACCACATTGAAGTTTTTAAAAAATTCGTATGATGTATACAACGTGTGTGTGTGTTGTGTGTATATGTGTGTGTGTGTGTGTGTGTGTGTGTATAAAGAGAGAGAGATCTCAATTGAATTATGACTGAGGTACAGAATAGTATTCTGTCCCTTTCTATATCCCCAGCACCTAGGAGAATGTCTGATATATAGAAATAATCCAGCAAATGTATATTTCACATATGAATGAATGAAGATACAGAGACTTCCTTACTTATGTCTGCTCTATTCTCCTATGTCTCTCACATACCAAAGCCATACATATGCAACAGATAGTAAAAATATTTGTCTTTTATAACTTGGAACACATGGAAGACATAATGAAAATTTGGTTATTTATATTTGGAGTATTAATTGTATTAATTTAAACATTTTGAAAATAGATGGTAGCGAGAAAGTGTGTTGCTCTTTTATGGTAGATACTCTTGTAAGTCTTAGAAGACTCTTCAACATCTGCTTCAAAAGATAATCATTTAGAATTTAAAAACCTAAGTTTTATGACAGATAGAAGATAAATTTACTGTTAACATAATTGACATGCTAGAAATTGACCTAAGTACATTACCATTATTAATTCATTTAATCCTCACCACAAGCTTATGAGGTAGGTCCCCACATTCTAGAAGGGGAAATGGGAAGCCCAGAGATGTTCTATAGCCTCACAGGGTCATATAAGATAGACCAAGATTAGCTCCCCTCCCCCCGTCTGGCTCCAGAGCCAGCCTTAGGCGCTGTGTGACGTGACGCTCCCATCCTGTCTGTGCTGAGCTTAGCTGAACCCTCATGGCCAGTGCAGGTGTTTGGTCGTAATTGCTATCCCTCTCTCAGGATGCTGTTGTGATGATGTTCATCACCTCCCACTGTGTTCCCTTGCAAAGATCCATTTGGACAATCTCTTTAGTCTTGGAATAGGCAGGAGCATCGCTTGAACCCGAAAGGTGGAGGTTGCAGTAAGCTGACATTGCACCACTGCACTCCAGCCGGGGGAACAGAATGAGACTCCATCTCAAAAAAAAAAAAAAAAAAAAAAAAAGGGATGTGGATGAATACAAGCAATTTACTGATAAAACAGTGAAATATAATTGCCGGCTGGGCACGGTCGCTCACACCTGTAATCCCAGGAATTTGGGAGGCCGAGGCAGGTGGATCACTTGAGGTCAGGAGTTTGAGACCAGCCTGGCCAACATGGTGAAACCCCATCTCTACTAAAATAGAAAAATTAGCTGAGCATGGTAGGATGCACCTGTAATCTCAGCCACTTGGGAGGCTGAGGTGGAGAATCGCTTGAACCCAGGAGGCAGAGGTTGCAGTGAGCTGAGATCACGCCACTGCACTCCAGCCTGGGCAACAAAGTGAGACTCCTTCTCAAAAAAAAAAAAAAAAAAGGAATATAATTGCCGTTTTCATTTCAGTGATATATTTTTCCTTAGCGTAAGCTGTCAAGGCATATTTTACCTTTATGATTCTCCTAAGCCTGAAAAATGTGTATATTCATACAGGAGTATTTCTAGTTTTATAGTGTTAAATATTTCTGAGTCATTTTGAGAAGTATAGTGCAATTCTGTGGAAGATACTCAAGCTTTATGAGCTGGCCAAGGCTCATTTCTTACTCTGGCTTCTTTCTAAGTGGATTGTCACGGAGAAGCTCAACAGCAAGCCGAAGGACTGAGCATCAAAGGCTGTCTGAAGACAGTGCCAGGCTCTGATTTTCCTTTTACAACCCCTAACGGACAAAGAACCTGCTTTGATTCAACTGTTGCCTCGTAAAATTGATTTGGTTGTTTTTCCCTTGAGCAAATATATCCTTTAATTATAAGACCTCATGGGCTATTGTACTACTCCATGCCCAGAGAATTTTTTCTTTTGCTCTTAAATGTTTCCAGTGACAGTGGGATAATAATATGCATGTTGATAGCTGAGAGTGGGATTCTGAATATAGAGGGATTTGTCCTAAGCATCTAGAGCATGACATGTAATCCCCGAGGCATTCTTTTAAAACACCGCTCCCACCCACGTAGTACTTCTTCCTAGTCATTATTTCTCTTCTTGTTAAGATTTACTGCTTGTTTTGGAGCACAGCTGGGGCCTAAAGCATGCTCTACACTGACGTGTCTTGCTCAATGTATTATCCTATAGCAGATAGACCTGTACACATAAACAGTATTTTGTACTATCTACCTGAAGATACTTATTTTGCCCACCCCCCAAACTGGTGTGTAGTCATGGCATGAAGAAGACCGCACTTCATGGGCAGGGAAACGGTGCCAGCTTTCTAGGGAGGCGGTCCGGCAGCTGTTGGCATGGTGTAATTTCAGGAGATAGAGTAGGTTTTCCACCAGCCTGGAATTCCTTTAGCTGGGAATAAAGCTTTTAAAAGGCTGATGTCCTTAAAGATGGCAACAACAGACACTGAGGACTACTAGAGGAGGGAGGGAGGGGAAAAGGGTTGAAAAACTATTGGGTACTATGCTCACTACCTGAGTGATGGGATCTATTGTACTCCAGACCTCAGCATCCTGCAATCTACCCGTGTAACAAGCCTAGACATGCTCCCCCTGGATCTAAGGTAAAAGCTGAAATTATTAAAAAATAAAATAAAAGGTTAATGTCTTTAGGAGAGGTAATACACTGACTTCAGGGTACATGAGATCAGCTTTCCTGAGGCGAAAGGGCAGCCCTGGCAATGTGCTCCTGATGGAAAAAGGGTGTGTATTATGAGCTGCACCAGCGCTTCCCAATCTTAATGTGCACCTGCATTGTTTATTAAAATGATGATTCTGATTCAGAAGGTATGGCTGTGCCTGCAGATCCTGCATTTCTAAGATGCTCCCTGGTGAGGCCAAGGTTACTGGTGTGTGGGCCACATTCTGAGCAGCCAGGGGCTAGAAGGGCTCACAGGGAAGAGGGGAGCTGAGGCAAAGGCTGGAACTAGGAGCAGGATGGGCAGCGGGGAAGAGACGAGAGCTTTGGTGCAGAAAGGTGAGGTCCAGGAGGAAGAGGGGGCAAAACCTCCCAAATGACTTTGAGGGTGGGAATGAACATGGTATGTTAGGGACACACGGACCTGGAGATTGGGGCCAAACTTGTTTCCATTTCCCAGAGAACTCTTTCCATTCCTTCTGTTTGATCAATAAACAGAAATTGCCTTCCTTGGGTATGTTCATGTGGGTGCTGGAAAATCAGTCTGCGCAGCAATCCCTCAGGGAGCCACCCAGGAAGGAAAGAAGGGACCTGCAGGGCGGGCAGGTTTTCAGCATCAAACTCCCCCGCTTTGGCTGTCTGACCCTGTAGCTGCCTGAGATGCCAGGGCAGCTAATTGCTTAAGAGCACAGGCTTCGGAATCCTTCAGATGTAGTTTTATGTCCTTGCTTTGTTACCTACTCACTGTGTATCTATAAACATGCCATGCGTCTTCTCCAAACTCCAGTTTCTGCAACTATAAATTAGAGATAATAATAGCACTGACATACTAGAGGTGTTGTAAAGGCCACAGAACATGTGAGCGTTAGTACCTGGCACAAACTAAATCCTCAACAAATGCTAGTTCTCCTCCTCCTTCTCCTCTTCCTTGTCCTTACTATTACTTTAATAATTCTGCTTGACTAATCCTTCTGGCAGGTGCCATTGCTTTTGCCTTTTACTTGCCACTGCAATCACCTGCCCAGTTGTCCTCTCTTGACCTGCATTTCCTCCAGCTGAAGAATCCCAACAGCTAGAGCTCCAGGTTTGGGACTAACCAGCAGCCCAGGGAGCCAAGCAAAAGAGGCCCGAGTTTCTAGTTCAGTGGGCAGCGTTTGGCTTCTGGGGTTTCACATGCTTCTTGGAGAGTCAAATGCATGAACAAGGATTAGGGTATCCCCTGATAAGTGTAAGTACCGTGGAGGGAGGTATTATCTTTGCCTGGGATATTTTAGGAAGTGTATTCATCCGTTTTCATGCTGCTGATAAAGACATACCTGAGACTGGATAATTTATAACATGAAAGAGTTTTAATGGACTCACAATTCCACGTGGCTGGGGAGACCTCACAATCATGGCAGAAGGCAAAAGGCACGTCTTACATGGCAGCAGACAAGAGAGAATGAGAACCAAGCAAAAGGGGTTTCCCCTTATCAAACCTTTGTGCCTGTGCACCAGGAGTTTCAAGGAGTGGCCAGTCCTGGGTTTGGTTTATGAAAAGGTCTTGCCAGACTGAACAGAATGCTGAGAAAAGAAGAATCCAGAAGGTTACAGGGTCATGGAGCTACAAGGCAGAACCGCGGGGTCTGGATGGCCAGCAGGAGCAGGACCCAGCCTTCCAGATGGATATTTTAAAGCTCAGAAAGTGTTCCCAAATTTGGGGTGGATTTATTCCCTGGCCAGTTGAATTGCAATTCAAGTGGAAGCTGTCGTCTTTCTTTACCAGTGAGGCGGCTAATATCCCTATTTCTCTCAGCTAACAAGAATGAGTTAATGAATAATCTCAAGCACTGACTGCTAAAACCACAGGAAGATAAGGTTCCTCATAGACTGCATGTGATTTCCCCTTGGGCACATGTGCCCACTGGCGATTGCGTTTATGAGGCTCCCCGCGTTGTGCCATATTCTCTCCTCCCTGAACCAAAGGTGGCTCCCAAGCCTAGCTTGGAACCAGGACAAGGGGCTGGGCGACATTTCAAAAGGTTCCCTGCAATTTTTGCCAAGTCATTTGACCAAAACATGCAGCAATATATATTTTATGATTACTAACGACTGCTGTTCTGTTTAGTTGAGTCATCCTATCTCCATAGGAAGAAGTCATTAGAGAGTTGTAGAGCTATGCATGTTGGCTTCTAGGAGTGAGCTGCTCATATGTCTTGGTTCCTAGCGTGTCGTGAGCTGTGCCCGTCTCTTGTTTTATTTCTGTTTTCCTCCTCCATCTAAGATCCCCACTCCCGATCCTTTCCCCTTCACAAGCATCTGCTCTAACCTCTTTGCTACTTATCCTTAAACACGTTTGTTCCTTGAGTGCTCACTGCTGTGGGCTGAGCACGTACTGTGTGCTATGCTCTGTGCCAAGAGTCCCACAGAAATGGACTCTTACTCCTCACATCAGCCCTGCGGGCTGCCTGTGCACCGATATCTCTTTCCACGTAGAGGGACCTCACCTGGGCACACTCCCAGCTTCTCTCTGCCTGCTTTCTTCCAGATGGTGGGAGCAGCCCAGGGCTCTTCTCTGCTTCACCCTGTCAGAGCCACATGTCAGCAGCCACATGGGCTGCTCGGCCATAGGGTATATCAGCAACTACAACCTGTGTCCTCTGAGACCCACTTCCCCAGAAATAATGGTCTTTTGCCCTCATCTGTCCTGCTGCTCTTATTTCTTAATTGATTCAGAACCATATAGGGATGAGGGATGGTTTTTATTGGGCCCTTTCAAAAACTTCGACATTAAGTATTATTATTATTTCTTTATACAGACAAGGGTAGTAAGCACAAGGAGACTGAGTGAATCTCAAAGCTTCATTTCTCAAGAGATGGCACAGTTTGGAAACTAGCAGCAGACATTCTGGCTCCAGATTCTGCACTCTCAACCATTACAGTACACTGCCCATAAAACATGAGTACTTTTTAATGTATGTGTTTTTAAACTTTGTATAAATGTGCTATCACATCTAGTTTGACATGTTCAATTTTCCTGCACTCTGTGTTATGTGGGTTCACCCATATTGCTGGATGTGCATCTACTTCTTTGCTTCTGACCACTACAGGGTGGTATTTGTATGGTCATTGGTGAGATGATCTTTCAACATTATATTATTTTATATAATTTCACCTTGGAGGAAATAATATACAAGTATAAATGATGTGTGTACTGAAAGTTACATCGGACATTTCAAACTCAAATTGCATTTTTTCTGAGAAGAATGTTACAAATTAGAATTCTCCCTTAAGCTATGCCCAGAAAACTCATTTAGTCCCTTGTAGTCGTAAAAGCTTTAATATTTCACATTTTCAAGATAGAATGGTAGCAGTAATGGTATCCCCAATACTGATTTTAGGGGAAAATCCTAAATTCTCTCTGTATAGCATTTGGGTTACAGGGAGCACAGAAGATTCCCAGCATGGAAGTGCCATGCCTCCAGAAATCCAGCTCTGAAGTCTATGTGAGAAGTCTGGACTGGAGATTTAAATCAACCATCGGTGGTGTGGGATGGAAGTAGACTGCGGAGGGAGGCGAGCCTGGACTGGGACTTGAACTCTAGAAGAATTGGAGGAGAAGAGGGGAGTGAGTCCCCGCACAGCTGCCGAAGTGTGGATGTGTTGGGAGAAGAGAGGTGGAGTCAGTTAGAAGAGGATCTGGAGGGAAGGAGAAGTGTTTTCTTTGGAATGGGAGAGACATTTGCAAGCTGATGATGGGTGGGTCCAACAGAAGGCACGGGACAGCAATCCAGCAAGTGAAGGGAGGGATTGGCTTTTGACAGGAGGAGGTTCCTCCCTCCCTCCTCTCCATCCAGAGAGAAAAAGGAGCAGATGTGCAGATGTAAAGGTATTGATAGACTGGGGAAAGTAAAGGAAGCGGTTCCTTTTTGTTGTTTTGATTTTGCCAGTAAAAGAAAAACAGGAATCACTGAGGGTGGAGGGAGCAGAGGTGGGAAGTGGCAGGAGTTTGAGGAGCATGGAGAATCAGGCCCAGAAAACGGGCAGAAGCGAAGGAGCTGCACAGTCAGGACCACTGCGGCAGAAGGCACAGAGCCCACCTGTGAGGACATGGCTGTGGCTGAACGCTACTGCTACTGCGAGTCCTGACCACACGTCAGCCCTGAGCCTGGACGGTGGACTCAGCACACCCCTGTTGGGATCAGCCACTGTCCCTTGAAGTGAGATGGTGCTGGCATCACAGTCACTTCCAGAAATAATTCTTCAGTGTCTCTGCCTTTTTGCATTTCTTGCTCTAGATACAGATTCTTGGAAGGAATCATGCAATTCCCTGAGCCCAGGGGGTGCATCCCTGCTGCCTTACCTGCTAGGGGAGCTGGAAAAGCTGGTATTTTCAGCTTCTAAAGTTGGAGTTGCATTCTGTTCCCAGCAAGATTCATATGGTGGGAAGGGCATTCAGATCCTTGGAAGTCAAGCAAATGAAAGACAGACACCTCCACCACGGCCTCCTCTCTGGCCTTACTCTGGAAGGCTGCCCAGAGTCCCTTGTGCTGCACCCAAGCACCCAGAGAGTGGCCTCCTAATCCTGGAATTGTGACCTTCTCAGAGTGCGGGTTGATGCCTCTGCAGATGCACAGCCTCTTACCTTATTTGGGCTTGTCATCGTGACAACTGACAAAATACCTCCTTCCATTTTCCAGACACCCCAGACCATGGTACAGCAACTACCAAATTAAGGGATTTACTGTTCAGAAAGCAAAGGCAGCTTTTGGGCAAAGGGCAAGTTTTAAGAAGAATATTTAATCTGTAGCCCAGCTGATTTGAAATGACACTCCAACCTAAAGCTCATTCCCGAAATAAATATTCCCATGACATTGAACATACTGAGCTAATTTAAGTGAGCTTCATTATGCCCTTTAGATATGCAGTCAAAAGCTTCCTGAAGCGTCCTGACATGAGTAAGGGCATTGGAAAAACAGCCAAAAGGATAATTTTAGCCTTAGGTAAAACTCCGAGTTAGTCAAGGATGCTGAATCTTAAGAAGGATGTAATAGAGGGAAAGGGGAATAGACATGACAATTATAAGTTGGAAGGAACCATTATGAGTGCAGACCAGAAATGTTCACACTCTTTAGATAGAAGCATATTGGCCAAGAGGAGGAAACTGGAGTGTTACGGAGGGTATGAACTTATTATTGACAAAAAATGATAATAACATTATTTGGAATTTGATTTATTTTGTTGAGGCCTATTCTGGTGTAAGCCACCTATAAAAATCCATGTATTTTTAGTAGTTGTTTGGTCTAAAAAACATAAATAGGTTGAAGGAGGATTTAGGTAGCTCAGTCGCTGGTTATTAAGGTTGAGTTAATAACTCAATAATCTTAATAGTTAAAAACCTTAAGTTAACAAACTTAATAGTCAAATCTCTTTTTTTTGGAGGACATGACTATAGAATTTCCTTTGTTCTGTAAAGTTTGTCAGACACATTCTTAGGCTACTCGTCAGTTCAGTGAGTGAATTGAATATCATACCTAATTTTCTTGTAAATTAGCAAAAAAGTGTGAATGAGAAAAAGTGGGTTTTATGAGGAGAACCAGGTCCCAGACAAACCAAATCCATGAGAGCTGAAAGTCGTGACGGAGAGCAGGATAAACTACCAGACTCGGTTATGAAATTGAGCTCAGAGCTGTTGGGTTCCGGCGGACCTAAGTTTATTTATAGTCCCCACCAAATCTATTTGTAAATTGTTAGTTGTGGATAAAATGCTCTTGAGTAACAACAGTTTGGTCTCAAGTTCTGCACTTGAAGTCTATTTAGCGAGTACTGATGAAAGACCATGAGGACTGAAAATTATGCCCTAAGTCATCAATCCTTCTCTTTCCTCCCCTAGAGTTCAAGGTTTATCACATAAAATCTAGAATTTAACAACTTCCCCCTTGTCTTAGCATTTTTTTCCCTCTGAAATCTTTCATTAAGATTGTAATTTTTCAAGTTATTGTGGTGGCCCAAATCTTTTTTTTTTTTTTTTTGAGACAGAGTTTTACTCTGTCACCCAGGCTGGAGTGCTGTGGTGTGATCTTGGCTCCCTGCACCTCTGCCTCCTGGGTTCAAGCAATTCTCCTGCCTCAGCCTCCTGAGTAGCTGGGATTATAGGTGTGCACCACCAAGCCTGGCTAATTTTTGTATTTTTAGTACAGATGGGGTTTCACCATGTTGGTCAGTCTGGCCTCGGACTCCTGATCTCGTGATCCGCCCGCCTTGGTCTCCCAAAGTGCTGGGATTATAGGTGTGAACCACCACGCCCAGCTGTGGGGCCCAAATCTTTAGACTGAGTTTTGGTATAGGGATTTTATTTCTCAGGCTCTTGTGGTTCTTTTACGTTAGAAAGTGAGACACTCTCTTCTCTCCTTTCCAGTTTCTCTCCTTTCCAGTTTCTCCCCTAGTCTTTTTTTCCTGCTGCCTTGAATCTCATTGCTTTTAAAGAACCTAGGGAGACATGGCGCCCACATTTAAATTCTGGGCAGGCTGCCAAGAGGGATGAAGAGAAGAAATCTATTCTACTCCACAGGGAAGGAGGGCTGATGAGAGAAAGTTTTTCACAAGCATGGAGGAAACCTGTCATGGCAAGAACTTGTCAGCAATGCAGTGAGTTCCCCTTAGAATGAGATGCTAGAGTGAGAGTGGACTCAGGGCCCCCTTCTTCTAAGTTTCTGGAGTGATCCACCTTCCCTTCTCTAGATGAGCAGGTACTTCTGCGAACCAGTAAGAAGAGCTGAGAGTCCTCCTTAGACCTAAACCAAGCACACTTTTTTTTTTTTTTTGGAGACAAAGTCTCACTCTGTCACCAGGCTGGAATGCAGTGGCTTATCTCAGCTCACTGCAACCTCTACCTCCCAGGTTCAAGCTCAGCCTCCCAAGTAGTTGGTACTACAGGTGCATGCCACCATATCCAGCTAATTTTTTGTATTTTTAGTAGAAACGGGATTTCACCGTGATGGCCAGGATGGTCTTGATCTCCTGATCTCATGATCCACCCACCTTGGCCTCCCAAAGTGCTGGGATTACAGGCATGAGCCACTGGGCCTGGCCCCAGTAAATTGTTTTTGAGAGTGCCAGAGACTGAGTTTTCCAGCATAGGGTGATGAGAAACCCAGAAAGAAATAAGTCTGCTTGCTTAACTATTGGCAGATGCGCTGTTTGGACCAGGATTAAAAGGATCCCTTTTCAGGCTGGCTGGGTTGTATTTTCATCCCTGGCCTTGGTGGTTTTATGAGGATTGTATCTCATTTTGTTAAAAAAAACGTCAAAGCAGGTTACTACACTGCAGTTAAATTTTACTTAATCTCCACCTTTTCTTCTCAATTAAAAAAAAGTCTATAAAATTGGCTCAGTTGTAGAGACGTTTATAATTTAGTTATTAAAAATAAATGTTTCAAAGTGTCTCTCCCAGGTTACTTACTAATTACAAACGTACAAAAGGTAACTTATGATGGGGAAACATGATGGACATCCTTTTAAGCAAGTGATGAAACTCAGCATTATCAGTAATAGGACAGCTTGGCTTCACGTGCCTTGGCTTCACGTGCCTCTTAGTGACATCATAAGAAGGAAGTGCCACCCAGCTAGTGATTTAGCCAAGAATGCCCCACATGACAGCACTTCAGGAGGCTGAGGTGGGCAGATCACTTGAGGTCAGGAGTTTGAGACCACACTGGCCAACATGGAGAAACCCCATCTCTACTAAAAATACAAAAATTACCTGGGCATGGTGGTGCATGCCTATAATCCCAGCTACTTGGGAGGCTGAGGCATGAGAATCACTTGAACCCAGTAGGTAGAAGTTGCAGTGAGCCGAGATCGTGCCATTACACTTCAGCCTGGGCAACAGAGCAAAACTCCCACTCAAAACAAACAAACAAACAAAAGAGAATGCTCCACCTGAGACAAATAATGAGAAAATAAGCAGACACATTCTGACCATGGGACGTTCTCTGACTCTGTGACCGATTCATGATGGAACATTAAGACTTAAAACCATCTGTGGGACATTTTGGACTCTTCAAATGTCAGTGTCAGGAAGGAGATAACACGTTGGGGGACTGCTGTAGAATAAAGGGGACAAAAGAGACTGACGACTCACTGCCATGTGTAATCCTTGATTAAACCCTGAAATGGAAAAATAATAAAATGGGCATTATTGAGAGAATCAGGGAAATTTGAACATGGACAATATATTAAATACAATTTTGTATATATGCTAAAATTTCTTATGCATGAAAATGCTGAATTTATGTAGAAGAAATATCCATGTTTCTTGGAAGATAACATGCTGAAGTATTTAGGAGGAAGGTGTTATGATGTCTGTAACTTCCTTTCAAAGAATCAAAAGTGTGTGTGTGTGTGTGTGTGTGTGCACGTGTGTGTAGAACAAAAAAATAGGGCACAGTGTTAACAGTTGGTGAATCTACGTGAAAAGCCTATGAGTATTCATTGCACTGTTCTTTGAGCTTTCCTGTAGGTTTACAAATTATGCAAAATAAAATGTTGGGAGAAGTAAATTATGAAATGCCACTTTGTGGGATAGTATGTTTATTAAATTATAAAGCTATTGACAGCAATTGTGAATGGCAGTTCGTTCTTGATTTGGCTCTCTTTAAGTCTGTTATTGGTGTATAGGAATGCTTGTGATTTTTGCACATTGATTTTGTGTCCTGAGACTTTGCTGAAGTTGCTTATCAGTTTCAGGAGGTTTTGGGCTGAGACGATGGGGTCTTCTAGATATACAATCATGTCGTCTGCAAATAGAGACAGTTTGACTTCCTCCTTTCCTATTTGAATGCCTTTTATTTCTTTTTCTTGCCTGATGGCTCTGGCTAGAACTTCCAGTACTATATTGAATAGGAGTGGTGAGAGAGGGATTCCATTTGACCCAGCAATCCCATTACTGGGTATATATCCAAAGGATTATAAATTGTTCTACTATAAGGACACATGCACATGAATGTTCATTGCAGCACAGTTTACAATAGCAAAGACCTGGAACCAACCCAAATGCCCATTGATAATAGACTGGACAGGGAAAATGTGGCACATGTACACTGTGGAATACTATGCAGCCATAAAAAACGATGAGTTCATGTCCTTTGTAGGGACATGGATGAACCTGGAAACCATCATTCTCAGCAAACTGACACAAGAGCAGAAAATCAAACACCACATGTTCTCACTCATAGGCGGTGTTGAACAATGAGAACACATGGACACAGGGAGGGGAGCATCACACACTGCGGTCAGTTGGGGGAAAATAGGGGAGGGACAGCGGGGGGTGGGGAGTTGGGGAGAGATAACGTGGGGAGAAATGCCAGATATAGGTGAAGGGGAGGAAGGCAGCAAATCACACTGCCACGTGTGTACCTATGCAACAATCTTGCATGTTCTTCACATGTACCCCAAAACCTAAAATGCAATAAAAAAATAAAGCTATTGACAGATTAATCTCACTTTTATTGTAAACTTAGAGTTTTCTGGCACATGGAGTACTATTTAGTTGAGTGGGAAGCTTATTTTGGATGTGACTTTAAGTGTACTTGCGTAGTATTTTACACTTTCACAATCCCATCTGTTAGTTTCATTTCAATTCAACAACATGTATTAAGCCCCTATTCTGAGGATACAGGAGTGATTAAGACACAAAGATGGCACAGCCTAGTGGGAATGACAGATGAAAACAAGCATGTACCACAGGGCATGACAGGTGCTCTTTTAGAAGGAGAATATCAAATTCAAATGAAGTAGATATTATTATTCTTCATTTTCTTAAGAAATATCTTTTGTGAACATTTTATGAGCCAATAAATGAAATCTCAGAGTAATTAATACTTGTAGTCACATAGCCAGTGGGTTACAGGGCAGAGATTCCCTCCCAGGGGATCTGACTCTACTACAACTTAGCTTAGACACTAGGGTAGGACCACGTCAGGGTTCAGCTCCATCTCTGTGTTTGCCAACTGGTACCTGCCTGTTGAACTCAATAGTAGCTACACAGCTTTACTATCCATCCATCCACCCATCCATCATCCAACCATCCACCCACCCACTCACTTATTCATTTATGGCATGTATTGAACACCGATTACATGCAGTCAATCCAGGAAGGCCCTGAAGTGAATAGAGGACAGGCTGTACCAAGCTGTAGTTTCAGAGGCTTCAGAGCATGCAGCACTGCGGTGAGAAACAAGGATCAGAGGAAGCCCTCTTGTCTTCCGTACTCACCTTGAAGTCTTTTGAAGTTGAAGTGCCTCACACTCCCCCTTTTTATGATCATTATCTGCTTAATGAAAACATTATTTAAAAGACTATTTTGTTTTTCTACCTAAACAATCACCCAATACACTTCAAGCTATCTTTCACTTATTACAAAAGCATGTGGAGAGATTACAACTCAGTCCCTCTCCATCGTTTCCCACCTTATCTCTGACCCCCAAATATTATTTCTTTGAAAACACACAAACTTTGCTTTTCTACCTACCGTGGCTCCATAGCTTTCTAGTCTTGCAGAGGGTCCTCATTTATATCAGTAAATCTCTAGCATCACTCATGTGTGCTTTGAAATATTTTCAGTGGCCAAAGAGTACTGAGAGTAAAAAAGGAATGTAACAGGAGTGATTCAACAAGCACGTAAATTAAAATTCCCAAGCAGTAGAGAATAAATCCCTACATGTTGGCTTAACATGCACGAACCGGGCTGTGAACATACTTAGGAGGCCACTCACTCTGCCTCACTGTGACATTTTGAATCTGCAAGTGTCAGAGCAGATTTGCCGCAGAGCTGGAGACCTTGGCAAGATTCCAGAGCATGTTACACAGCAGGGGTGGTGATAAATAACACAGATAGTCTCTTGGTGCAATGGGATCCGAACCAAAGAGATGCACCCTACCGCTATTCAGAGCACATAAACATACGTGGGGGAACCTCAGAAATAATTCCTAAAACAAAAATGGGAGGGAAACATTTAAAAGTGGCATGTTCCAACTAATTAGTGCTGGAAGATGAGTTGGTGCCATCAGTGGACTTATTAAATTAGGCCTGGGTGGCAGGATCCTCTAAGGCAGAGGGGCACGTCGGTTGTTGCTAGAGTTGGGATTTTTAAGTATCATAATGCTTCAAAGGGATCACACATTACCTAGAAACAAGATGACACTAAACCACTAAACCAAGAGAGGCTCCCTTCTGAGCCACTGAAGCTACTTTGTTCATATGGCTTTGTAGTAGCAGAAAGTACAACTTTAGAAAACCAGTGCTCTCAATGAACACTTGAGATACACCACAACATAGCTCCCCACCCCCAGGCTCTCTAGAATAGAATTTTAGCATATTGGGAAATAATAATGTTTGGAACTTCTCTGACGATTTCTTTCCCCCAAGATGTAACAGGTCAAATATTCAGTACCTATTAGGTCCTGTGACATTCCAAATGCTCAGTGAGTGGAATACATTTAGGCTCAGTGCTTTTATACCTGCAAGGTGTGGGCTTGTTACTTAATTTCTCGAAGCCAAACGTTCCTCATCTTTAAAGTGGGGTTAATAAAACTGTGCTGCTTATTGTGAGGTCTAAATGAGAGAATGTTTGTCAAGTGCTTAACACGGCACATGGAAAGACAGTATTCATGATATCATGACCTATTCGATCAATAGTTTTTTTAGAGGGCTGTGTATGCCAGGATTGTGGGAGTTTGGTGGAAGGGATTAAGAATGCTTTGAACAATTACTGTATTCAAAAATGTCTCATTTGTAGTCTACCAAACTCACATAATAAACAGTGGTCTTATTTTGATGTGGTCTGAGAGAGATGTGCAAAGAGTTTTTAGCAAATTATATTTGCTCTGATTTTCCAAACAGGAATTTTTGGATTTCCTATGAATTCCTTCACTACATCATGGGATGTGTCTTTCAGAAATTGTTACACCTACCTTTACAGTATTGCTTTATGGTTTTCAGAGTACCTTATAATTCCTAATTAGCTTTTCTTTATGAGGCTGAATCCATTTTTCCACATGTTGGTAGATAACTTGGGGGTGTTAATCTGACACCAAATAAGCACTTTTTTCAAGATCAAAGAGCAAATGTTTGATAGGGACAGAACTGGCTGAGCTTAGGGTTTCCAGTAATCAGTGTGAACAATTCTTCCTTCCTCAGAGATAAGCAAAGGAGCTTCTTTGAGCAAAGGGTAAATCTCTGTGACTGAGAGGAGTGGTGGTTCTCAAAGTATGAATGAGAACCTGTGAGAGTCCCTAAGACATTTTGGGAGGCCAACAAGGCCAGGGGTCCTCCTTCCTCCATTACAGATCTATGTAAGGGCAGATCTGCTTCAAATACTTCAGCCAAACCACATACCACATCAGAGTGAAGGGAGAAGCAGGTGTGGGGATCCAGCTTGCTCCTATTAAGCCCAACACTTAATGAGCTTCACAAAAATGTAAAGCAATGCGACTGCTCTCACTAAAAATTGCATGTTTTAGAAAATATAGTAATTTAATAAAAATATGTATTTATGCTAACATGTAAAGGGTTTATTATTTTAAATGAATTAATAGTACCTATCTTAAAGTTATTTTAACTTTTATTTTTAATATGGTGCATAGCAATAGATAGAACTCACACAAACAAAGGCTTTTTTGGGTCTTCAATAATTTTTTTTTTTTTTTTTTTTTGAGGCAGAGCCTCGCTCTGTCACCCAGTTTGGAGTGTAGTGGAGCAGTCGTGGCCTCAGCTCACTGCAACCTCCACCTCCCAGGTTCAAGCAATTCTCCTGCCTCAGCTTCTCAAGTAGCTGGGACTACAGGCACACGTGACTATGCCCAGCTAACTTTTGTATATTTAGTAGAGACGGGGTTTCACCATGTTGGTCAGGCTGGTCTCAATCTCCTGACCTTGTGATCTGCCCACCTCGGCCTCCCATGGTGCTGGGATTACAGGTGTGAGCCACTGTGCCCGGCCAATAATTTTTAAAAGTATAAAGGGGTCCTGAGATCAAAAAATTTGAGCCCCATTCTCCTAGACATTTGGGCTTCTATTTAGGGGTTTGGAATGTTTCCGTTAGCTGACAGTTCTCAGACTTAAAGACAAAAACGAAAAACTTACCATACTACTGTTTGTGAAAAACATTAAGATGAAACTCCCTTTTTTTTTTTTTCTGGGAAAGAAAAAGATCCCACGGGGTCTGAGTACTCCCTTCTCCCCAACTAGAGGAGCCTGTAGTTCAAAGGGCACTATTGGGCTAGCGGGAACTACTCCTCAGACAGTCACCATGAAATCTGTTACCTGGGAGTCAGAGAGCCTGGAGGTGGATGGGGATAATCCTCGCTCATTAACACGTGAACATAGATTCGCATAACACTGTGTTCATTGTCATACCAGGCTCTTTGGGAAATAGAACCTCAGGGTTCAAAATTCAAGCCAGATTAAGTTTTGGGGAAAGAATGGGAATAAACTGCAAATGCTCCTGGGGTCCACAACGGAGGCACCATGGAGCTGAAGAGTGGGAGGCGAAGAAAGCAGGACCGAAGCCCCACGTCATCTCTTCCATAATTTTACATCATCCTGGCATGGACAAAAGAGTGCTGAGGGTGAATGAGAAAGCCGATGAGGAAGAACAATCAGGAAAAGATGAGGCCAGAGGAGATCCACAGGGAAGGAGTGCTGCCGCTCCACCTGACAGCTGCTGAGTTTCAGTTCTGCCAGCTGTGATCTCTCCAAAACCTGGAACCAGGGGTTAGGACACTGCTGGGAAACACTATGGACTGTACTCTTGGTTCTTGGCCCTGGGAAGGTTTAGCACATGATGGCTATTGCTTGCCATCAGATTTTTCTGAATGCATCGACTTGAAGATGCACTGTCGACTGGTTGAAACGGAATGGCATATTGGTTAAGGTGTGACAAAGATGATGATCAATGTGTATATTTGGTGGAGAAAGATGATAATTTTTGTTTTGAATTTGATCAGCTTGAGAGGCTGCAGCTGGGTAGAGATGCCCAATAGACAGAAATCAATATCTTTCCCAGCACTTTGGGAGGCTGAAGTAGGTGGATCATGAGGTCAGGAGTTCGAGACCAGCCTGGCCAATATGGTGAAACACCGTCTCTACTAAAAATACAAAAATTAGCCGGGCGTGGTGGCGTGCATCTGTAATCCCAGCTACTCAGGAGGCTGAGAGAGGAGAATTGCTTGAACCCAGGAGGCAGAGGCTGCAGTGAGCTGAGATTGTGCCACTGTACTCCAGCCTGGGAGACAGAATGAGACTGTCTCAAAAAAATAAATAAATAAAATAAAATAAATCAGTATCCAGATCTTGGGCAAAGGGTTGTGTGGGATGTGTTGTCTTGGGAATCAGCATCATATAGAAATGGTAGAAGCTGTGAATCAACGAAATGATTTTAATAACTGCATCTCTTTTATTAGCTCTTCCATGTGGCCTATATTTTAATCAAATTTGCAAATTCTCCTCGCCCTGATCTGTGGGTCTTGGAAAGATCTGTAGACTTTGGAAGCACCTACTCACCATGGCAATATTTTGCTCGTAAGTAATCTTGCCTACCATGTTATGAGTGGCTTTAATTACTTGGAACAGTTCAAGACTATTGATTTAACTTGAAAATTAATCTCGGCCGGGCAAGGTGGCTCACACCTATAATCCCAGCACTTTGGGAGGCAAAGGCTGGTAGATTACCTGAGGTCAGGAGTTTGAGACCAGCCCATGGCAAAACCCTGTCTCTCTATTAAAAATACAAAAATTAGCCAGGCATAGTGGGCCTATTGTCCCAGCTACTTGGGAGGCTGAGGCCGGAGTATTGCTTGAACCCAGGAAGTGGAGGTTGCAGTAAGCCAAGATTGTGCCACTGCACTGCAGCCTGGGTGACACAGTGAGACTCCGTCTCAGAAAGAAAAAAGCAAAGAAAAAAAAATTAATTTCTCAGTAGCACTAGTTAGGGACCAGCCACTTTTAACCTCTAAATTACTCTCAGAACATTGGCTGGGCGTAGTGGCCCACGCCTGTAATCCCAGCACTTTGAGAAGCCAAGGCAGGCAGATCACTTCAGGTCAGGAGTTCAAGACCAGCCTGGCCAACATGGTGAAACCTCGTCTCTACTAAAAATACAAAAATAAGCAGGGTGTGATGGTGTGCACCTGTGGTACCAGCTACTTAGGAGGGGCAAGTGGGAGAATCGCTTGAACCCAGTAGGCGGAGGTTGCAATGAGCTGACATTGTGCCACTGCACTCCAGCCTGGGTGACAGAGTGAGTTACTGTCTCAGAAAAAAAAAAAAAAGAATATCCCAATTTCTCAAGCATATGTTCAATAATTCCAAGGATACCACATGCAGAACTGAAGTAGAAACTCCTTTTATGATAACAGTTCTTGGTGCTATTTGGGAGTACTTATAACTGGACCATAGCTCCAATCTTTTTCCTTTTATGCAGAATTAGAAACTAAGTTCTATCCTTATAGATTCTGTGCTGTGATTTACTTACTTTGACTCTGTTATCTTCTGTAATGAAGAATGTCAGGGTTTCTGAACCCTATGATGAATGGAGGTGGACAAGAATTTTGCTTATACAGGCATTGGGTTTTCCACTAGGTTTCCTTAGAAGATAAACTTGCCTAAGTGGGAGCGCGGAGTTAGCACTGCACCTCCAAGCATTGCCACTGAAAGTCCAATTGGCCTGAAATGGCTTGGTATTTTCTTTCATGAATTAAAAACTCCATTCTCAGCTTTTCTCTAAAAGTTTTAAATGCCTTGCTGTTCTTTCTTTCTTTGTGTATTTCTTAAGGAAACATAAGGCTTCTTAAGAGATTTGTAACAAAATGATAACATTTTATTTTATAATATTAACATATTTTCCTTCTAGACTCTAAAGTAGACTGTTTAGAAGAATTTGGGCGGGAGGCAAATATGGCTGTCACCCGAGATGACGATGTACTTTGTGTTACTGAATACTCCCGTATTGTACCTTTGGAAAATGGTGAGGTAAGTAGATTTGGAAGACTGGGAGAGACTCAGAAATGAACATGAGGCTATCCAATTTTTTCATAAATGTGAAATTTGCACTTTCAAGGACATCTAACATAGATCAAGATATCAAAATGGAAACAGGGCTTGGGACCGAACAGTAAAGGAATCACATTGAAGGCTCCCAGAATGAACTGGGTTGGAAATTCTGCGGGGGGATTTCAGTTATCCCCAGAAAGTCAGAATTCTTGATTCAAGGCGCACAGGTCTTGAACTGTCCTCTCTGGTGATGTATTTAGAAAGTGGGCTGCTGGTAACAGAAATGATGACCCTTACCCTTCACCCATGATACCATGATCCCTAGTAAGAGTGAGGAGAGGAGGGGCAGGTGGCAGCAGGTAGGTTTTCTCTATATGTTCTTTTCCCTCATCTGACGACCAGATGTAGGGGATCCAGAAGAGGACTCTGAGGTCCTACAGAATGGCTGCACCTCTAGATAGAAAGAGCCTGCTTCCCTGAATGACTGTGTGGAGCCGATCCTACCTGATCCTTGATCCCTTTTGGTACAATGGACAGAATCTGTTGGAGAGAAAAAATTGCTGTCCCTATGGGGTTGCATTCGGCCCTTGTAAAGTTAGCTTGGCTATTGTTAGGGGGAGACAGGCAAACAAAGGTTAAACAATCAGAGAAGATTTCCAAGGAAATTGTGAGGCCATAATGAATATGAGCTCAGTTTCAAATAAACTTCCATCAAAGGTGTCAGCCTCCCTCTCTTTAAGTAGAGGGATCATACTTGAGCATCTGTATGCAGTATCTTCTGGCAACTCATGAGTGGTTCATATTTCCAATGGCTGAACTTGGACTTCGTCACTTTGAGCCTTAAAACAAAATGGAGGGTTTATATAGATTTTTTTTTTTAGCCCCACTAGTGTCAAACTTTAGAGATTTCCTGTTTTCAACCTCATGTATATTTTTGAATTACTTTAGCTTTGTTTATTTGATGCAGCTTAACAAAGTTGTATCCTTATATTTACAGATTTTAACAGTATGTTTTCAACATTTTATAGTATTACAGTCCCACAACTACACTGATAGAACAAAGGCTTTGAAAATGAAATGACAACATCTCCCAAGAGCCCAGCTTTCAAAGATATATTGCCGGAACTCGGAACCAGGAAGTGGGAGGGAAGATGGGACTACCAATGATGTTTTTAGACGTAAACCAGACCCAAAACCCCCTACTAACATGGAGTGGCTCAAAGAAACCAAGTGCTTTGGGGGGGAGTTATTTTTGTTTACTTGCTGCTAAATTTTGATAAAAGGAACTTTTTCCCCCTTTTATATGTGTGTGGTCATTTTAGGTTGTGGTGTCCCTGATAAACGGTCGTCCAGGTGCCAAAAATTTTACCTTCTCTCACACCCTGAGGGAGTTTACCAAGGCAACAAATATCCGCTTGCGTTTTCTTCGGACTAACACCCTTCTTGGACACCTCATCTCCAAAGCACAGAGAGATCCAACTGTCACTCGGCGGGTGAGTAGTCAGAGCATTTGTTTTGTGACTTTATGTATTCATGTTTTTGGCTTATCAAATTAATTGCCTTGATCTCTTTTAAGTAACGTTTATAGTCAGTAATGATGTAGGTGTGGGGGTTGTTCTTGTCTGAAATACTAGATACAATTAAAAGTTTATGTCTAATGGCTTATAAAAATGCCTGTGTGAAGAAAAATCATTATATCCAAAGACAATGAAAAACAAATGATTATAGTCAGCCTGGTATTAGTCTGGATGGGAAAATTAATACTACAGCCAACAATCCCCAAATCTCAGTGGCTTAACAACATTTCTTGCTCCTATTACAGTTCAACATGGGTTAGCAGGTGGGATTGGCTCCACACAGTCATTCAGGGAAGCAGGTTCTTTCTATCTAGAGGTGCAGCCATTCTGTAGGACCTCAGAGTTCTGCTCTGGATCCCCTAATTCTTGGTCATCAGATGAGGGAAGAGAGAGTATAGAGAAAAAATCCACCTGCTTCTCATCAGAGGTTACTTCCATGGGCAAGAGCTGGTCATATTATAACCTCACTTAGATGCAAGTGGTGGGTGATGTCATCTAGCTGAAATGGGGGACACATAGGTACCGGTGAGCACTAGTACCCTCTACTTTGTTGGAAGTCCACCATGAACATCTCACACTCTCGGGTGTCAGGGCAGTACACTGGTCTCCTTGGCACATACGTTGAGCTCACTCTTCTTCCACCCTCTGATCCGCCAGTGCCTTCCATTGGCCAAACCAAACAAGAAGCCAAAGAGAAAGACAGGCCATTGGTTGTAGCCATAAAGTTCAGCTGCAGGGCACAGGACAGGGTGGAGAAGGTGGAGAGCAGACCTGGAAGGGTGGATGGAAGATGCCTAGTGCACCTTATAGAGCTTGGCATTTTATACAGGTAACATCAGAGAGCTGGGAACGGAAGGGAGGGGAAAACGTAAGCGTTGCCATAGTTCTGAGCATTTTTCACAAAGGCAGGCACCTTGGGTGTAGGTGGCCCATCTTTTGTATTTTCTGCTCTCCTCAGCTCCCTCTGAGCTTCTGTATAGTGGGGACTGTGTTGAATCTGAGGATGGAGGTTTACAAGGGAGAGCTGGACTTTCTCATAAACTATAGCTGGGCTGTATTTCCATTCTTCCATATGCCCTGCAGCACTGCCACAATGTATCTTACCAATTTTTTTTTCTTGAATTGTCCTTTTGGGGGTTGCAAGATTTACAGTCATATATATCTATGTAGATTACTTTTCACTTAGATGAATACAGGCCTCTCCATTAAGTAATTTTTTTTTTTTTTTTTTTTTTTTAGACAGAGCCTCACTCTGTCACCCAGGCTGGAGTACAGTGGTATGATCTTGGCTCACTGCAACCTCCACCTCCCTGGTTCAAGCAATTCCCCTGCCTCAGCCTCCCAAATAGCTGAGATTACAAGCACATGCCCCATGCCTAGCTAATTTTTTTGTATTTTTAGTAGAGATGGGGTTTCACCATGTTGGCCAGACTGGTCTCGAACTCCTGATCTCAGGCAATCCATCTGCCTCAGCCTCCCAAAGTGCTGGGATTATAGAAGTAATTTTTTTTTATGGAGTGCACCACGTACATAATCTTAACACCCCAAGTTTAGGTTGTTTCTTTCATGGAGGAATATGATACCAGCTACCTTAGGACACAGATCCTATGTGCTGCTGGGTGAAGGCTGACTGGGGGCTTCTTTTGCTGCTGCTGCCCTTAACACACGTGGAGAGGAACTTCTACAGTGGCCAGCAGGAAAGCCCCTGAATGTTAATTTGTCACAAAAAGCCATGGTAATACTGACTTTATCTGCATTAACAAGGGGAGCTGTTAATGGCTTTAGACTAAGTTAGATTTCCAGGAAGTATTGACACTTTCACAGGTTTTAATTAGGGAACCAAGCCAGAACCCCAACATTAAATCATAGGGCTCCTAAAGGTGACCACACTCAGCGACAACAACAACAATAAAGATACAAAAACCCTCTTGTCCTCGTGAATTCAAAGACTTCTTGCTACAGACATTCTTCTCACTAGCAGCATGGCCTCAATGAGAAAGGTTGTTCTAGAGGCCTCACATTCCTCGCAAATCCTGGGCAGTCTCCTGCCAAGTCTGAGAAGAAAGGGAGCTGGCAGGGGGAGCTGCCTATTGTCACTGCAGAGGCCTCCAATGTATGAGAGAGGGGCTTGTCAATGAGAGAGTCTACCCATATTTGTGGCCGGGTTTAGGGGCCGATCCTCAGCTGGACCTGAGCTGGCTGTGTCTGGCATTTCTGGAGCTTGAAACTTTGACTAGCCTTTGTGACCCTGTGCTAGGAAGGTTTCCACAAATACTGGTGGCCTCTCTAGTCTCAGAGATGTATTGGATCCATCTCTGTAAATATTATCTCTCCTCCTGGAACCTGGGGTAGTATTTTGCACATAGCAGGTACAACATTTTTGGTATAAAAATTGAGTTTTGATAAATATTTTCAACATATAAAATTCATGTGTATAGAACATAATGTAAAAATTATTTTAATTTACATAAGAAGTAAACTTGGAAGTTCTTAATCCCTTTTTTATAGGCTATAAAGTATGATTCTTTTCTAAGGCAATTTCCCTTCATGAACTTCAAGCATTTGATTTTCTTAAATCCACAAATTCAGCAGTATGTTATCAAATTTGATTGAGGAATGCATTTGTTTTATGAGACATGTGACATCCCAATGTAGGGCTCAAGAATCCAGAATTTTAAAAGGGAAGCAGAGTCAACAGATGTGGGTTAAAGACTAGTAAGAGAAAGTTGTCACTGTTCAGTGAAACTTGCGTGTTCTGTGTTCTGTTGTGCAGTATTATTACAGCATAAAGGACATCAGCATTGGTGGGCGGTGTGTTTGCAATGGCCATGCTGAAGTGTGCAATGCAAACAATCCTGAAAAACTGTAAGTACACTGTGCAGATTATTTTCAGCCTTACTATGAATAAGTCTAATTATTTCAGTGGATGTTTGCATATCATTAAATGTTCCTAGGTTCCTGCCCTCAATAGGAATGATTCAGGATCAATGAATAGGTGGTGGGGTGTGCCTCCTCTCCACCAGCTCTCCACTGTCTTCCACAAAACCCCTGTGAGCCCTGGCAGACATGGCTACTCAATTACAGCACTCTGGGTAATCTGTGTCCCAGTCACCAAATCATCCCCAAGACGTACCTCAGGCAACCAATTGATTAGAGCTAGCAAGAGAAATAAAACTTGTCCTTCTTGGTTTAATGGGATCAGGATACACATTTCAAACCCTTGTTTTTTTAATTTTGGTAAAATACACATCAAATTGACTATTGTAACCACTTTAAAGTGACAGTTCAGTGGTGGTAACTACATTCACATTGTTGTCCAACCAATCTCCAGAAGTCTTCATTTTGCAAAACTGAAATTCTATACCCATTAAACACCTCCTTGTTTCCTCCTACCCCCAGCCCCTGGCAACCATCATGATGACCCTAGTTACCTCATATAAGTGGAATCATACAGTATTTGTCCTTTTGCAATAAATACTGGCTTATTAAATTTGCCATCACTTATTTAATTTAGCATAATGTCCTCAAGGCTCATCCATATTGAGCATGTTTCAGAATTTTCTTCCTGTTCAGGGCTGAACAGTATTTCCTTGTATATATGTATACGCTACATTCTGTTTATCCATTCATCCATGGATACACACATGGGGTGCTTCCACCTTTTGACTATTGTGAGTAATGCTGCTGTGAACATGAATGCACCCTTTTTGTTTTTAATTCGAGTATATTTTGCCTACAATAAGATGGATGAGTCTTAGATGTTAAGTGTTCAGCAATACATTTGTGTTACCACTGTAAGAGGGATACTTTGAAGGGCTGGAAATTATCAGATGCCAGATATGGTAATCATTTTATCTCCATGTTTAAATCATAGTCTCCAATATTTCATGAACAGCATTTACCAGAGATGTTTTTCACTTTTAGTCAGATTCAGGCTAGCTTTGTGTTCAGGCAGAATTGCTAGCTCTCAAGGTCTGTGACGTGCTTTGTGGGCCCTTCTCCTTGACCACCCATAACAACGTTAGGTTGTTGTCCCACCTTCAAGGATCCACCAGTGCTGTTGAGAGAGAGTGTACACACCAACTGATTAACCATTAGTGGAAAATGACTTGTCTGTTAATGGCTAATCTATTTCCACCCTGTAACTTCCTGTCTCCCTAAGACACTAGAAATCAGGTCAAATAAGTTCAGAGTGGGAGAGGGGAGAGAAAAGGTCCAGCTAATGTTCCTGAGCCTGGAACAAAATAGTGCCCTGTGGGAAAGGAGTACATGCCATCACAGAGGGCATGAGCTTCCTGCTTAGAAAGGCTATTGAACCCTGGACACCCTGGCAGAGCTGGAGAAGTTCTACACTGGGTGGTTAATTCTCCCAATACATGTGTGGAGGTCTCCTCAAGCCTTAGTGAAAGGCTCAGTTTGGCAGCAATCTACTTCAACGTGACTGCCTGCCTTTCTTTGTCTGCTAGTTTGCTTCAGCTGACCTTGAACAAATGCTGATGAAATCCACATCCGTGATGAGGTAGAAATCCTGTAATAATTTAATGGGATTCAGAAACTTAATGGGCGGAGCCAAGCCCAGACAATCAGAAAAGTTACTTGCTAATGCGGCAGAACCCAAGAAGAGGGCTTCAACCAAGCACGTATACCACGTTGACCTTGCTGCATGGATAAGTTGAAAGACCGCATATTTAATTTTGAGCTTCCTAGCAGCCAATTCAAAAAAGGGAAACCTGCTTGGTTTCATATTTCACTATGATCATAAGCTAAAAAGTAATAAGTTACTTAGAAGAAACAGGATTGTTGACATTAGTACCAAATAAGAATTTTTCCTAGGCGTGGGGTGGAGTGGTCATCACAAGGGGAATTCTCTAATTAATGACATCTTTATATAACATCTTACAGCAGATATATTATTAACCATTAGCCTGGGCCGCAAGAGAGGAAAAGCAGTGATTTGGCAGTGTCAATGGGACTCAAATGAGCACCCAGGCCTTTTCTTGCTATGCTCAATTTTAATCCTCTTACGTGTGTAGTTGGACTACATGTTCTTGAAGCAGTCTTCCCTAAATAATATTGTAGTCCAGCTAATGCCAAATGTTTGATGGGCAATGTGCTGAAATTGCCTCTCCAACAGGACCCCATTTGGATGCCAGTTGTTCTGTGCTGCCAGGTGGATCCACGCACGTGAGCTTTAGCAGGCAGCCGAGCATGGAGAGTGATGACACCTTCTCTTGGGAATACAACTGAATATATGCCACACCACCTTCCCTTAGAGAAGAGGTGATGGAATCCCTACAGGCACAGCCAAGAGCCTTCTTAGACAAGGTTTCTTTTAAATAGTCTCAGGTCTTTATTTGACTGAAACTGAACACTGCACGTTTTTCATATTAAAAAAAAAAAAAGCTCTTTGCTCAATGCAGCACAAACGGTGGCATGCAGGGACACCCCCGCCCCCCCCCCCCCAAAAAAAAAAAAAAACAACCAAAACCCAAAGCCTCCTTCATATTCACAATATTCACAAAGCACCAGCTATGGAGTCAAGCATCTTGGTTTAGATTTAGTCTCTTTGCCTACAGTCGCGACTTTTGTTAAGTGAGTTTATCTCTGAGCACCAGTATGGTCATCCACAAAGTGGGGCAAGGTCCACCTATCACAGTGAGACAGAAAAGAGGCTCCAAAACTGAGAGCTGCCCTCACAGTAGATGTTGTAAGCACTGGACAAGGACTCCAGAATCCTGGTGCTACCAGCCCACTTCACCTGAGCCACAGCATCCCAGGCTCGGGAGTGCCAGGACTCTGGGGAGCTCCGGACATGGAGCCTGCACCCAGCCCTTCCCCAACCACTTAGCAACTACGTGCTCTCAGTGCTGGTGGCCTCCTCAGTCCCCTCTGAGCCTCCCTGCTTCCCCTCCTCGCCCCCCGCCCCTCCTCGCCCCAGTAACTGGCAGAAGCACCCGGGTGAATTCTGGGTCTGGGAGCTCCAGACTCTGAGGCCTGGGGCCTGGACAACAATGCCAGGCCCTCCTCCAACGGGGAGGCGGGTGCTTCCCCACGCACCCAGCTTCCTGGACCAACCCAGCCGGGAATTAGAAGCCTACCATGCGCCAGGACGCACGCCCCTAGGAAAACAACCACGCCGCAGCTCGGAGGCCTGCCACGGGCAACCGGAACTTTTGGGCAGGTTCTTTTCTGGCGCACCTTACCTCAGGCCCTGGGCCTCGCCTGGCTCATGCTCCACGTGCTTCAGGCCATCTCCCCACCCCTTCATGCCCTCCGGCCCCCTCCTGGCTCCCACTCTTCCAGATCCAGCAGCTCTTTCCACTCGCTCAGACCTCCAGCCTGCTTGGTGCTCTCCAGCATGCCCAGCTGCAGCAGGATTCCCTCCTCAAACCCCTCCACTCCCCCTCCTCCTCCCCAGCCCCCTCCCTCACTGCCACCAGGCCCTGCCTGGCTACACTCCAGCTCCCCCCCAGCAGTTGCCAAAAAGATAGTTCTGAGGCTTCAGGGGGCTCATCCATCGAATCTTCTTTGGGGTGGTGGCACGCCCTTAGGTGAGAGGCAAGGCCGACAGAGAGGAATGACTCCTGCCCCTCCTGGACAGATGTGCAGGACAGAATCACCCTGGGGCTGGACAATGGTTTTGAATGGTTTTCAAGCATGGAAGGAGGGAGCTCAAAGCTTGGAGTTCCAATCCAAAGCCAAGGCTGAAACAATTTCATTTTAACTTGGAATGTGAAGGCAGATGTACACCCCTTTGAACTGAGATTTTTAACCCTTTGCCTTGCTGAGTGGTCTCAGCTTTTGGCCCCGTAATGGAGCTGGTGCAGCCTCTGGAAGCAGAGCCTTCTGGGATCTTATTAGCAGCTGGCTCTTGAATTGGGTAAATCTCTGTGCATGACCACAGGTTGAGAGTAAGAAACTTGAGCAGATCTTGTTCGCAGGACTCCAGATCTTTGTGCAGGTGTGATACTTAACACATCTCAGTAAACTCAGCACTTGAGTGCTCATGTGCTCATTTATGGTAACAGTGGGGTAGAGAAGACAGAGCTGGGGCCCCAGAGTCAGGCTCAAGTCAGAAGTCTGGCTCTCCATTTATCACTGCCTGACCTTTGGCAGGTATCTTAATAACCTCTGAATCTTAGTCTCACCATCTGTAAAATGGAGACAATAAGCAGGATATGGGAGGCTTGAAATAATACTTGCAAAGTGTTGTGTTCTCCTAATTCCTCAATGAACGGCGCCAGGGATGACCGTGATGACTTGTGTGTCAGTTTTGCAAATATAGATCAACTGATCCTCATCAAAACTTTTCAATAACTAAGATGCACTTCGCCCACATGCCCAGGTTTCGGTGTGAATGCCAGCATCACACCTGTGGGGAGACGTGTGATCGCTGCTGCTCGGGGTACAATCAGAGGCGCTGGCGGCCCGCTGCGTGGGAGCAGAGCCACGAGTGTGAAGGTGGGTGTGGGGCTGGGGCGGGGCCACATGTGGCCTTCTCCCCCTCTCCCTGGGGGCGGAGGCTGTTTTCCCCACGCTAGTGAAGAGGCTGGGGTCATGTCAGTCTTAGGAGCTCAGGTCTGTCTATTGTAAGAAAAACTCACAGACTGGAAGGAAAAGTGCCCTCCTCTGAATTTAGATGTGCATATGAGAAGAAAAAGAATAGTCATGATGACGACCAGGCATGATGGGCTCAGTGCTTTAATATGTTGGCCTCTCTTTTTAGCAGTCATAAATATGATGCAGCCACTGTCAAATTTTAACCCCTTCTCCATTTCATAGGATGTGATACTGGGGAGGAATCAACTGTTTTGAGGACCAAAGTTCAGAGCAGATGGCAAGATTGAGTCTAAAGAGGAGCTGGGAGTACTGAAGGAGCATGGAGGGCTGGGGAGTGTAATGTGGTAGGATTGAGGAGGTTGGAGGGGACAGAGAAGGAAGAAGGAAAGATGGGAGACTCCTTTTAACAGTGTGACATAAAGTAAGAAAAGAGCTATTTTTTTTTAGGCCTGATGCGGTGGCTGCCAGCACTTTGGGAGGAGAAGGTGGGAGGATTGCTTGAGGCCAGGAGTTAGAGACCAGCCTGGGCAACATAGTGAGGCTCTGTCTACAAACAGTGCAGAATATAGCCAGAGGTGGTGGTGCACGCCTTTCCTCTAGCTACTTGGGAGGCGGAGGTGGGAGGATGGCTTGAGCCCAAGAGTTCGAGGTTACAGTGAGCTCTGATCCTGCCTGGGTGAAAGAATAAATTCCTGTCTGGAAAAAAAAAAAAAAAAAAAAGACAACATCTTTTTTTTTTTTTTTTTTTTTTTTTCTTTTGAGACGGAGTTTCACTCTTGTTACCCAGGCTGGAGTGCGATGGCGGGATCTCGGCTCACCGCAACCTCCGCCTCCTGGGTTCAGGCAATTCTCCTGCCTCAGCCTCCTGAGTAGCTAGGATTACAGGCACATGCCACCATGCCCAGCTAATTTTTTGTAGTTTTATAGAGATGGGGTTTCACCATGTTGACCAGGATGGTCTTGATCTCTTGACCTCGTGATCCACCCGCCTCGGCCTCCCAAAGTGCTGGGATTACAGGCGTGAGCCACCGCGCCCAGCTGAAGACAACTTATTTTTTATTTTATTTTATTTTTTGAGAAAGAGTTTTTGCTCTTGTTGCCCAGGCTGGTCAACAGGTTTCTCCATGTTGGTCAAGCTAGTCTCAAACTCCTGACCTCGTGATCGGCTTGCCTCTGCCTCCCAAAGTGCTGGAATTACAGGCTTGAGCCACTGTACCTGGCCGACAACTGTTATTTTTAACAAACAAACCTTATGACATCCAACTATAGATTTTCTTCTAAATCAATCTTCTTGGGAAGCTACATATTTATTCTTGTTGCAGAAAACATTTCATTCACTACAACCTCCACCCGCTGGGTTCAAGCAGTTTTCCTGCCTCAGCCTCCCCAGTAGCTGGGATTATGGGCACCTGCCACCATGCCCAGCCAATTTTGTTTGTATTTTTAGTAGAGATGGGGTTTCACCATGTTGGCCAGGCTGGTGTTGAACTCCTGGCCTCTTGTGATTTGCCTGTCTTGGCCTCCCAAAGTGCGGGGATTATAGGACTTTATACTTTTTGACAAATTATTTTTTGTCACTGTTAAGAGATAGGACTGATGATCTCTTATGGCCAGTAAACTTACGTAAAAGATGTTTCCAGTGGTCTTCCAGGGGAGGTTTCAGAGACGATAAAGTTCTGGGAAGGTCTTGCAGCCACCTCAGGCAAATGCTCTGGCACATTTTTGAGTCCCAGATGTTACTCAGATGGCCGTCTCACTTTATAGTCACAGCTGATTGGTTCCTTCTCAATGACTTCCCTGTTCCTCACCCCAGATGAGGGGACCAGAGAGAGAAAGATATCATAAAAATAATCAGGGGTTGTTTCTTCTGCTGCTTTCAAACACTGATTTAGGATATTTTTGATTGGATAACTGTTATTACATGAATTCCAGTATTGGAATTCAAAAAAAAAAAAAAAAGCTAGTCAACAGCTACTTGACTAGTTTTCCAGAGTAATGGAACTCTTTGTAAATAACATGCTTTACTCCAACACATGTGAAAAAAATTTATATCTCCTTTAATACGTTTTTATCCTTTTAAAATGTATCAAATGGTTAAAAGTTACAAAAATAGTACATGGAAGTCAGACCTATCAGGATCCATTTATTAGGTGTTTTCTAAATTCCATTTGAAATATGCGATTCAAAATAAACAGACTTAAGAAGTGACTGATGTAGTAAATATAAATGCCTTGAATTTTAAAAATCTTGGCACCATAGAGAAAATGAAGATAAAAAAGCATTTAGCCTGTTTTACAAGTTATAGGGTAATTTGTGTAATATCTAATTAAATCTTCCTTCACCTGGGAAATTGATTAAACCATACAAATTACTAACAAGACTTAGAAATTTTGATCTAATTGGAATATAATGAATAGATGGTCTGCCTAAGAAAGAATAAAGAATTTTACTCATGTTAAATCTTTTCATCTTGACATTGATGAAAATCCCAAATGAGTTTTAAATTATACTTTGTAATTTTGGAAATATCATATACTATTTGGTATATGTAGATAACCTGGAAATTAAAAATATATATATATATAAAGTAAAATCACCAAGAATTGAACTACCCCAACAGAGTATCTTAGTCTGTTCAGCTGCTGTAACATGTGGGTACCTTATAAACAATAGCTCAAAGTTCTGCAGGGTGGCAAATCCAGGATCACAGCACCAGCAAATTCAGTGTCTGGTAAGGGCCTTCTTTCTGGTTCATAGATGCCACTTTCTTGCTGTGTCCTTACATGGTGGAAGGGGCAAGGCAGCTCTCTGGGCCTCTTTTATAAGGGCATTTATCACCTCCCAGAGGGCCATCTCCTAATAACTGGTGATTAGGTTTCAACTATGAATTTGGGTGGGTCACAAGCATTCAGACCATAGCAGAGAGCTACTATTAATATTTTGTTAGATATTTAGTATATTTGCACATACTTTAAATACTCAATTATATCATCTACATAATTTTATATCCTAATTTTTTACTTGATGTTTTTAGATATTTCCCCATATTTTCCTAATCATTAAAAATGTTTCGGCATCATTTTTGATGGTACAGAGTTTGGTTTCAATCTGACAAGTGTTTGTTGAGTACCCACTGTGTGCTGAGAACTGTGCTCTGTTGCAAACAAAACACAGCCCAGGCTGTCATAGAACTTAGAGTCAAGCAAATGTAGTGTTGCTTGCTTAGCCATTCCCCTACAATTAAACATTAAGCTTATTCCCAGTTGATTACCATAGAGTGTTGAAATGAAAGATTTAGAGTATTGGCTGAGCATAGGTTCTGCAGTCAAACAAAGGTCAGAATTTTGCCTCTCCTACTTGTGAGCTATGTAACAATCGGCATATTCCTTAACCTCTCTAAGCCTCAGCTTTGCAACCTGGGCTATAGGGATAATGGTACCTACTTTAGAGTGTTATTGTGCAGATGAAATGAGATAATTCATGTAAAACACTTTTCACAGTGCGTTAAGAGCTCAATTACTATTGTTAGTAGTAGTAACAGTGGTAGTAATAATACTCTTTGTGCATTAAGTTTAACTGGCATTTTGATGTATATTTTTTTGACTGAAATTTTATTTTATTGAATTTTTTATGTGTAAAACATGCTGGTGAAATAAAGACACAGTAAAACAAAGATTATACAAAAAATTAATGCTGAATTAATTAATTGATTAATTGAATTAATGCTCTTTAAATACATTAGTTGTTAAGGGAAAAATTAGAGCTACATATTGGTCTTTCACAGTAATAAATAATGTTAGTGTTTAATTGCAATTAAATAGAAAAATGCCAACTAAAATAAATATATTGTTGGGCACGGTGGCTCATGCCTGCAATCACACTTTGGGTGGCCAAGGCAGGAGGATCGCTTGAGCCCAGGAGTTTGAGATCAGCCTGGACAACACAGTGAGACCTTGTCTTTACAAATAATTAAACATTGACTGATCATGGTGGCATGTGTCTGTAGTCCCAGCTACTTGGGAGACTGAGATAGGAGGATTACTAGAGCTCAGGCAGTTGAGACTGCAGTGAGCCATGACCACACCACTACACTCCATCTGGGTGACAGTGAGACCCCGTTGCAAAAGTAAATAAAATAAAATAAAATAAATATATTATTCAGGTCGTTGACCTAAAGGAAGAAGCTGTGACACAAAATACAATTTTAAAAAGTTTACTTAACTGCGGGCACGGTGGCTCACACTTGTAATTCCAGTACTTTGGGAGGCTGAGGCAGGCGGGTCACTTGATGTTAGGAGTTCAAGACCGGTCTGGCTAACATGGCAAAACCTCATCTCTACTAAAAATACAAAAGTTAATCAGGCATGGTGGCTGGTGCCTGTAGTCCCAGCTACTCAGGAGGCTGAGGTGGGTTGAACCCAGGAGGCAGAAGTGGCAGTGAGCCAAGATCATGCCACTACACTGCAGCCTGGGTGACAGCAAGTCTGTCACACACACACACACACACACAAAAGTTTACTTGAACTAAAATGAGGATAGCTGTGCCCAGGGCACGCTTCCGAGTTGCCTTGGGCAGTGCTCCTGCATTTCAATGTATCTTCCTTTGTTTTGATTATATACCTTTTTTTTGGTGGGGGGACGTGGGAGGTGGGGGGTGGAAATGGAGTCTCCCTCTGTCGCCCAGACTGAAGTGCAGTGGCATGATCTTGGCTTACTTCAACCTCTGCCTCACGTTTTCAAGGATTCTCCTGCCTCAGCCTCCCAAGTAGTTTTTTTTTTTTTTTTTTGAGACAGAGTCTTGCTCTGTCACCCAGGCTGGAGTGCAGTGGCATGATCTGGGCTCACTGCAACCTCTGCCTCCTGGGTTCAAGTGATTCTTCTGCCTCAGCCTCCCAAATAGCTGCAACTACAGGTGTTCACCACAATGCCTGGCTAATTTTTGAATTTTTAGTAGAGATGGGTTTCCCCCATATTGGCCAGGTTGGTCTCAAACTCCTGACCTCTTGATCTCCCCCTGCCCCAGCCTTGGCCTCCCAAAGTGCTGGAATTACAGGCGTTAGTCATTGTGCCCGGCCCCGAGTAGTTTTTTTTTAAAGAGGAACTTCTCTCATTGAATATCAAATGAAAGGAGCTCTAAATTGTATCTTAGTATAGCCCTCTGTCTGTGTAAAAGTGCCTAAAATTTTTTCACTAAGAGTGTCCTGGGTGTTCCAGAATAGACTTTTTCGTAGCTCAATTAGCAGTAATACTATTTACTAAGCATCTGATAGTAATGATGATAATATTGACTAGTATGCTTTTTTTCAGCATGCAACTGCCATGGCCATACTAGCGACTGTTACTATGATCCAGATGTTGAGCAGCAGCGGGCAAGCTTGAATACCCAGGGCATCTATGCTGGTGGAGGGGTCTGCATTAACTGTCAGGTGAGGCACTATTTAAACCAATGTGGATGTGTTGTCATGAGGAGTGAATATTTGGTAAGCTCTGCTCCTGAAGAGATGTCAAGAAAGTGACAGGCAATTGAAAGTGTTTTCTGAGACCATTTCTCCACTTTTGTTCATACAAGGCCTTGTTAGCAGGATATAATTTAGGGATTGTAGGGAAAATGGACTGAGGTATGTCTACCCACACCTCTTTGATCAGTTTCTCCATTTAGATCTTTGCCTAAATGGAGAGGAGGATTCCTGGCTGTTATCCCTGGCTGCTATCCATCTTGTGATAGAAAAGTTCTAAGATAGGAGGGCAATTAGTTATCAATGTTAGTGCTGACCCGACATCCTGTTTTCAGACAGATTCTGAGTTGAGACTCAGTGAGGAAATGCATCATGATCAATTAATGATGTCTTTCATAGACATCAAATATGAAACATTAATTTTTCATCCCTTCTGTAGGACAATTGGTTTCACTGGAATTTAGTTAAGGGAGTGTATGGCAGAGGAGGGTATGTCTTCATTGAGATATTCATTAAGAGTCCTGTCAAATGTCTATGAATATGGTCTATATTGTCATTCTTTCTTATGTTCTTTTAGATGTTTTGTTAATGTTACCACTGAAGAGGCATTCTTCACATGAGATGCCGATTAATATGAAACCAGGGCTACATACCCATAGAGAGAGCCACCATTCTTCACTTGTCTCCCCTCCATACTTTTATATCATCTGTTATTGCAGATAATTAAAATATAAGTAAAATATAAGTCATAGGTTTATTACAAATCACAAGGTTTCATGTGTAAGTGAGAAATACCAGGATAAGGCTAAGCATTCCAAGACCTTCAAGTGATTTGTGTGGATATTAAGTTGCAGAAGCACTGGACTAGAATGTGTAGGTAGAATCCTTTCTCCAGATGAAAGGTCAAGCCCCTTCAGTGTGTCTTTAGAATACTTTGTTATTCTTCATCAGTCTCTCAGTGTTACTATGCTTTGAACTTTGCAATTCCGGAAAACCATCAATCTAGCCTTTTCTTTTCCATGGTGGCTCTGCAGAAATATATGTGTGTGTGTGTGTGTGTGTGTGTGTGTGTGTGTGTGTGTGTGTGTGTATAAAATGAAATTATTGAACTCAAAAAAATTGCTGAACTCTTGTTTGGGTATACTGCATTTGTTTTCCAACTTAAAATGCCTTTTACTAAGTTAGATATTTAGGTATCATAATTAACTTTAAAATTTTTATGGTGGTGAAATAGACAAAATTTACAATTTTAATAATTTTTGAATGCACATTTTAGCAGCATAATTAACTTTTATATTATATTGATAAACAAAGGACAAGGAAAGAATTCTGCTTCTGTTATGCTTTAGTAGCTGCTGCAGGACCCAGCCCTTCCACAGAAGGCTGGTCTCCATTGATTGTCTTTTCTTTTCAGAATGGGTCATATTTTGCGGGTTCATATGATAAATTATGAGCAAAATACAAAAGACTAATAAACAACAAAACCACAAAGAACATGTTCTGAAAGCACTGAAGAATAAAAATAAGCAGGAAGCGGATCACGAGGTCGGAGATCGAGACCATCGTGGCCAACATGGTGGAACCCTGTCTCTACTAAAAAATACAAAAATTAGCTGGGCATGGTGGCATGTGCCTGTAATCCCAGTTATTTGGGAGGCTGAGGCAGGAGAATCGCTTGAACTAGGAAGTCAGAAGTTGCAGTGAGCAGAGATTGCACCACTGCACTCCAGCCTGGCAACAGAGCAAGTCTCAAAAAAAAGAAGGAAAAAGCAAAATGTCTGGTAGATAAAAATAAAACTAAGAGAATGTATTGCCTAAGAGACCTACACTACAAGATATGCTAAAGGAAGTTCTTTAGGTTAAAGAGAGGTAATACCAGATGGAAACTCAGATCTTTAGGAAAAAAGGAAGAGTATGTTAAATGACTGGGCAAATATAAAGTACTATTTAAAAGCAAATTCTTGGGTAGGCACAGTGGCTCACGCCTGTAATCCCAGCACTTTGGGAGGCCAAGGTGGGCGGATCACCTGAGGTCAGGATTTCAAGACCAGCCTGGCCACCCTGGCAAAACCCTGTTTTTACCAAAAAATACAAAAATTAGGTGGGCGTGGTGATGCATAACTGTAATCCCAGATAATTGGGAGGCTGAGGCATGAGAATCACTTGATCCTGGGAGACAGAGGTTGCAGTGAGCTGAGATTGCACTACTGTACTCCAGCTTGGGTAACAGAATGAGACTATCTCAAAAAAAAAAAAAAAAAAAAATTCTTCGAAGTCCTAGCCAGAGCAATCAGGTGAGAGAAAGATATAAAGACATTCAAATATGAAAAGAAAAAGTCAAACTATCTCTCTTTGTTATCATATGATTCTATACTTAGAACATTTAAGAACTCTGCCAGAAGGCTCCTGGAACTGATAAACAACTTCAGTAAAGTTTCAGGATACGAATCATGTACAAAAATTAGTAGCATTTCTACACACCAGTAATGTTCAAGTTGAGAGCCAAATCAAGAACACAGTCCCATTTACAATAACTGCAAAAAACAAACAATAAAAATACCCCAAATCTAGAAATACAGCTAACCAAGGAGGTGAAATATCTCTGCAAAGACAGCTACAAATACTGCCGAAAGAAATAATAGATGACAAAAACAAATGAAAAAACATTCCATGCTCATGTATTTCGAGAATTAGTATCATTGCAATGACACAAAGCAATCTACAGATTCAACACCATTTCTATGTCATTTTTGACAAAACTATAAAAAACTATTCTAAAATTCAGATGAAACCAAAAAAAGAGCCCAAATAGCCAAAGCAACCCTAGGCAAAAAGAACAAAGCCAAAGGCATAACATTACCTGACTTCAAACTATGCAGAATACAGAACTCAAAAATAAAGTCACACACCTACAGCCATCTGATCTTCAACAAAGTTGAAAAAAATAAGCAAAGAGGAAAGGACTGTTTTTGAGATGGAGTCTTGCTCTGCCACTCAGGCTGGAGTGCAGTGGTGCCATCACGGCTCAATGCAACCTCCGCCTCCCAGGTTTCAGTGATTCTCCTGCCTCAGCCTCTCGAGTAGCGGGGATTACAGGTGTGTGCCACCACACCTGGCTAATTTATTATTAGTAGTAGAGACAGGGTTTCACCATGTTGGCCAGGTTGGTCTCAAACTTCTGACCCCAGGTGATCCACTCACCTCAGCCTCCCAAAGTGCTGGGATTATAGGCATGAGCCACTGCACCCAGCGAGGAAAGGAATTCCTATTTAATAAATGGTGCTGAGATAGCTGGCTGTCCATGTGCAGAAAAATGAAACTGAACCCCTACTTTTCACCATATATTATACAAAAGTTAACTCAACATCAACTAAAGATTTAAAGGCAAGACCTCAAACTATAAGCATCCTAGAAGAAAAACCTAGGAAACACCATTCTGGACATTGGCCTTGGGAAATAATTTATGACTAAGTCCTCAAAAGCAATTTCATCAAAACCAAAAATTGACATATGGGACCTAATTAAACTAAGGAGCTTCTATACTGCAAAAGAAACTATCAACAGAGTAAACAGACAGCCTACCGAATGGGAGAAAATATTTGCAAACCGTGCATTGGACAAAGGTCTGATATTCAGAATCTATAAGGAACTTAAACCATTCAGCAAGCAAAAAACAAATAGCTCCATTAAAAAATGGCCAAAAGACATGAACAGACACTTTGTAGCAGAAGACATACAAGTGGCCAACAAACATACGAAAAAATGCTCCATATCACTAATCATCACAGAAATGCACATCAAAACCACAATAAGATATCATCTCCCACCAACTAGAATGGCTATTATTAAAAAGTCAAGCAACAACAGATGCTGGCCAGGTTGCAGGGAAAAGAGAATACCGATACATTGATGGTGGGAATGTAAATTATTTTAGCCACTGTGGAAAGCAGTTTGGAGCATTCTCAAAGAACTTAAAACTACGATTCAACTCAGTAACCCTATTACCTGGCATATATCCAAAAGAAATAAATTATTACACCAAAAAGACACATGCACGCATATGTTCATTGGAGCATTATTTACAATAACAAAGACATGGAATCAATCTTGATGCCTATCAGTGGTGAATTTGATAAAGAAAATGTGGTACATATGTACCATGAAATATTACACAGAGATGAAAAAAAAATAAAATCATATCTTTGCAGCAGCATGGATACAGCTGGAGGTCATTATCCTATACAAATTAATGAAAAACCAGAAAACCAAATGCCGCATGTTCTCACCTATAAGTGGGAGTTAAACACTGGGGACTCGTGGACAGTGGACATAAAGGAGGCAACAATAGACACTGGGGGCTACTAGAGAGGAGAAGGAAGGAGGGGAGCAAAGGTTGGAAAACTACCCATTGAGTACTGTGCTCAATAACTGGGTGACAGGAGCAGTCATACACCAAAACTGAGCATCATGCAATATATCCAAGTAACAAATCTGCACACGTATCCCCTGAATCTAAAATTAAAGTTGAAATTTTTTAAAAGAAAAGAATTTTAGAAAACTACCTACCTTCCCAACCCCTCTTTATTTCCAAATCTCTGCCCTTTTATGGTAATACAATGATCTGCAATTATTTTCTTTTACTCAACCCTACTTGTGTTTTAGAAGAGAGAATAAATAATGGAAAAGGAAAATAAAAAAATTTTTGTTCAATAATACTTCAATATAGGTGGAAAAATTAGAATATCTAGGGCTGCTTACAACAAAATTTATGACATTGTCTCATGGAATTTATAAAATGCCCTTAAATATGATACATATGCAACAATAGCATAAAGAATAAGGAGGACATATAGGAACTCAAAGTTTCTATAATTTTCATAAAATAATACAATATTGACTCTAATTCTACTGTGAGACACGAAGGATATACATTGTAGTCCCTAAAACAACTGCTGACAAGATAATGCAAAGAGATACAGCTAAAAAGCCCATAGATACATTTAAATGTAATTTTAAAAACATTCAAATAATCCAAAAAAGAGTTAAAGGAGGAACAGGGGATCAAATTCATGCACCTGCACGTGCGTGTGCGCACACACACACAAAACCACACACACGCGCGCACACATCCCAGACACAAAAGGAAGTGGCAAGCAGAAAATAGATACAAATAGTGGTGGACCTAAATCCAGCTATATCAAAAATACATTAAATATTAATGGACTAAACATTCCAATTCAAAGGCAGAAGCAATAAGAATGAATAAAAAACTAAGGACTCAACTATAGTGTTTACAAGGGCTTACCTTTAACTATAAAGACAGGTTGAAAGTAAATGAATGGAAAAAAATATACTATGTAAACAATAAACATTAAAAGAATAGAGTAAAAATACTAATATCAGGTAAAATAGCCTTTAAGACAAAAGCATTAACACAAATAAATAGAGACATTTCATAATGCTAAAAGAGTAAATTCATCAGGGAGACATAGTAACCATAAGTGTGTTTGCATCTAATAATAGAGCTTTAGAATACATGAAGCACAATTTGACAGAATTAGAGGGAAAAATAGACAATTCTATGATCATAGTTGGAGATTTAAATACCATCCTATTGGCAATTTATAAAACTAGACCAAAAATCGGCAAAGACATGTGATCTGAGCAACACTATCATACACTTTACTTTAATCAATACTTATAGAACAGTACACCTGACAACTGAAAATTATATATTCATTTCATGTGCATATGAAGCATTCACCAAGAGAGACTATTATACAAGTCTGACAATAATGCAATCTCATTCCATTGAAAATGATTGAAGTCATATATAGCATGTTCTCTGGCCAAAGTAGAATTAAATTAGAAATTCACAGGAATAAGATAACTAGGAAAATACTAACATTTGAAATAAGACACTTCTAAATAAACCATGGTCAAAGAAGTTAGAAGGGAAATTAGAAAATATTTCAAATTAGATAATAATGAAAACATTACACATCAAAATTTGTTGGATGCAACTAAGTAGTGCTTAAAGGGAAATTCACAGCTCTAAGCTTATGTTAGGAAAAAGGCTAAAATCAATATCCAAAGGTTCTTTCTACCTTAAGAAGCTGGTAAAAAAGACCAAAGTAAGCCCAAAGTAAATAGAAGAAAGAAAACAATACATTCAGCAAAATTTAACAAAGAGAAAAGAATTCAACAAAAGAGAAAAGAGGTAAACAATAGAGAAAATCAATAAAGCCAAAAGCTGGCTTTTGAAAAGGTCATCAAAATAAATAAACTCCCAATTATTGTGATCAAGAAAAAAGACAGATTACAAATTAGCAACATCATATAGAAAAGTGGTGTGTTACTACAGTAGCTACAGGCTATAGATGTTAAAAGGAAAATAAAATAATACTGTGAACACAGAATTGACAACCTAGATTAAATGGACACATTCTTGAAAACTGTAACTTACTAAAACTGATACAAGATGAAGTAGAATGTCTGAATAGCCCCAATATCTGTGAAAGAAATTAAATTCATTATGAAAATTTTCTGACAAAGAAAATTCCAGGCCCAGATGGTTTTACTGGTGAATTCTACTAAACATTTAAGGATGAAACAACATTAATCGTATACAAGTTCTTTTAGAAAACAGAGGGGAGAGCACTTCTCAACTTGTTTGATGAGGCCAGCATAACCTTAATACCAAAACTTGGGAAACACCATGTAAAAGAAAATAATTGATCAACATCTGTTATAAAGATCATAGACTCAAAAATATGAAAAACAAATCCAGCAACATATAATAAATATAATACATTATAAAGAGTAAGATTTATCCCAGAAAAATAGGTTGATTAAACATTCAAAAATCAATCTGTGTAATTTATCATATTAACAGAATAAAGGAGAACAATTGTGAAATACCATTAAACAAAATTGATACCTATTTTATAATGAAAACTTTTAGCAAGCTAGGAATAGAAGTGAATTTCTGTAATCTGATAAAGGGCATTTATGAAAACCCTACACCTAACACCCTATTAGTGGTAAAATATTGAACTTTTTTCTTGGAAATACTGGGAACAAGGCAATCGCCATTTCTGTTAAGCAATGCCCTGGTGATCCTAACCATTGCAATAAGGCAAGAAAAAGAAATGAGACACTTAGATTGGAAAGGAAGAAGTAAAATTATGTCTATTTTCAGATGATATGATGTTTTATATAGAAAATCCCAAGGAATATACAAAACAACTACCAGAACTAATAAATGCATTTGGTAAGATTGCAGGATACAAGGATAACATAAAAATTAATTGTATTTTATATGCTAGCAGCAAACAATAGAAAAATGTAAACATTTAATTTAAAATATTGTCAAATAACCTGAAATACTTAGGAATACATTTAACAAAAGACATGCAAGATTTTTATACTAAAACGAAAATAACTGCTGAGAGAAATCTGGAAAGACCTAAATAAACATGAAGGTATAACATGCTTATGGATTGGAAGACTCAATATTGTTAACATGTTAATTCTCCCCAAGTTGATCTCCTCAAATTTATTTAATGCAGGTTTTTGGATAGAAGTTGCCAAGTGGATTCTAAAATCTATGTGGATATGTAAATGTCCTAGACTATCCAAAGTTGTCTTAAAAAAGCAGAATAAAGCTGGGGGGCTTCTATTATCTTACTTCAATACTAACTATAAAGCTACAGTAATGGAAACGCTGTAGTGTGATATTGACATAAGGATAGAAAAAGATCCATGTAGCAGAGTGGAGAGTGCAAAAACAGACCCACGCTTACAAAGATATTTGACTTTTTCTTTCTTTTTTTTTTTTTTTTCTCAGAGATAGGGTCTTATTCTGTAACCCAAGATGGAGTGCAGTGTTGTGATCATAGTTCATTGCAGCTTCAGACTCCTGGGCTCAATCAGTCCTTCTGCCTCAGCTTCCCAATTAGCTAGGACTACAGGCACGTACTATCATGCCTAATTTAAACACTTTTTTTTTTTTTAAATTTTTTAGAGATAGGATCTTGCTACATTGCCCAGGCTGGTCTTGAACTCCTGCCCTCAAGCAATCCCCTTGCCTTGGCCTCCCATAGTGTTAGGATTATGAGCATGAGACACTGCACCTGGCCTGACATTTGATTTTTGATAAAAACACCAGAGCAATCCAGTGGGAGGATTGCTAAGCAAATGGTTCTCAGATAACTGGATACTTATACCAAAAAAAAAAAAAAACCCAAAAAAACCTGACCCTTACCTCAAGTCATACACAAAAATTAAATTGATATAGAATTATATATTTGTGATTAGAGGCTGTATTAAGTTTTCTTACATCACAAAAAGCAATAACCATGAAAAACTGACAGTTTAGATTTTATCAAAATTTAAAACTTCTTCTCAAAACATGCTATTAAGAAAATGAATAGGCAAGTCACAGACAGAAAATATTCACAAAACATAAATGTGACAAGTGGTTGGTATCCGGGATATATAAAGAACTTCCACAGCTCAGTTATAAAAAGACAACTCAAAACAATACTTTAAATTATTTGAATAGCTACTTGACAAAAGTAGATATATTAATGGCCAATAAATGTACATCAAAGACATAACATTATTTGTCATCAGAGAAATGCAAATTAAAATTACAATGACATACCACTACGTACTCCCCAGGATGGCTATTTTTCCTCAGCTTTAAAGGATGGCTATTATTAAAATTGCTAACAACAAATTTTGGTGAGGATGTGGAATAACCACGCCTATTCCCGCATTGTTGATAGCAATGCAGAATGAGAAAATGGCCATTCAAAAAAGATAAAACTAAACATATACCTACTCCATGACTCACAATTTCCATTCATAGGCATTTATCCATAAGAAATGGAAATGTTTGTTTTCAAAAGGTTATAGCAGCTTTATGCAAAGAGTCTCAACTAAAAATAGCCCAGGTAAGCAGCAATAGTAGAATGGATGAAGAAACTCAGGCATAACTAGAGAATGGGATTCTGTGGAGCAACAGAGAGGAAGAAACTACTGATTCATGCAACAACATGCAAGAATCTTAAAAACATTACGCTGAGTGAATAATAACTAAAAAAAAAAAAAAGCCACATAAAAGTATCAGGGCCCTTTAAATGAAATTCTGAAACACGTAAAAGTAGTAGTGGAGAAAGTCAGAACTGTGGTTGACTCTGAGAGTTGGTGATGGGGATTACTGGGAAGGGGAAAGGGGAACTTTGCGGGGTAATGATGTTGTTTTATGTCTAGAAAAGGAATTGGGTTTCACAGATGTATGCATTTGTCCTGGCTCGGTGGATGCACAATTAAGAATTTTGCACTTGTAGTTTTTTTCACTTATAAGCTTTATGGCAAAAGAAAAAAAACCTGTAAACAAATACTGAATTCCAGCTAGAAAAATCCCTCCCTCCCTCCCTTCCTCCCTCCCTCCCTCCCGCCTTCCCTCCTTCCCTCCTTCCCTCCTTCCCTCCTTCCCTCCTTCCTTCCTTCCTTCCTCCCTTCCTTCCTTCCTTCTAGCTTGTATAGAGTCTTACTTTGTTACCCAGGCTGGAGTGCAGTGGCATGATCCCAGCTCACTGCAATCTCTGCCTCCTGGGCTCAAGCAATTCTCATACCTCAGCCTCCCCAGTAGCTGGGATTATGGGCATGCACCACCATGCTCGGCTAATTTTTTTTTTTTTTTAGTAGAGATAGGGTTTTGCCACGTTAGCCAGGCTGGTCATGAACTCCTGGCCTCAAGTGATCCACCTGCCTCTGCCTCCCAAAGTGCTGGGATTACAGGAGTCAGCCACTGTGCCTGGCCCCAAACTGTTTATTTTTCTCATGTACATACACCACGAAAAGCTAAGAGATGGGATCAAGAAGCAGATGGAGCACATATGGCCATGTTCCCTCCTTCAACAAATTCCACTAAATGCCAGAGAAGATGTTTAAAAAGCAAACACTCCCCCCTTCCAGAATACATCATAGTATGAAGAATAGGAAAGAGACAGACCAGGAATTTCAAGAGATTCCGGAAGGACAGAAAGCAAAAACATACATGAAGGAGGACACAGTTGTGATGTTGGATTGATTCAGAGGTGCTTCAAGAGGCAACGGATTGAAGAAATTAATTGTGGGCCTATAGTTAAACCCATAGAATTTTATTTATTTATTTATTTATTTAGAGACAAGGTCTTGCCCTGTTGCCCAGGCTGGAGTGCAGTGGCTTGATCATAGCTCACTGCTGCCTCGACCTCCCAGGTTCAGGCGACCCTCCCACCTCAGTCTCCTGAGTAGCTGGAACTAAAGGTGCACACCATCATGCCCAGCTAATTTTTGTTTTTAAACTCATAAAATGTTATTGACATTTTTAAAAGAAGACCTACATAGAGAGGCATAATGTGCTTCCGACTTAATATTATAAAAGTAACATTTTTCTGAAACCAATCTATACAGTTCAGTGCAATGATGATCAGAATTCCAAAAGGATTTTTTATAAAGATTGACAGACTGACTTTAAAGTTCTTTTTTTTCTTTTTTAGAGACAGCGTCTTGCTCTGCTGCCTGGGCTGCGGTGCAGTGGCACAGTCATAGCTCACTGCAGGCTTGAACTCCTGGGCTCAAGCGATACTCTCACCTCAGCCACCTGAGTAGCTAGGACTACAGGCACAGGCCACCATGCTTGACTAATTTTTGTATTTTTTTTTTGTAGGTGGGATCTCACTAGGTTGCCTAGGCTGGTCTCAAACTCCTGGCTTCAAGTGATCCTCCCACCTGGTCCTCTAGAAGTTCTGGGATTACAGGCATAAGCCACTGCACCGAGCCCTGTTTCCCACCTTTTCTATGCAGTGCTGATAACAGGAGAATGGTGGAATTTTTGCCATCATCTCTGGGCTGGTGACATGGAGTGGGAACCTTTTAGGCATGCTAGCTTAGGAGCTTTTCATGTAGTCAGGGTATAAGAGAACCAGATCATTATTGTGCAGGGCAAGGAATTAACCAAGGTAGCTATAGTCTCACATGGTACTGACTTCATTTTATGTCTTGGGTTTTCTCTTTTAATTGTTGGTTTGGGGTATGAGAAACTTTAAATAGAGTGGGAAGTTCCCTGAGAACTGCCATTTGATTAAAGACAGAATGAAGTGAGAAAAGAGCCAGGCATCTGTCCAGGGAGATCATTCCAGGCAGAGGGATGGGTAGGACCGAAGGTCATATGGGGGAGCAAGGAGGCCAGTGTGGCTGGAGGGGAGTGAGTAGGGGGTTGAGTAAGGGTGACAAAGGCCATATCATGTGGGGCTTTATAGGCCTAAGTAAGGAAAATCCTCCAGAGAGAGGCTGGCTGGTCAACGGGCCACCCCAGAGTCTCTACGTGCTTGAGATTCACAGAAATGGAAGCCAGCAACAGAGTGGTCAAGGAATTGAGAGAAAGACAGAGAGGCAGAGAATTGGAGGGTTTGCTTGAAGGGGGAAAAGCACCTGGAAAACGTTCTACTTGAAGGAATTCAGACCTAAAGCTGATCAGAGAAGGGCCTAGTTGTAGGGGAGCATTCCATAGAAAGCCTCCCTGGGTGGGAGGGATGGACTAACTAAGGTGGGGAGGAGTCGGGCTTGCTGCCGCAGAGATTCCATCGGCAGCCTCTTTAGCTTGGGCAGCTGGGGTTTTACTCTTTTTGTCAGGTCAAATGCAACTTCAAGTTCCCACTCCTCCCAACAAGATCGCCTCTCCCACACCTCTGATACAGAAATACACAGTCACCACTGTCCTTGGGTCTCAACCTGGCCTTGGTCCAACCAGGACCATGGTGTCCATGGACAAAGTGGTGTGTCTTGCCCTCAGGGTGTGCAGGTTCTGGAGAACCACTGAGATTTCCAGGCAAATGACAGGCATTATTCCATCTGCAGAGTACTCTAATTTGTTGCTCTCTTTCTGTCTTTCATTGCTATCCTTTGTGTCTTAAAAATATAATTTCTCTGTAGCAGGTACTTCACTAACCACTTTGTAGTAGAGGGGGAAAACCTGGCTGTTCAATTCAGTCAACATTTTCTCATTTCCTGCTCCAACAATAAAAGATTTGGGAGCCAAGGTTAACCTGATGCCCCCTGTCTATGGTAAGAAACAGTAGCAAACAACAGATTTGAGGATTAATTGGCATTGGATGGGAAGGTGGGGCAGGCCACAACTGTTTCTGATTTATCCACCATGTTTATGCATGTAAATTTCAAGTCAGAGAAGTGGCCAATGTGGTTTTAGACCTCAACATTAAAGTGAATTCAGATTTTAGCCCATGGGAAAAAGGAGTGGTAATAAATAAAAATCTGTAGTTAATAAAATCATCTAAAACAGGAGAGGGTACAGAATGGGTCTTTGTTCTCCCCTCTATTTCTGTGCAGACTTTTGTGTGGGTCAAAGTGTGATTTTGTTCTTGTTAATTTCTTATTGCTTTTCTTTTCATTAGTGAAAGAACATTGTCCTCCTAATTATTGCCAAATTAGAGCAAGAGAGGCAGAAATGAGCTAGATCTATAGTTCTTGGAAACTGATGATGCATGTCGGGTAATTTAATTTTGTGGCAATTACAAGGATTAACCGTGAACTGGGAAGAGCTACCTAGTATTGTACTTTAAAATGAGCTCCATGTATGAGGCTCATGCCTCCATTTTCCATTCATGAAATAGAAGTATTCAAGAACGGGTTTGATGAGTAAAGCACACATAAAATTACAACAGAGAGAGACAAGGATCTGTATATGTTATTTCTTCCAAAATTGGAGAAGGTGTAAATGAACACATGACCCTTGGATTAAACCTACAGGCAATTTGTTATCCATTCATCAGTTCTTCTGAACGAGGCTATGAGAATAGTCCTCTTGAGTTTTTTCTTACTTACACGATCAAGGATAAAGCCTGGGCTTGTCCAGCTGATGGAATATTTCCTTTCCTCTCCTAATAAAAAAAAATTCCAGAGCCTAGGTTAAGCCAATCCTATGGTAAATTTTGGTCAAGGTCAAGATTAATGCTTTTTTTTTGCTTTTTTTTTTTTTTTTTGGTGACTTCAAAATTACAGTTGTATATGACAGAATTATTCCTCTGGGTGAATAGCACAAAATAAGGAGAATTGACTTTCGCAGAACGCTTCCTTTTAAGTTTATTTTGTTTCTTTCTAGCACAACACAGCTGGAGTAAACTGTGAACAGTGTGCTGAGGGCTATTACCGCCCTTATGGGGTTCCAGCGGATGCCCCCGATGGCTGCATCCGTAAGTTTAATTTCAACTTGGTGTATCTTAGCCTGTGTGTACTGTCTCAGTGAAGCCATCAGGCTAAATTTGAATCAGTTAATAATTTCCTTCATGCCTTCTCTCTTCACAGTATTAGTTCTACCTGCTATGTGACCTCAGGCACTTCTACAGTCTCTCTGCCAATTTCAGATTTCTTGTATGTAAATGGAAATGATAATATATTTCATAAGATTAAATAAAATGCAATCAAAAGCATGTAGGAAAATACTTAACATTGGGCCTGTCACATAATAGGCCTGTGATACATGTTAGTTTCTCCATTTTCTGTTGTTTTGACATGTTTCTGTGATCTCTAATAATTTCAATTTTGGGGATGGAGACTGTGGCTCATGCCTGCAATCCCAGGACTTTGGGAGGCTGAGGTGGGAGGATCACTTGAAGCCATGAGGTCAAGATGACGAACATGGTGAAAAACACTGTGTCTACTAAATACAAAAAAATTAGCTGGGCTTGGTGGTGCTCACTCATGATCCTAGTTACTCCAGAGGTGGAGGCATGAGAATCGCTTGAACCCGGTAGGCGGCAGTTGCACTGAGCCAAGATCTCACCCCTGCACTGTAGCCTGGGTGACAGAGTGAGACCCTGTCTTAAAAAAAATATAATAATAATAACTTCAATTTTTGTCAGAATTAGAAAAAGACAACATAGCAATGAGTTCCTAAGGATTTAATAATAGTCACATTGTTTAAAATAGCTAATATTTGTTGAATACTTGCTATATGCGAGGTATTACCTAAATAAATTATCACAAAAAATAGGACATTGTACTGTTATCCTCATTTTTAGATATGAAGAAACGAAACAGTCTGAGTAGTTATATATTTGGGCTAGGTGACAAAACTGCTAACCGCTAGATCCAGGATATAGTTCTTTTCTGTCTGGCATTACTGTGCCATGACTCCTCTATTACACAGAAGAATGCCTGTAGTTTTTCCTTGTAGAATTGTGAATCTTGGGTCAGATTTACAGACTTTGCCCTACATGTACAACCTGTACCCTATTCAATGCTTGGTGTTTTGTTTGTTTGTTTGTTTGTTTTTTGAGACAGAGTCTTGCTCTGTTGCCAGGCTGGAATGCAGTGGCACAATCTCAACTCACTGCAACCTCTGCCTCCCAGATTCAAGTGATTCTCCTGCCTCAACTTCCCAAGTAGCTGGAACTACAGGCATACACCACCACACCCGGCTAAGTTTTGTATTTTTAGTAGAGACGAGGCCAGGATGGTCTTGATCTCCTGATGTTGCGATCTGCCCGGCCTCCCAAAGTTTTGGGATTATAGGCGTGAGCCACCACACCCGGCCAATGCTTGGGCTGTCTGGTTGTCACAGTTGGAAAGCAGTTCCAGTCCTGAAGTCTGCCCTGTGCCCACTCCATGATTAATCATATCATTAACATTTGAGAATATTAAAGTCCAAGAAATATGTAAACAGATTCATTTCTCTCTAGGGTATTCTTAGTTGTTAAAAAAAAAATGTGTTTTCACTTTTCTTTCTTCTTCCATATCATCCTGCAAAGTATGTCCATCCCTGTCTTATGCCTACAAAAAATAGGCATTGGAAAAGGAAAACAGGACATTGACAATGTAATTGTACCTCATTAGGAGCCTCACTGTTTCATCACCTTTCTAATTTTTTCATCACTGAAGTGGTCCACAGAGGTATTAGGGGCGCAGGTATTAGGTATGCAGGATCAATAGGACACATAAATCCAGAACAAATTAAGCGAAGGACACCAGGATGCCAGGTCGCCCGGGTCTTCATGGGAGTTGTATTCAGATGAGCTGTGACAGTATTTTCCCTGTCCAGGGTGCACCTGCCAGGTCAAGGGAGGCCCCCAAGTGGGAGGTCACCAAACTTCTTATGCTTCAACTATGTCCTACTGCAGTGCAAGCCTGATAATCATATTTGGTTGCAAATGCTGTTTTCAGTAAGCCATTTCACTCAAATTAGCATTTGGGTTATGGGTTGGTCTGTTGTCCACAGATTATATATCCATGTCTAAGCACTCTACACTTGTGTCTGTATCATAACTGTGTATTGATGACCACTTGGTGAACATTCACAGTTGCTTCATAGCTAGAAAAGGTGGTACCCAACAGACCTAAGGCATACCCCTCTGACTGTAGTCTGTGCAGGCTTTGTGCCTGACTCAGTGAGCTGGGCAATGCTCTGTGTGATAAATGATATCCATGAGATCTTCTCATTGTGGATGCTCTTTACAGCTGATCTCTGATGGCTCATGAGCTTCAGGCCATGAGAACCATCAATCAGGTGTGATATGGGAAATAGGCTGTGCTCTTTCAAGAATTCCTGTAGACCAACGATCAAGTAGCATGGAACCCTGCCTGAGAAGTGTTGGAATATATTTGCTTTGTTAAGTGCAGTGAAGGACTAATCCTTTGACAACTGGGATTTCTCTTAGCCTGCAGCTGTGACCCTGAGCATGCAGATGGCTGTGAACAGGGCTCAGGCCGCTGTCATTGCAAGCTGAATTTCCATGGAGACAACTGTGAGAAGTGTGCAGTTGGATACTACAATTTCCCATTTTGCTTGAGTAAGTACCCACTGTGGAACAAGAGGCCACCCTTTTTGGTCCATAGCTGACTTTTGTGCACTGACCTCTGAGGCATGGCGGACAGGTAGGGAAGGAAAGACAAGAATGGGGCCAGGTGGGTTATATTTATGTGAAATTATCTCCGAAAGTTTGGAATATAAATTTTATATGAGTATATTTTATAGTCTTATTTATCTCCAAAGTGTTACGTTGTACCATAGAAATTGCCATCGCAGTAGGTCAAACAATTCAAATTCAATTTCAACTTAATGATCCATGTGTATGATTTTTCCTCCTAAATGTAGGAGAAATATCATGAGCTTCCAGATATTTGTTTGCATACATATAGTGTGTATTGTGTTTCAGGAGTCCAGGGAGATGTGTTTCCTCTCTCCTGTTGTACAAGGGGCCAAGTTATAAGCACCGCTACCTCCATCCCACTGCAGTGTCTAAGTGAACATGTCAGCATCACCAAGAGAAACAAATACATATCTGTCAGAAACGCTGTAGACCATGAAAAAGGAGAATCTGTGAAACCAACTGCACAAACTGTGACAAGAGTGTTGGTTCTGTTTGTTGTGCAGCAGTGGGAAAAGGATACTTTGGGGTTAGGATAAAGAAACAGTGTCTCAAGAAGAGCCCTTCTCTCTGTATCACTCTGTCGGATATTTCCTGGCCCCACCCTCCTGACTCCTGCAGAGTGATCATAGGAAAAGCACATTGAGTTGTGGGGACATGGAGGCTGGGCTCACACGGATGGGTGACTATGTGGGGACATGGGGGGTGGGCTCACACGGATGGGTGACTATGTGGGGACATGGGGGCTGGGCTCACATGGATGGGTGACTATGTGGGGACATGGGGGCTGGGCTCACACGGATGGGTGACTATGTGGGGACATGGGGGCTGGGCTCACACGGATGGGTGACTATGTGGGGACATGCGGGGTGGGCTCACACGGAGGGGTGACTATGTGGGGACATGGGAGGTGGGCTCACACAGATGGGTGACTATGTGGGGACATGGGGGCTGGGCTCACACGGATGGGTAACTATGTGGGGACATGGGGGCTGGGCTCACACAAATGGGTAACTATGTGGGGACATGCGGGGTGGGCTCACACGAATGGGTGACTACATGTTCTCGTTCACACCTGCCAGCCTAGGTAATTACTTAAATTGCACTCACTTTCTCTGTGGAGATTGTCCTACTTTGGTTGATGAGACGCCATATCAGAATTTTGTCAATGTTGAATCGGTGAGTCTTGGGAGAAGGCTGAACAGAAATTATATTTGCTTTTTTTTTTTTTTTTTTTTTTGAGACAGAGTTTTGCTCTTGTCGCCCAGGCTGGAGTGCAATGGTGCGATCTCGGCTCACTGCAACCTCCACCTCCCAGGTTCAAGCGATTCTGCCTCAGTCTCCCAAGTAGCTGGGATTACAGGCTTGTGCCACCACATGCAGCTAATTTTGTATTTTTAGTAGAGATAGGGTTTCTCCATGTTGGTCAGGCTGGTCTCGAACTCCTGACCTCGGTGATCTGCCTGCCTCAGCCTCCCAAAGTACTGGGATTACAGGCATGAGCTAACGTGCCTGGCCTGCCTTTTTAGTGAAAAGAAGAAGAGGAAGAAACCTGAAGTAGTTTTATGGCATAAACACAATTTCAGGAAAAATACATGAAAGAAGACGTTTTTTTAAAGCCTTGAGTTTATGTTGAAAAAAAAAAAATAAACCAATGAAGATGGTAAGGAAGCCAAACTCATCCCTGCTCAGGCTGAGACTTAGCTATTGTGAGCACAAAACATTCATTTCTGTTCATCGTTATATAAATGGGAATGTCTGGCAAGTCTGGTTTCAGTTACTAAACACATTTGAGATACAGCAATCTTGCCTTTCTTTAAATTCGTCTGTATATGCTACTTTTCACTAAGTGCCTTCCTAGTTAGTACAACTTAATGTTTTACTTCAATATCTCTTTAATCATTCTATGTATTTTTTAATAAACTATTTTCACAGGAATTCCCATTTTTCCTATTTCTACTGCAAGTCCAGAAGATCCAGTAGCTGAAGATATAAAAGGCAAGTAACCGCCCTTTTGGATTAATTTTAGTGAAAATGTTATGCCCTCATTCTCTTCCTACTTCCTGTGCACACTGCCACATCCAAGGCCAAGTTTCCCTTCCTAGAGCATGGAGGATGCCTTGCAGAGTCCGCCTTCCTAGAGCATGGCAGGTGCCTTGCAGAGTCCACCTTCCTAGAGCATGGCAGGTGCCTTGCAGAGTCCGCCTTCCTAGAGCATGGCAGGTGCCTTGCAGAGTCCGCCTTCCTGAGCATGGCAGGTGCCTGGCAGGTGTCTCCTAGCTGACCTACTCTCCGCCCATCAGTCCCCACTCCAGCCTGTCTTTTACGATGCACTACCTGACATAGGAAGCTGCACAGAGCTTGGATTAGATATCACCAGCTTGCTCAAAGACCTTCAGTAGAAGCCAGTGGTCTGTTGTCTTTTTTGAGTTCCCAAAAAAACCTGAGAAAGGAATAGAGAGTAAGTCATTTATTTGGGAGGTGATCCCAGGAAGGGAAAGAGTCCGGGAGTGAAGGGAGCTGTGATTAGGGTGCAGTGGCAGGTAATGTCAGTCACTGCCGTTAGTGGAGGCATTCATGCTTCTGCAGCATGTACAGCTTGGCCTTCAGGAAGGCTGAGGAGCTTCTGCAGCCCCCAAACAAGCCCCTCAGAGAGTAGCGGTGGTGTGCAATAAGCAGTCTAGGGGGGTGGAGGGGTGAGTACTGGACGATGTGGGTGTTACATTTACCTAGTTGTTTGTTCCATCAATATTTTAAGATTCCTTGTTATGTGCAAAGTACCATTCTGGCTGCTGGGGACTTAGCAGTGAACAGAATAGAAAAGAATTCCCAGCTCTCTTGGAACTTATATTCCAGTGGAGGAACCCAGACAATAACATATATAATATAGAAAACCAAGCAAGGAAAATAGCTAATTCATTAGACTGAGAGGCAGAGTTGTGTTCTGAACATGCATGCCACTTTTAAGGGGGCGCCATTCACATCACAGGCATAAACTAACTGTGTGCGAAGATTCCAGGCCTCTAGGCTTGGTTCCAGAGCCATGGGCAATTCCTACATAAACCCATCATGACATCTGCAGGGATGCATAGATTCTCAGAAGGGCACGTCGGCACCAAGGGAAGGGCACAGCACATGCACATAGCCCACAGCCCACAGCTGGGCACCCTCTGGCTCATGCTCACATCCCCTGAGTTTGCCTCTCCTACTCCAGGGTGCCAGCAGCTGCCTGGTGGCCACTGGGGAGGAGATAGTGCCAGGCATGTGTGAGCACGGGTGCCCCTCCTCCTACAGCGCCAGGGTATGGGCCAGCAGAGAAGATGGTTTCAGAAGAGCTCTCCTTGGCAATGAAGTCCAGGCTCTACAACAATATAGTAACTCAGGTGTGGGCTGGAGGCAGCTGTGGTGATGAGTGCTGCTGAAAAAGCAGGGCAGAGAGGAGGTTAGGGATTGTGAAGCTTGCAGATTTAAATCAGGGCAGTGAAGGAAGGCCTCACTGAAGCAGATACAGGAAAGAGCAAGTGCAAAGTCCCTGGGGTAGGGGCAGCCCTGGGCCAGGGGTGTTCAGCAAACAAAAAGAGACCAGGTGTGTGAAAGCAGAGTGAGGGAAGGTGAGACTGGGAGGAAAGGAAGGCACCAGGGCCCGGATGGAGGCCCTCACCAGCCGCAGAGAGGCCTTCCCTTCCACTTGAAACGAGACAGGAGCCATGGAGAGTTTCGCACAGAGAAGTGACATTATACAGAAGGCTTTTTGGGGCTACTGTACTGAAAGAAAATCGCAGGAAAAGAGAAGCAGCAAGGGGGCCTGTTGGGAAGCTTTTCCATAATCCACGAGGAAGAGATGATGGCAGCTCAGACCCAGGTGGTGTCAGCGGAGATGACAGCCATGGGCAGACTGTGGATATCATCTGAAGGTAGAACCAACAGGATTTGCTGGGAGATTGCTAGACTAGAAGAAGAATATGAGAGAAAGGGGGCTCTGGGGTGACTCCAAGGCTTTCAGTTGAGCAAACAGAAGGAGGAAGTTGCTCTTTGTTGAAAGGGAAAGACTAAAACAAGACAGCAGATGCGTGGGCCAGAGGTGGGGGGCAGTGGTGGGGGCTCGGGGACGTTCTCTTCTGGCTGTTTTTTGTTTTCTCTGTGGAATAAGAAACAAGATCAGAGCAAGAAGCAAAGGAGGAGGGCTTGGAGTTGAGTAGGGAGAACGTATGAGAGTCACCCAGGAATCCGGGGGTGGAGGATGGGCTTGGGAATGTCATGGGATTGCTGGGCCGCACCAAAGGCTCCCTGGACGTCAGTTACAACAGGACCTCAGTTACCTTCCTGACTTCATTTCCTGCTTCTGCCCTACCCACCCCTGACAACTCAGTCTCATCGTGGTGCTGTGCGCTATTGCACCATGTGGGGGACTGTCTCATGTCAGATACTGGCGCACTTGAGGACAGCAGCTCTGCAGGGTGAGGCAGTCACGTTGACTTAGAGACGTGCCCACCAAGGCTCAGAGACGGCCAGGCACATTCTGATAGCTCGGTTTAGAGGCTCTGCACAGATGCCAATAACGGAGAATTTAAGGAATGGTGACTACTGTGGAGAATTGCGGTCTTGAATATTTAGCATATTCTTCATTCATTAAACTTTTATTAAGTGCCTAGGCTGTGCTAGTCACTGCCAGGCAGCTGCCTGATACACAGTTCCTGCTGCCTGGGAGCTCCCAGTCTGAGGAGACATGGAAAGGTCAACAGTTCTAATGGCAGGAATTAAGCGACCTGAGAGCATGTGGGAGTCGCAGCCTTACAGCCAGGGTGAAGGAAGGCAGGAAGGAAGGAGGGAGGGAGGGAGGGAAGAAGGAAGAGAAGGAAGGAGGGAGGGAGGGAGGGCAGGAGGAGAAAAAGGAGAGAGAAGTGCCGGAAGCGCTTCTCCAAAGCAGCAGGAGGAGGTATCTGAGCTGAATCTTGGAGCATGAAGAGGAGTCAGGCAGGCAGAGGGGCAGGGAAGAGAAGGCATGCAGCTAGGGGAGAGGGGATGGCAGACAGGTCCTTAGGGCTGAAGCATGGGATAGAGAGAGAAAGTTCAAGGAGAGGACCTAGAGGATTAAGAAAAGACCTGAGTGGGCAGCCAGCTCAGATGTGTGGGTTTGCAAGGCACAGCTGTGCCTCACCTAAGGGGTATCACAGTCACAGAAGACATTACAGATTTGCAGACTGATGATGATGATTTTATAGCAGGTGACAGGAAAGCGTCTTGAGGAAGGGGCACCTTTTTCTAATTTGCACAAAGGTGCCCCCTGGGTTGCTGGCAGCCTGGAAAATGTTGAAGGATCTCCTCTGTCACATATGAAGGACTTCGTATTGTGTCTTGCAGGTATTGGGTCACTGTCGAGGGATTTAAAACTGGGAAGTGATATGAAAAGGTTGACATTTTTGAAATATCACTCTTGACACCAGCATACAGAAGAAATTAGAAGGAGCAAGACAGGAAACAGAGAGCCTCCCTAGGAAGTTCTCGAAATAATCCAGGCAAACAGAAATGAGGTCTGGAAGTCTGGCAGTAGAGAGGGACTCAAGGGATTTTCTTGAGATATAATCACTGTGACTTAGTGATGAGGTGTGGGATGTTCTTTCTTTTTCTATTTTAATCAGAATTCTTTGAACTTCAATGCCAAGGTAAAGTCCAAGTTTCTCACTGAGTCTCAATACTTGATTTAATGTCAAGACTGGAATTCATGGTAAAGACGTTCCCTTTCTCCATGGCATTCATGCTCAGCCTACAGGGCTGTGGCATTAGGACCTTGTATGGCAGCTGTGATGGATGGTCAGGGTGGTGCTCCTGCCAGCCTGGGTTCCAGGGCTTCCCTTGTCATGAATGTGTCCTTGTCACTTCTGAAAAGAAGGAAAAACTTTCTTCTACCCTCTTAGGTTCCATGGCTGGGCCTAGAATTAAATGAACCTAAGACAGATGAACAGTTAAAAAAAGCATACAAATTTATATAATATTTTTACATGTACATGAGAGTCTCTGAAAGGAAAATCAAGACCTGAAAAAGCCATTAGGCCCCAAAACCTATGTATTGTACATGTTTACACAAAGAGCAATGAAGTATGGAGTGTGACAAGACAAAAGAGCTTGGGCTAGTGGCTGTACACTGTGGGACCCTGGCTAGGCAGCACTGGGGGAAACTACGTATTATTTTATTGGGTTTGTTGGTGCAGATTCAGTCTAGTCGACTCCCAGTCTCTAGTGATAAGAATGCTGTGTCTTCCTGGTACAAGGAGGGCAGGCACCTTTCTCCTGGGAAATTTTATGACCTGCTTTGAGGTAGAAAGGGTGAGATCAGAAAACCCTTCCTGCATCTGCAGCTTCTAAAGTGCCTTTGCTGGAAACAGTCAGTATGCTAAAATGGCATATTCTAAACCCTTTCGTTTCCAATGCTGTTTTTGTCAAATTAGGCAACTGTTTGGTTTAAATATGAACAGTCAAAGATCATGTAAAGACTATAAAGTTGTTCTGATTTACGGGGATTTTTTTCCTTAATTATTGTATTAGAAAAAAATAATCCCACAACTTTGTTACTAACCTTTTATTTGAAAAATTAAGGATTTAGGGCAAAGGGATTTGGCTACTTTTCATATTAACTACTATTTTAACTCTTATAGACAGTCTTTCCAAAATGCATGAGACTCTCCTTCCCTGGTGAGTAGGGTGGACCCAGTTGAATCTTTGTCTTTTAGGGTCTTCCTTAGGGCATCTGTTGCAAATTTAGATATTAACGCAATAGATAGAAATACAGATGCTCTCAGGGCTGAGCACGGTGGCTTATGCTGTAATCCTGCACTTTGGGAGGCTGAGGCAGGAAGATCACCTGAGGTCAGGAGTTTGAGACCAGCCTGGCCAACATGGTGAAACCTTGTCTCTACTAAAAATACAAAAATTAGCCAGATGTGGTGGTGTGCGCCTGTTATCCAAGCTACTCGGGAGACTGAGGCACACAAATCACTTGAACCCGGGAGGCAGAGATTGCAGTGAGCAGAGATCAAGCCACTGCACTCCAGCCTTGGTGACAGAGTGAGACTCTGTCTCAAAAATAAATAAATAAATAAATAAAAAGAAATAGATGCTTTAAATATGAGATTGCTTTGAATATATATACTAATCTAGGACATGCTCTGAAAGTTGCTTTTAACATCATTCTCAGCTAGTATGTTTAGTATAATAGAAAGAACACTGACTTTAAAATCTGGCAGTCCTGGGTTCAAATTCTGACTCTGCTTTCTGGGCTGTGTGACCTTACGCAAGTTAATTAACATTTCTGAGCATTTTTTTTTCATCTGTAAAAATCTTACCTAACAGGGCTTTTATTTGACTTCATTATTATTTTTGAGCAATATTTGCTTCCTGAGGAATACTGTGCGCTGGCCCTGGGAGCCCTGTGGTGACATCTCACTAAGTGTCCAGTCTGCTGGGTGATTTACTTATATATTTCTGTGTCATAAGTCATCCCAAAACTTAGTCGCTTAAAAGAACAAGGGTTATTTCTTTCCATTGCGTGGGTTGGCTGGGCGGGTCTTCTGCTGGACTTGCTGGAGGGTCTTCTGGGGCTGGATTTGGCTAGGACACTTGGGAGTCTCCCTCTTTGTGGCCTTTTGTCCTCAAGGAGGCCAGACTAGGTCACTCCCACGGTGATCTCAGGATTCCTGGAGGGCAAGAATGGAGACAGCAAGGCCTGTAGTGACCTGGGCTCAGAAGTCACGAGACAACACTTATACCTCATCCTAGTGGTCAAAACGTCATGGGCCAAAATGCGATTCCAAAAATGAAAGTGTTGTGAGACAGAAACACAGCTAAGATAGAGAATAAACGGAGGAAAGTGGGGGCCATTTGTACAGACTGGTCAGGGGGTCCTTCTGAGGAGCTGATGTTTGACGCCTGGTGGATGAGAAAGAGCTGACTGTGCTCAGAGCTAGGGGAAAGGCATACCAGGCAGAGGGACTGGCCTGAGCAGGGGTCCTGAGGTGGGAAAGCCTTGGATAGAGGCACCAGAAGCAGGCTGGCTGCGGGGAAGGCAGGGTGCCGGGAGGATTAAGTGAGCCGATCCAGGGGAACCCCCCAATGATAGTAGGGCTGAATTTATGTTCGTTTCTTTTCTTCTTAAAATTGGTAGGAAGAGGCCGGGCATGGTGGCTCATGCCTGTAATCCCAGCACTTTGGGAGGCCGAGGCAGGTGGATCACCTGAGGTCAGGAGTTCAAGACCAGACTGATTAACATGGAGAAACCCCATCTCTACTAAGAATACCAAAAAAAAAAAAAATGAGCCAGTCATGGTGATATATCCCTGTAATCCCAGCTACTTGGGAGGCTGAGGTAGAAGAATTGCTTAAACCTGGGAGGCGGAAGTTGCTATGCGCTGAGATCCCACCACTGTACTCCAGCCTCGGCGATAGAGACTCTGTCTCAAAAACAGAAAAAAAAAAAAAAAAATTGGAAGGAAGAAATATGTTTAATTCACTATTGTGATAAGATGAGAATCTATTAAATTGAAGTTAGACTTAACAAAGCTCCGCTTTAGAGGGCAAAGAAAATGTGTCCACAGGAATAGAAAGAATGGTTTGTAAAGGCATGCCCATCCCTGGATTTTTTTTAATGATATTTCTGACCTTTTGTGAATTTTTAAAAATCTCCCTTCAAGTGTAATCTTCTGAGTTAAGAATGTTTAATAGCCATAGATAATTCATAATCTGTATTTCCATGATAGAAATCTAGGGGAAGGGAGAAATTAAGAAAGGGATAGCGGATGGAGACCCCCTCTGAAAGTTTCCTGTTTTCCGCAGGGTGTGACTGTAATCTGGAGGGCGTTCTCCCTGAAATATGTGATGCCTACGGAAGGTGTCTGTGCCGCCCTGAGGTCAAGGGCCCTCGGTGTGATGCCTGCCGCTCTGGTTTCCACTCATTCCCTATTTGCCAAGGTAAGTGAGCAAAATATAGCATATTCATAATCAATCCCTCAAGATAAATTTCCTTCTGAGGAAATGCAGATATTTCTGGCAGAGCTGTGTGGCTTGCAGTTTAATAAATGGGCCCTGGCTTATACATGGATGTTACATATGACTGTCCTACCTGGACCTTGTCACCTCCCTTCTTTCCAGCCTTACCCTGCCACCTCCCTGGTAGTGAGGCACATGGACTCTGAAATCATCTGTTTGGGTTCAATTACTGGCTCTGGAGAGGAGGTGGTATCTGAACAGCATTTAGGAACCTGCCAGCACGTCTCAGATTCTGTTGGGTGGGGGGCTCTGGATGCCAGTTGGCTTTGCAAATTGGAAGTGTGTAAATAAGGTTAGAAAGACGGGAAGGTGGATGACAGAAGGAGGCAGGGTGTTCTAGAGAGAGGGGGCAGCATGTGTAAACCGTAGAGACATGAGACCACAACTCCCCCTCCCCTACTTGTTTGTATCTAGTATTCCATCCTAGTAAGAGTCGCTGCGGGGGATGAAGGGTGGGAGGAGGAGGTATCTGGTCCAGTCCCTAGAGCATGGCAGGTATGCACTCACTCAACTTTGGGTGAGTGAACGGATGAATGAATGAATTTGCCCAAATTATTCTCCCCTGCCTCCTTTCTACTGTCTGATATTATTCTTTTTCCTGCAGACAATGGTGTAGGGGAAGGGAGGAGAAAGAGGAGAAGATTATCAGCTTGGGATTGAGGCAGGAAATAAAACACCACTTCAGACACTATAAACAGAAAGAGATTTACTGTAGGTAATTAGGTGCTAACCCAGAGGAGTTGTTAAGAGCCAGAGCAGCAGGCTCTAGGCTGGGCTTCCAAGGAGGCCTCCCATGGAATGGCTGAGTTTTAAGCCCAGACTGCTATGGCCCAGTGCAAGGACAAGAGGACCATGGTTGGTGCCTTCATCTCTTGGCACCCAGGAAGCCAGAGACAGGGCACAGCTACAGAAATGCGCAACCAGTTACAGGATGCAGCCTCCGCCTTATTTCCCATCTTTCTAGTCTGATTCATACACTTTCAATTTGCAAACCTAATAGGCATTCACAGCCCTGCTCCAACAGAGTCTGAGAAGTGCTGTCTTTAGCTTTCCAGCCTCTGAACACAGGAGGAGTTTAGAATAGGTATTAGGACATCTCACCTGCAAGGTCAGCCACGCTAAGGAACTGTGAGCATGAAAAACCCTCCCCTAAGCTGGAGGACAAAGTAGTGAAGAGCAGGGGTAGCACTAGCTATCAATTTGGCAAGTTACTTAACCCCTCTGTTCCTCAGTTTCCAAAAAATAACACCTGTCTCATAACACATTGATGTGAGGGTTACATGTGTAGTGACAGGTGAAGCTCTTAGAACCAGGGAAGTACTTGCTTGTAAGTTAGCTATTCACTTTCACATTTCTTCTCCAGACCTGTATATACTTTCCTCTGCATCATTTTAAGAGCTTATAGTCCCAGTTCCAGCCGTCTCCGTTTGCTTAAATGCCTGAATGCCATACCCCAAACCTTTCCTTTACCTTCTGGCTCCTGGTGTGCAAAACATTCTTGTGTCTGAAAATATCTTAAAGTTTTCTTTTTTTTTCCTCCTCTCAACCAGCCACAACTTTAGACTCATTCTGGCAGAATGAATTACAAATATTCTAAGTTAGTCATTTATATGGACAAAGCTCGTGTTTATGGATGCAAAAATAATATATAATATAACACTTTTGGAATGCCCTTTTCCACATTTCTCTACTACTAGAACTAATTTATTTTAAGGTAGGTAGAAAATGCATGAATGTATTCAAGATAAAAGCAGAGGGGAGGAAGGACTTTCTTAACCACAGAGTAGGGAGCTTAGTAGATACTCTCTCCAGTAAAACAGAAATGTGAGTGGTGAAAATATTTTGAAAAATTGTTTGAAATCTCTATTAATGGTCATAAGAGCATATAGTAAATGAATAATTATTTGAGGAAATTGAATGTAGGTAAGAACAATGAATATTGGTAAGAACATTTGAGCCATGACCCCCTTCATTATACACCCCCAACTCTGTTTTATAGAAGCTCTATCCATATGTGTCACCAAGAAGATGGGGACTTTCTTTACCCTATACCCCGGTTTGGGGCTATGGTTTGTTTCATTTTGGGGGAGTCAGGCCACTGATATTTCTCATCCTTCTGCAATCCTGTATAGCAGAAGCCCTATTCCAGGTGGTCTCAGCAAAGAAGACCAGCTTGCTTTTACCCACCAGGCCTCCACTTGTAAGGTAGGAGCTCTAACTTAGACATTTCAGGCTGAGAATTGTGGGATCCCAATCACCCCTACCCAGGCTGGCTCATAGAGTAGGGGTCCATAGTGGGAGAGAAAAACTTAGAAGACCAGGGGTTGCCACCTCTACCTGTGTCCACTTGTAGAGCAGAGTATCCCTTCAGATAAAATGGGTCCCCACCTCTAGCTCTGGTGGTATAGTGGTGGGATAGTGGTATGTCATTCCCACTCCCCCATCCCCAGCAAAGAAAGGTAGGTCATAAAGACAAAGAGCTCTGCAGCTCTGCCTGAGGGAACTGGCTTTTTGGAACACAGTAGAGAACTCTATACCCAAGGGGATTTTTGGAAAACAATGAAGATCTTGGCATATAACAATTAAGAAGACTCTGGTAGTTCTGATACAAGCAAAACAGCAAAGCAGCCAGAAGTTTAATAAAGCAAATTGGAGAAAGCAACAGCCAAAAAGAGTCTTCCTGATGTTGCAGATAATTCTGGAGGTTGAAAAGGCTATGTGCAGGCACTAGGCTCTACTTCAGAGAAAGACATGGGGCAGACTCAGAAACAGCCCCCAAGTACCACAACAACCAACTAACACAGTGTGGAACCTCACTGGCACAAGGGGCTTAAGTGCAACCTCTGGCCAAACATGGGGTAAACAAGCTACTCTGATACAGTGGCAGCTCCTAGGGAGTCATGCTTAAAAATAATATAGTCATCTCTGGCAACCTAGAAGGCCATATGTATGTCCAAGACCGTGCCCTCAGTGATCAGAGAGGGGAAATCCAAACTAGTGATTCCTGGCGGAATATGGGGCTGAAAAAAGAAAAAAAAAAAGGAAAAGAAAATAAAAAGTAAACACCCTGACCTGTGGTTGCAGCCTCCAAGCACACACACATGCAATGAGTGACCCTGACATAGTCAGGCCAGAAGATAAAAACAAGGACAGAAATCTCAGCAGGAACATCAAAGGCTGAATGCTGCAGGGGACATAGACTTTGTAGAATTAATTTAGCCAAGCCACTAAACGAACAACCAGTCAAGCAAACAATAGCAATAGTCCTGGTAATGGACAATATATTACCTAAAATGTCCACTTTCCAAAAAATTATGAGATATTCAAAGAAGCAAGGAAGTGTGACCCATACATAGGGGAAAAAGAAGACAATAGAAACTGCTTTTGAATGAACCAGATGATAGTCTTAGCAAAGACTTTAAAGCAGCTGTGAAAAATTTGTGCAGAAGACTAAAGGAAATCATGTTTAATGAATTAAAGGAAGGTATGATGACAATGCCTCATCAAATAGAGAATATCAATAAAGAGAGAAAAATTGTTTTAAAAAATAACCAAATGGAAATTTTGGAGTTGAAAAGTATAATAACTGAAATGAAAAATTCACTAAAGTCTCTCAATAGTAGATTGAGCTAGCACAAGACAGAATCAACAAACTTAATAACAGATTGATGGAGATAATGCAGCCTGAAAACAGGAAGAAAAAAAGAACAAAAATAAATGAACAGGTCAGGTGTGGTGGTTCATGCCTGTTATTCCAGCACTTTGGGAGGCCCAGGCGGGCAGATCACTTGAGGTCAGGAGTTTGAGACCAGCCTGGCCAACATGGCGAAACTCTGTCACTACTAAAAATACAAAAATTAGCCAGGCGTGGTGGCGGGCACCCGTAATCCCAACTACTTGGGAGACTGAGGCAGGAGAATCGCTTGAACCCAGGTGGCAGAAGTTGCAGTGAGCCAAGATCATGCCGCTGCACTCCAGCCTGGGCAACAAGAGTGAAACTCTGTCTCAAATAAATAAATAAACAAATAAACAGAACTTCAAAGAAATATGGGATACCATTAAGTGCACCAACATATGTGTAATGAGAGCATTAGAAAGAGAGGAGAGAGAAAGGAATAGAGAAAAATAGTCAAAGAAATAATAGCTGAAAGCTTACCAGATTTAATGAAAAGCCATCTATACACCTAGGAAGCTTAATGAACTCCAAGTAGCATAAATACACAGGGACCCATCTGTACACCTGAGAAGCTTAATGCACTCCAAGTGGTATAAATACACAGGAATCTGCAGCCAGACGTATTGTAGTTAAAATCATGGTTAAAAGTTTGAAAGACAAAGACAAAGAGAAAACCTTGAAAGGTGGAAAAAAAGACTCACGTACACAGGAACCCCAGTTAAAATAACAACTGACTTCTCATCAGTAACAATAGAGGCAAGAAGGCAGTGGGATCATATATTCTAAATACTGAAAGTGAAAAAACTGTCAACCAAGAATCTTCTGTCCATCAAAATTACTGTTCAAGATCAAGGCTAAGTAAAGACTTTCTCAGTCTTTGTTACTTCCTGAACAAAAACTGACAGGATTCACCTGACCTGACCTACGAGAAATAATGGAAATGATAAAGGTTGTTCTTAAAGCTGAAGCAGGCGCCATCAAACAATAACTTGAATAACATGTAAAAATTACAAAAAGCAGCATAGCTGAATATTTTTATACATTCTTCTCTTGACTGATTTTAACAGAAAGTATACAAACTATAGAAAGGCAGGCAATAACAAGCACTGGCATGGATGTGGGGAAATTTGAACCCTCGTACACTGATGGTGGGAATGTGAAATAACACGGTGACTTTGGAAACACTTTACGTTATAACCCAATAAACACACACACACTAATAGATGATAGAGATATCTAACAAAACGTAAATAGCTGTGAACAAGAGCTTTGCAAGACAGTTTTGCTATTCCTGAAAAAGTTAAACATAAAGCTACTATACTACCCACCCCTCAGTGAATATCCAAAAGAAATGAAAACACATCCACACAGTAACTTGTATATGAATGTCCATGGCAGCATTATGCAGAATAGCCAAAATGGGGAAACAACTCATATGCTCATCAACTGATGAATGGATTAATAAAATTTGGTATATCCATACAATAGGGTATTAATTAGCAACAAAAGAGAATGAAGTACTTATGTCTGCTACCACATGAATAAACCTTGAAAACTTACACTAAATGAAAGAAGCCAATCACAAAAGTCACATATTATATGATTCATTTATAGGAAATGTCCAGGATAGGAAAATTTACAGCAATTGAAAGCAGATTTGTGGTTGGGAGGAAAGGCGGGGGACAATGTGGACCGACTGTTAATGAATATGGGATTTCTTGGAGGGGGAACAAAAATGTTCTAAAATTAGATTGTGCTGAAGGTTGCACAACCCTGTGAATATATTAAGCAACATGGTTTTACACTTTAAATGGGTGAATTGTAGGGTATATGAATTATATCTCAATAAACTTGCTTTTAAAAAGGTAAAGCAGAGGTAGGAGGTGGAACCCCAACACACTAAAGAAGGGGTCTTCCGCCCCAGACACTTGTCACCCTTATGTCTTTGTAAATTTGACTCTCATCTCTCTAATGTTTTATAGCAACGATCAAATAATGTGCATTTGAGTTTTAGAGTTAAAAGGAACTGAAATTGCAAGTACTTATTTTATGGCAACCACTCTGAGACCCAGGAGAATACGTAGGGAGTAGATAGCTGCAGGGTGGTGAATAGCACCCGCATTTCTTTACTCTCAGCCTGGTGTGCAGTAGGAACTGTATTCTATTCTTTAAACCCCTTCATCGCCAAGTGATCTAGGACATCAAGAAGCATGAGGGCTGTGCTTCTAAGACTGAGCTTTTCATACTGCTGTTCACTGTCCATTAGTGGATAGCGAAATCAACTTAGAGGGTATGGACTAGCATTACAATAAAGTAGAATAGACTAGAAATTATTAGAGTGCATCATAAGTAGTAGAGAAAATAAATGTCTTGCAAAGTTCTTGTTCATAGTTATTTACGTTTTGCTAGGTATTTCTATCATCTGTGTGTGTGTGTGTGTGTGTGTGTGTGTGTGTTTTGGGTTATATAATGTAAAATGCATTTTTTACTCTGAATGTGGCTAAAAAAGTTTGGAAGCTGCTATGCTAAAAGATCCTGAAGGATTTTATCTTTGCTTCTGAGGATGGGAAGTAGTTTGTTACTTTTCTTTTATTCTGAGTAGTTTCTCACTTTGTTTTATTCTGCTCTTTGGTCTTGTGGCTTCAGACTCTCAAATAGTTGTAACCTGAAGTCATAGAGCATTTGGGTGAATTTACTCTCATTCAGCTGGAAACTGTTGCTCAGTAAATTGCAGCAATAATCTGATGAATTCATTTTCCCCGTGAAGATATTCCTGTGCCAGTATACACTGCATAATTCCTTCCCAGACCTGTTTGAGGGACAAGAAAGCACTCTGTCTTATTTTTTTACCATTATCTGTAAAGAGCAAGGACCAAAGAGATAAGTATAAAGAACTAATTTGAGATTCATATCATGTTTTATCTTTAATCTATGATCATGTCAAGGAGAAAGAACAGTATACATTTCAAAGTCCTATAATCTTTACACAGCTGAGAGTGTGGAGCCTTCAGTCTGACCTTACCAGCAAGCTACATAAAAATGCAAGCAGCAGACACAGTTACTTTTTAAAGATGTGTTTGGCTTTGATTAATAGGTTGAGCTGGGGTCCTTTGTGGGGGGAAACTGATAGATAATTGGGATTTCACAAATGTGTATGATAGGCCAGACACAGTGACTCATGCCTGCAATCCCAGCACTTGGGAGGCCAAGGCAGACGGATCACTTGAGGTCAGGAGTTCAAGAACAGCTGGGCCAACATGGCGAAACCCTGTCTCTACTAAAAAATACAAAAATTAGTCAGGTGTGGTGGTACATACCTGTAATTCCAGCTTCTTGAGAGGCTAAGGTGGCAGACTCACTTGAATCTGAGAAGCAGAGGTTGCAGTGAGCCAAGATTGCACCACTGCACTCAGACTGAACATCACAGACTGAGAACCTTTCTAAAAAAAAAAAACAAAAAAACCCCCAAATTTGTATGATAATCTGCCTTTCATTAGAGTCACTCTTTCAAATGTGGCTCATCTGATATTCTTCATATAAGTAGCAAAGAAAACTTGAATTTAAAAGTAAATACAAGGAAAATACTTTAAAACCACCCATATCACTCTTTTTGAAAATGTTAACATTGAAGTAATGGTCCTGAACCAAGATACATACAAAAATCCAAGGCCAAGTCACCACGTGCAGATTTTCAAAAGAAATGTCCAGAGACCTGTTTTATTTATGATGCTCTAGCCTCTCACACTCAAAGGATTATGAAGAGGTTAGGAGAGTAGAGGAGAGAGAATCTGGGAAGGGGTGGATTATCCATGGAGAAAACTGTTGCTGTGAACTCCTTATTCTTCCCCATCACCTCGAAATGAATGAGAGGCCTCTGATGTGTCTTAGTCCATTTGATGTTGCTAAAACAGAATACCTGAGGCTGGGTAGTTTATAAAGAAAATACCTTTATTTAGTTCACGATTCCGTGGGCTGGGAACTTCAAGAGCATAGCACCACATCTGGCTGGCTTCTATTGAGGGCGACATGCTGGGGCAAAACATGGTGAAGTGGAGCAGTGAGTGAGCACGTGCAGATATCCCACGGCGAGAGAGGATGCAAGAGAGAGGGTCCAGGAAGCCAGACTCACTTTTATAACAACCCACTCTCACCGTAACTAATCCAGTCCTGTGGGAGCAATGCAGTCACCCTTTCAGGAGGGCATTAATCTACTCATGAGGAATCCACCCCTGTGACCCAACCACCTCCACTAGTCTCATCTCCCAACACTGCTGCACTGGCAATGAAACTACCATGAATTTTGGCAAGACAAACCATACCCAAACCATAGCATGTGGGATGCCTCAGGAGGGACAGAGGTCCTTGAGGCAAGACTTTGGCTTGGAAAATCCCAAGGCTAAGAGCTGGATGTTTTTTTGCTTGAGGCAGAGCAGGGAGAGTATTGCTGTGCCGGGAATCGACTGTCCTTAGTGTGCTGGGGTTAGGGATGCATAGGTGTTTCCCACAGCCAAATGTGAGGGAATCCAGGTGGGAGTCTTGGTTCCTGCCCAATAGGTCTGCCCAGAGACATCAGGAGATCCCGCTCAAAGCAGCTGAAGATGCTGTCCAGATGCCTGTTTTAAAATAGAGTGTACTAAGAGGAAATGTGAGGTTCAGTAGGGACAGCAAACCAGGAGACAGCTGCTATTGAGAAGATACAGTTCCCAGAGGAGGGGCAGGGCATGCTGTAGGGGCCACAGAGAAGCGTCAGGGTGGGCTTGGAGGCAGAGGAAGGGGAAGGAACTGTAGACACAGCACTTCCACAAAAAGGAATGGGCAAGGATAATCAGGTTTAGGATTGGTTAGTTTGAATAATTTCAATGGGCTCTGGGAGATAGGGGCTGTCCCTAGTTGTCCGGTACCTGGCCCTGGGATGCTTAGGGCAGGGAACACCAGAGTGTGAAATCTGGCAGAGGAGGTGGTGGGGCCGTGCTCTGGATTGGTCGGTGTGCATTCCAAAAGCAGCTCTCAGGAGGGTTGTTTACTATCTCTGGGGGTTGACTCACCCTGAAAGGGGCAGTCCTTCCAGGGTCAGTCAGTAAGGCCCCAAGATGTCAAAGCAACAGAAACAGAAAATAAAAGACATGGTAATACAATGCCCAGGGGCTGAAGCAGTTGTGGGCTAAGGAGAGAGTCACAGCAACAGAAATAAAGAGGCTTCCACCTCTGTGGGACAAGGGAATGGCAGGAGAGAGCTGTCCAGCAGAGGACCACCGAGAGGCCCTAGACAGCATCCTTGGAAGAGGAGCCAGTTTGAGATTAGCATAGGGCTGGTCCAAGAACAATTGTGTGGGGGGAAAACTCTCTCCTCTACCTGTGTTTTTCCTCTACTCTCATACCACAACAACCGTCAACACAGAAGAAAACTTCTGTGACCAAATGTGTGGGGGGGCTCTCCCCATCACCAAGCAGCAGACACCAGCCAAGTGTCCTCCAATTCAGTTCTTACAACTGCTTACGTGAGGATGCAGCTTCAAGTTGGGGTTCCCACAACTCTCCTTTGGATTCTACCAAACCCCTCTGACCTCATCAGAAGCATGAGAGTGAAGACTTGCTGATAGGGCAACTGAAGGACTAATACATACAAATACACATCCAGCCTCAGAGAAGCCTGCCATGCTTAAGAGCTGTTTTCTGAGATGTGCAGGAAATTCACTGCCTAGTGTGGTGTCCGGGTGTACCTTGAAGTTTGTTTTGGGTTTGATCTATTCTGGTAAGAGTTTGGGAGGATGCAACATTTTGTCTGTAATGGTCTCCCTTGTCTTCTTGTGACTCCCTTTTTTTCTGATAGCTTTTGTGATTTTTTTTAAGAGAAAATTGATTTATTGACCCACTAAATTTTCCAACCAAACCAACATGGCCCGCAATGGTGTATCAGCTGGACCAGTATATTCTAGCCGAAAAGTGTTCTTGTAGCTTTGCTCTTTATTACTTTAAAAATTTTCAAGATCTGGCCGGGTGTGGTGGCTCATGCCTGTGATCCCAGCACTTTGGGAGGCCAGGGTGGGCAGATCACCTGTGGTCAGGAGTTTGAGACCAGCCTGGCCAATGTGGTGAAACCCCATGTCTACTAAAAATACAAAAATTAGCTGGGCATGGTGGCACATGCCTATAATCCCAGCTACTTGGGAAGCTGAGGCATGAGAATTGCTTGAGCCTGGGAGACAGAGGTTGCAGTGAGACTAGATCACACCACTGCACTTCAGCCTAGGCAACAGAGCGAGGCTCCATCTCAAAAAAAAAAAAAAAAAAAGAAAAAAAAATTCAAAATCTTCTTTAAAGAGAATTTAAAAACCCATCTAAGGTAGTTTTGCCAACTGTAGTCCTGGATTTATGTTTTGTATTACATTAATTTACTCCAGACTTTTCTAAGTGCAATGCAGTATTCTTTTCATTTTAACTTTGACTCACTGAAGTGCCCTAAGGTTTTCTTTTTTTGGGGGGTATTAATCAAATCATATACTTGAGACCAGATTGGAGAATTGTCTATATGTCTATATAAAATGTATATTTGCCAGGCGTGGTGGCTCATGCCTGTAATCCTAGCACTTTGGGAGACCAAGACAGGTGGATCACCAGAGGTCAGGAGTTCGAGACCAGCCTGGCCAACATGGCAAAACCCTGTCTCTACTAAAAATACAAAAATTAGCTGGGCATGGGTGCCTATAATTCCAGCTGCTCAGGAGGCTGAGGCAGGAGAATCGCTTGAACCTGTTGGGCAGAGGTTTCAGTGAGCCGAGATCACGCCACTTCAGCCTGGGTGAGAGAGCAAAACTCCATCTAAAAAAAGAAATGTATATTTATGTTTATGGGTTTTTTGACTGTGTCTTTAACCACAGAATACAATTATTAATTTGGTTACTTACAGGGTTTACTCTTCCCCCTTCCTCCTCCCCATCCCTCATTCCTCTTCCTCTCCTTTTTTCCCTACTCTTCTTTATTTTTTAATTCCTGTTCCTCTTTTCCTCCTTTTTATTCCCCTTTCCCCTCCTTTTCTGGAGCAGCTTGCTAGGCAGCAGCTAGTTAGTACTTGGAACAGAGAGTCAGAAATCAGGAATGCGGAAATGGGTGGTCCTTTCATGACATGAACTGAAGGCACCCTAAAGTGCAGCTGCCCCCAACCCCACCCACGTGACCTGACCATCCCCATTAGAGTCTGATGTAGTCTTTGGGTTGTGGTATCAGGGCTTCCTTTAGAAAAGTCCTATAAATACATTGCCAGTGAGAGATTAACCTCCTCCTCCCTGTTAACATGTTCTCCTGAGTCAGACACATTGGCCAAGGGAGGAGGACAAGTGCCCTGCCAATGGCGAATGGTACCAAGGAAGGTTGTGGCCGTGATGCTCCTGCGAGAGGCTCCCAGCCTTTCCAGGGCAAATCCAGAGACCACCAGGCTGGCAGTGGGAAGCAGCCTGAAGTCAAGTTTTGTGCGGTTTTGCCTTGAACTGGCCCTTCCTTGTAATTCACTTTGGTTTATGAGAACATTGAGCTGATTGGTCAGAAAAGGCTAAGGATTTTCTGTAGATTTAATTCATCCAAAGCCCAGTGCGAGAGAAGTGGTAAGTATTGTGGAACTGATGGCTGGCTTTTGGCTTTGACTGAAGATCAAGGTGCCAATCAGCCTTTCTACAAGAAGGAAAACCTGCAAGGTCATGCACCATAAGAGCATCCCTCAAGCACTAAGGAGCTCTGTTTGACCATCATCTACAAGAGTCTACATAGTGTTGTGTCACTCGTGAGCTTGTTACTGCAGGTGAAGAGGAAGGCAGTATTCATGGAAATACCTGTCTGATAGCAATGTTGCAAGACACAATGAGATATTATAATACATATCTAGAATTTTGCAGGGCTGGACCTGAAGAAGGATTTCAATAGTTACTCATTCTCCTATGTAACAACCAGCTGTTTGGCAGGTACTGTGGAACAGGACTACATCTGATCCTGGAAGACATTCAAGAGCATGGCAGACAAGCCCCTGTCTTATAGGGGCTTGGGATCTTTATTTTAAAGACTTTTTTTTGGTGATCCTTACTTTGTATTCTTCTTGAGAGTAAGCTTCTTAAAGCAGAAACAATGAGGAGTAGACAAGAAGTGAAATATGCCAGAAAATCCAAAGGACCTGGACCGAAACAAAGAGCAGAACTGAAATATTTTTAAAGCCTTATAGTATTTCCAAGAGTGAGAAAAGGGCTGCCAACACTAGAGTTTGTGTTTGGGATTTCGCAGTTTTTACTGATAGTTGGATTGAAGTGAGAAGCCTGTTGCCAGATTAATTCTCAATTTTAAAACACTGCAAATGCTTTTAAGGTCCAGTCTTTGTTTTTACCTCCAAAGTGTAACTGGGTCTTCTGGCTCCCCAGACAACCCCCGTGGTCCTAAGGCCAATGTCTGTGTCACCTACGTTGTGCTGTGGAGCTGCCACCACTGTGCTCCAGGCGGCTACCCTAATGCCTGCATGGATGTTTTCTTCTCTGCATTCACTTTCTTTAAGGGCAGAAATAGCGGAACAAGCCTGTAGTAGCCAGGGTTCTCCAGAGAAACAGAACCAATCAGTTGTGTGTGTATGTGAGAAAGAGAGAGAGAGAGAGAGAGAGAGAGAATGAATTTATTTTAAGAAATTGACTCATACAATTGTGAGGGCTGACAGGTCTGAAATCTGTAGGGTGGACTGGCAGGCTAGAGACCCAGAAAAGAGTTGATTCTGCAGCTCAAGTCCAAAGACAGTCTGGAGGCAGAATCCCTCCCTCTTCTTCAGGGGACATTAGTCTTTTTGTGTTAAGACTTGTAGTTGATTGGTTGAGGCCCACCCACGTAATGGAGAATAATCTGCTTTATTCAAAGACTACTGATTTAAATATAAATCTCATCTAACAAATACCTTCACAGTGAACATTTAGGCTGGCATTTGACCAAACATCTGGGCATCATAACCTAGTCAAGTTGACATGTAAAATTAGCCAACACTAGTCCTTGCCTTGCCAACATAGCACTCATACATATTTCCTGAAACCATACTTAATTGTCAATAAAGAGTATGCCAAAACCCAATTCTGCCTAACATGATACAACTATCCTGTATACAATTGAAAATGCACTAACCCTTTCCCCAGAAGAGGAAATAAAGTCCTCGGGCGATGTTCCAGCTTCCCCTAGATATCCTGTAACTTCAGTACCGTGGTATAAAGTCAGTACATCTTAGGTTGAACAATAAGGAGATAAGACAGGGAAGAAAACAAAAAATGACCTTCCTTGTATTTTCAGTTGACACATAATAACTGTACATATTTATGGGGTACAGGGTGCACTGCCATACATGGATACAGTGTGTAATGATCAAGTCAGTAGTCAGCATACCTGTCACCTCGAACATTCATCATTTCTGCGTTTTGTCAACATTCAAAATCGTCTCTTCTAGTTTTTTGAAAATATACACTAAATTGTTATTAACCACATTCACCCTACAGTGTTAGGGCACACTAGAATGTATTCTTATTTAGCTGTAATTTTGTATCCATTAAGCAATCTTTCCCTATCCCCGTTCCTGCACTTCCTAGCCTCGATTAACCACTGTGCTATTTCTCTACTTGTATGAACTCAAATATTTTAAGCTCCTAGATACCAGTGAGAATGTGCAGAATTTATCTTTCTGTTCCTGACTTATTTCATTTAACATAATGTCCTTCAGGCTCACTTATGTGATGACAAATGCCAGGCCGTCATAAATGACAGGATTTCATTCATTTTTATGGTTGAATAGTATTCCACTGTGTATATAGACCTCAGTTTCTTTATTCATTCATCTGTTGATGAGTATTTAGGTTGATATCATATCTTTGTTATTGTAAATAATGCTGCAGTGAACATGGGGGTACAGGTTTATTCACAGTAGCAAAGACCTGGATTCAATCTAGATGCCTATCAATAGTGAACTGGATAAAGGAAACATGGTACTTATATACCATGGAATAGTATGCAGCCATAAAAAAGAATAAAATCATGTCCTTTGCAGTGACCTGGATGCAGCTGAAGGCCATTATCCTAAGTAAATTACCGCAGGGAAAGAAAAACCAAATACCGTATGTTCTCACTTATAAGTGGGGGTTTAACACTGAGTACACATGGACATAAAGATGAGAATAATAAACACTGGGCACTGGGGACTTCTAGAGGGAGGAGGATGAGAGGTGGGTGAGGGCTGAAAAAATACCTATAGGGTACTGTGCTCAGAACCTAGGTGATTTTTTGGTTTCATATGCCAAACCTCATCAACTTGCAATTTATCCATATAACTAACAAACCTACACATGTACCCTCTGAACCTAAATTAGAAGTTGAAAAAAAAATATTGTCTCCATTTTAGATACCTACGGGGGCATAGGTATCCCTTTGACATACTAATTTCCTTTTCTTTGGATAGATACTCAGTAGTGAGATGGCTAGATTGTATGGTATTCCACTTTTAGTTTTTTAAGAAACCTCGATACTGTTTTTCATAATGGCTGTACCAATTTACATTCCCATGAACAATGTATAATAGTTTCCTTTTCTTCACACCCTTTCCAGCATTTGCTATCTTTTGTCTTTTTGATGATAGCCATTCTGACTGGAGATGATATCTCATTGTGGTTTTGATTTTCATTTCCCTGATGATTAGTGTTATTGAACATTTTTTCATATACTTTTTGGCCATTTGCATGTCTTCTTTTGAGAAATGTCTATTCTTATCCTTTGCCCACTTTTAAATCACATTAGTTGCTTTTTTGCTGTTTAGTTGAAAAATGAAGATTTTTGCTTCACATACATATAACACACACATAGACAGAAAAAACATATTCATAACAAAATAGGAAGAAATACTCATTACAATTACAGTCCTCATTTCTGTAACTGGTCACATGGTCATAGCTGGTATAAGTTAAGCATCCCAAAAACAAAAATCCAAAATGCTCCAAATCCAAATCTTTTTGAATGCTGACACGATGCTCAAAACAAATGCTCATTGGAAAATTTTGGATTTTGAATATTCAAATTTGAGATGCCCAATCAGGTATAATGCAAATATTCCAAAATTTGAAAAAATAAAAAATCTAAAACATGTTTGGTCCCAAGCATTTCAGATAAGGGATACTCAAACTGTATACATAACTACCTTCTTCTACCACGCGTTCCAGATTCCCTTTGTCCTCAGCAAGCACCTCATGGTTCTTTACCTGCGGAAGTGACACAAATCTTCATTCCTGAAGCGTCTGGGACATCAGTAGTCTTGTCTGAATTGGGTTGTAGTTTGCCATTGACTTTAATCACAAAACATGGTAATGCTAAGAGACACCTTAAGTGATCTCTTGTATTCTAGACATATTCTTTCTTACCTCCATGGTGGAAGAGCAGTTCATTTTTCCCCTTGGTAATTAGTGGAACACAATTGCTTCCATCTTTGTCTGTTGATTCAGAGGAATGAGGAAACCAGGTAGCAGTTTTAACTTCCAGTTCAGTAGAATGATTGTTATGTCTCCTGGTAGAAGCATTTCTTCCTCTGTAACTAAGACCTCTAGACCACCAGAGCAGAAGGCAGCTGGGATTGGAAGCTAGTGAATCGCTAGGGTTGATAGTGAGTGATGCCACTCCCATTTCTACCTCTTGCTTTCTGAACTCATGAATCTTCGCTATCAGAGAAACCATACATTGTACAATGATTCAGAGTAGATACTGCCTTCTGGCTTCAGCCCTGTAAGGTCCTGCCACCTAACTGGCTCTGTAACTGAGGTTTCAAAAGGCTATTCCACTGTTTCATTAAGCCACCTGTTCGGGTTGGTGGGGAAAGTGGTGAGATGAAGAATTCCATGACTATGGGCTAATTGCTGCATTCCATGTATTGTGAAGTGAGTTTGTTGATTAGAAGCAATGCTATGCAGATGCTATGACAATAAATTAAAACATTCTGAAAGTCTACAAATGTAGTTTTGACAGAAGCATTGCATACAGAGAAGGAATTTCTGTATCCAAGTACATGTCCATTAGAACATGTCCAAGTACATGTCCAGTAAGAATAAAACACTTCCCCTTCCATGATAGAGGCAGTCCAAAGTAATCAACCTGCCACCAGGTAGCCAGCTGATTATCCTGGAGAATGGTGCCATACTGAGGACTCAGTGTTGGTCTCTGCTGCTGGCAGGTTGGGGACTCAGCTGTGTGAGTGGAAGTCCATTTTGCTGAGCCCAGGGATAACCTCCATCCCTGACCCCATGGCCACTTTGTTGTGAGCCCACTGGACAATATTAGAAGTGGATGGGACAGAGGTTGCCTGGTATCCATCGAACGGATCCTCCTGTCTACTTGGAAAGCATTCACATAGGACATGTTTCTTAGCCATTTAGAGAGGGTTTTCACTCAGACTCTTCTCCAGACCCCTTTGTCACCAATTTTTTAATCATGTTCCCTCAAAGTCCCTGGCCATCCAGTCAAATAATTGGCCACAGCCCATTCATCAATATGTAATTTCACACCTGGCCATTTCTCCTTCTAAGCAAAGTGAACAACCAGCACACTGTTCAAAGTTCCACCTACCAGGAGGATTTCCCTTTACCACTGTCCTTCAGGGATGTCCCAGAAAAGCACAAAGATGCTGCAGCTGTCTACTTTTGGGTGATGCCTGCATATCGTGCAGTACCTGGTCTAAGCCAGGCCTAAGTTTTCTCCTTCATTGATCACAAGGAACTCCCCATGATGCTGTAGATGTGGAATGTAGCAGGAGTGTGGAGCATGGTGTTCTTTGCATAGCTTACTTGAGTAGAGGGTGCTTGGGTCCAATCTTATGTATACCACTTCCGTTTGGTGATGGAAGGCTGCTGTGCCTGCCCAACTTATGGCTTCATGGGTCAGACAACACCCAGTTCATAATGGTTAGCTCATATCGTAGGGTGACTTCATGGCCCATGATTAAGCCTTCTGTCTATACTAAGACCCAGTAGAAAGTGAAAAGCTGTTTCTCAACAAAAGTTATTTGCAGAGGATGGCTTATATGCAGAGGGTGGCAGGACTTTGCTCCAGAATCCTAATGGTCGGCACTGTGATTCACTTATGTGGGCCTGCTGAAGGCTCCAAAAAGCATCTGTATCCGTCACTGCCACTTAAAGCACCATTGGATCTGCTCAGTCATCTGCTTTAAGTGGTAGAGCAGCTTGGACAGCAGCCTGGACCTGCTGTAGAGCCTTCCCTTGTTCTGGGACTCACACTACTGGACCCTGAGAAATTTAACTGTGGTAGAAGACTTTTGATTTTTTATTAGATTTCATTTTGATCTTCTGACACCTAAATGTCTTACCAATAAGTTACTTCTTGCTCACTAGCTCCAATCAGCATAATTGACAGCGTAATCCAGTCATCTAGTAATAGACCAATGTGATGCCTTGTGAAGGGAAAGGTGATCAATATCCCTGCAACCTAAATTATGACACAGGACCAGAGCTGACAGCCCCTGATTTAGGACAGTGATATAGTTTGGATGTTTGCCCCCTCTAAACCTCATGTTGAAATCTGATCCCCGATGTTGTAGGTGGGGCCTGGTGGGAAGTGTTTGGATCTTGAGGGGTGGATCCTTCATGAATGGCTTAGTGTTGTCCTCCTGATAGTGAGTGAGATCGCTCTCTGAGTTCACTTGGGATCTGGTTTGTTTAATTTTGTGATACCACCCCCTACCTTGCATCTGTTCTTGCTATGTGATGTACTGGCTCCCCTTCACCTTCTGCCATGGATTATAAATTCCCTGAAACCCTCACCAGAAGCAGATGCTGGCCCCATGCTTCCCGTACAGCTTGCAGAACTATGCCAATTAAACTTCTTTTCTTTACAAATTACCCAGCCCAGGTATATCTTTATAACAACGCAAAAACAGCCTAATACAGACAGTGAAAGTATATTGCTGGCCTAGCCGATTGAAAGCAATCTGCTTGTTGGTTTTTACTAAAAGATATGAAGGAAAAAAGCATTTGCCAGACTATCAGCTGCATTCCAGGTGTCAGGTGATACGTTAATTTGCTCAAGCAATGAAGCCACATCTAGTATAGCAGCTGCAATTGGAGTTGCTACCTGGTTAAGTTTATAATAATCTACTGTCATTCTCCAACGTCCATTTATTTTCTGTACAGGCTAAATAGATGAATTGGGGGCAAGCAGCAGGAATCACCACCTCTCCATGCCTTTGGTTGTACTGTTTTGCTAGGCAGAGGCAGTTCTAATGGCTTCCACTTAGCTTTTTCCATCATAATAACTCTCACTCCATAGGTCAGGGAACCAGTGTGAAGATTTTGGCAGTTGCTGAGGATGCATATTTCAGTTATGAGTTCCAGAACTGGGGAAATAACTACAGGGTGAGTTCAGGAACCCACTGCACTCACTATAAGATGGACCTGAGTTAAAGCTTCATTGATCACCTGACCCCCATAAACCTCTACTCTGACTAGAGGGCCACAGTGACATTTTGGGTCTCCTAGAATTAGTGTAATTTAGGGCTGATATCCAATAATAGAAAGAATAAAAAGATCTGATCATTTCCTTTTTGCCAGCATAGCGTCACCTTGGTAAAAGGCCATAGGTCCCTTTGAGAAAGGCTGGGAGACGGATTTACCTTATAAATGTTTGGGAGTGGAGTGGAGTTCTTCCACAGTAGTATCTACTATCTATCCCCTTCATTCAAAGAGTTCTGAGTCTGTAAATCACTCAGGTCTGGGAATTGATTGAGGTGACATGACTCTATTTTTATGTTTCAAATTAGACTTGTTCATTTGACCTAGAATTCATCCACTTCTGCAAAGCAAGTCAGGATTTGCTAGATTTCCCATCTATTTCACTCCCAGGAATACCATGATCAACTAGTTAGCATAGGTTTCTGTGAGTCAGACTATTCTGATTGCTGTTTCAATTCCGCTGCCATTATGGTGGCCACACCCACCTTGCTTTTTGTGGTTTATTGCCGCCACTTGGCTGCCACCCCCCATTGCACTTAGTTTTTCCATTTCCATGGCTGCAGTTTCCACACCCTTAACATCTGTTCTCACAGATATTCCTCAAATTGCTACCTGTTTAAATTGGAAAAATCATGTAGTTCTTTTGGAGTGTAGTGTACCTTCTCATGGGTCATACTTGGTACCTCACCTTTGAGGGCTTGCTGAGATTTGAATTCAGTTATCAGTTGATAAGGAAAGAGGGATGGGGGTGGGTCCTGAGGAGAGTCAGTAGGGTCTTCCGTGACCTCCCTCAGGGGAGGTCATTATAGTTTTCTCAGGCAAAGCCGGGTTAATCTGCTCAAACATGGCAGGGGAGATGCAGTTGCTTCTTCTGACCAGGAAGCCTCATTGGAATTTAGGGGTTCAGTGTCCCCATCTTCATCATGATTTTCCATACATCCCCAAAACGATTTTCAGAATCCCATTCCTTTCCAATCTATGCCCTCACTTTAACAGCAGATACTCTGCAAGGTTGGGAATTTAACTTGCATTGCAATTCAGACACTCGCAGGATGAGGATCCTTAGTTTTCTGCAGTCTCTGCTCTGAGGCTATAGGAGATATGGATTTCTTTCCAGGAAGACAAAGATACTTTCAGGTTATTTATGCTGCATCTGAGTAGGAACTCGAATCCCTCAACTCCTTTTCTTTCCCTGCTTTGTCCAGCCCAACTAACAGCAACTAACCAAGCTCATTATACCCATTAATTTGACAAAAATGTTCTATGTTATCAAATACATGGTCACTGAGAACCTTGCCTGTCATAATGATTTGATTAGGAGTATCCAATAGTGATATTTTTGTGTATCCCTATTACCACATCACACCAATGACTATCAGTGCCTTCTTCACTATTGGAAATAGAGTCATTAGTGCCTCTAAATCTAGTCATTTAGAGAACCAATTCCAGAAGCCCCCAAACCAATTCAGAGAATTTATTCTTAAAATTCTGTTCCTGGCTGGGCATGGTGGCTTATGCCTATAATCCCAGCACTTTGGGAGGCTAAGGCAGGAGCATCACTTGAGTCCAGGTGTTTGAGACCAGCCTGAGCAACACAGTGAGACTCTGCCTGTATTTATGAATTTTAAAAAATTCTGGTCCTCCAAGAATATTTCTCTTGGTGCCAAAATCTGTGTTAGTCAGAGTTCTCTAGGTAGGTAGGTAGGTAGATAGATAGATAGATAGACAGTAATACATCTTATCTGCTTATCTATGTAGATATATATATATATATATATATAGTGTGTGTGTGTGTGTGTGTGTGTGTGTGTGTGTGTGTGTAGAGATTTATTTTAAGGAATTGATTCACACAGTTGTAGGGGTTGGCAAGTCCAAAATCTACAAGAGAGCTAACAGGTTGGAGATGTAGTTAAGAGGTGATCTTGCAGCTTGAGTGCAAAGGCAATCTGTAGGCAGAATTCCGTCTTCCTTGGTGGACATCTGTCTTTTTGTCTTAAGGCCTTCACCTGATTGGACGAGGCCCACTCGAGTGATGGAAGATAATCTGCGTTACTCAAAGTCTACTAATTTAAATGTTAATATCATCTTAAAAATACCTTCACAGCAACATGTAGACTAGTGTTCGGTAGTTTGGTAACATAGCCAAATTGACACAAAAGTAACCACTGTAGGTCCTAGAACATTTCCTCAGAATTTTACCACTACGTAGAGACTTAACCTCTGCAGACAGGCCAGGTGGGACCATGGGCCATGAAAAAAGACAGATGGAAATGGCAGTAGGAGATCTGAGTGTTTGTGCTGCTGTCAGCCAGTACCTGGGGGAGCATTAGGCATGTTTCGTGTGGAGTGTGTAGTCTTGTGGGGGTGCTTTGTGCTATGTCAGTCATCCTGTAGTCCCTCTTCTGGATTTTTAGCTCTTTGAGATCAGGGAATACAGTCAACTCACAGTATCCATGGGAGATTTGTTTCAGGACCACCCATGGAAACCAAAAGCCGAGGATACTCAAGTCCCTGATATAAAATGGCACAATATTTGCAAATAAACTACACACATCCTCCTATATACATTAGATTTCTAGATTACTTATAATACCTAATATAAACACTATATAAATAGTCGTTACGTTGCATTATTATTTTATTTGTATTATTTTTGTTATTTTTTAATTGTGTTTTTTTTCTGAATACATTTGATCTGTGTTTGGTTGAATGCACAGATGTGGAACCCATATATGTGGAAGGCTAACTATACGTGTTTTTGTATGTACCTCCACCACAACACCGAGCCATGGTACTGCGAGAATACAGTAGGCCTTCAATCAGTGTCTGCCAGATGGATGACTACAAAATAGGAAAGTGAAATGATAGTAAATTCTCTGGGTCTGCAACTAATTGTGTCTCTCTGAACAAGCCACATAGCCTGTTGAAGCTCCCAGATACTTTGTAAGTGAGTAAACTAGCCAAGTTCCCCTCCATCAGTGAAAGCTTCTTTCATGTGTCCAATGGCAACTCAGGCAAATTCTGTCATTCACTGTCATTTACTAAAAAGCACATACATGGGCTGGATTGTCAGAGAATGAAAACAGCATGGTCTCGTCCCTGTGGGGGCCCCGTGCACCAAGGCTTAGATTCCAAGGCTACCTGTAAATAAATCACCAGATTGGGGCTTTACGTTATGAATATTTCCTTTCTCAAGGCTCTAACTAACATGGAATTTTTGAAATCTTGCAAACTAGGATGTATCTTTTACTGCCTACACTGGATATAAATTTGGAAATCAGATAAACTAATTCATTGAATTTCATTAATTCCACATGGGAAAGTGTAAAGAGCACCTCCCTAAGCACTGGGGGGCTTAGGTCATTAAAATAATAATGTTGATAAGTGTGAACATTTCCTGAGATGCAACCATCGTGCTCAGTGTCTTATTGCTGGTGATTCTCAGACGACCTCATAAAGCAGATGCTATTATCAGCTCCAGTTTACAGTAGAGGAAACTGAGGTCCAAAGAAGCTAAGCAACTAGCCATGATTGCAGGGCTGTTAAGTGGCACAGCTGGCACTGGAATCCAGATGTGTGTGACCCCAAAGACTGAAGCCCTTTGCCAGAGACTAATCCATTGACTTTAGAAATGCCGTTTAACTTCTGAGCTTCAGCATGTAATAATGGGACTCAATGAGATGATCTATTTAGTTTCTTTCAGTTTTTAAGATGTAGAACTCTTCAGCTGGAGAAGTCAGTAAGGTCATTTGTACTGCTCATCCCTTTCCAGAAGCAGGGTTTTTGCAATGCAAGTGGGGATGACCTTGTGCAATTCCAGCCCATAGAATTCTAGTCTCAGAGGCTGGTAGGGACCTGACCCAGCGGGAAGGGGGCCAAAAGGAGAATGAATGGCTAGCATCTATTCTCTCCATCCATGCATGTTTCATCCACTTAGCCAAAGATCATGGTAACAGCTTGGAGGGTAGGTGCAGACATGGGGGAGGGAGGAAACTAGGATGCCTTTCCCATCCATTTCAATGTTGCCCGCACAGTTTTTTCTATCACTATTTAACTATACTGGACCTTGAGAAAATAGGTATAAAGAGAGGAGGACAGGGAAGAATGGGACAATTGTAGACTGATCTGGCCTGGAATGGCTGGCACTTGATATGGAATTAAAGTGGCCCTCCAGTGAGTCATACCCCTGTCAGTTGTTCCCTGCTTCCTCCTCCTACGAATACCGGTTTCTCTAGGTGAGCGGAATCCCCAAAACCATCACCCAGCACCTGGAAATCTTTCTGAATATGAAATTCATGGCAGCAATAAAAACTAGCAGTTACTGAGTGCTCGCTATGATAGGCATTGTCCCCAGCTCTTTTAAGTTTTATCTTATGCGACCCTCACAACAAGTTATCAAATAAAAGCTAGTATCACTCCCATTTAAGGAAGGAGAAACTGAGGCTTAGAGCAGTTGAATGGCTTGTTTCAGGTTCCGGGTCTCATAAGAGGTGGAGCTGGAACTTGCATTTGGGTCTTTCTGGCTCCACCCTCACGCTCTGATCTGGGATGTGGTTCTTCCCCCTCCCATACCTGCAACCCCCGCCTAAGTCTGATTGCATTCTTTCATCCAGCCTGCTGGTGTTCAGCCCTGGGATCCTACCAGACACCCTGCAGCTCAGTGACTGGACAGTGTGAATGTCAGCCAGGGGTTACAGGACAGCGATGTGACAGGTGTCTCTCAGGAGCCTATGATTTCCCCCACTGCCAAGGTAGGGAAGCCAGTATATTGCTGGAGGTCTGGTTCCTCTCTGAAGTGTGTGCAGCCAGCCGCCCAGGGAAGCCTGCAAATCCCCCACACACCCACCCCTGGTCACCCCTACATCCTGCTTTCACAGACCTAGTCTGCCTGGTTCCTCCCCAGCTCAAGTCTGGTTTGAAAACATGTATATCATATATGTATCCTCAGAGAAATCCAGAAATGATTTTTTTTTCTAACTAAAAAGAATGTAAATTTCCATGTGCCATAAATGCGGGTTTCTTGGTTCATATGTCAGTTTTCTGCAGATAGTGTGTGGCAAAGGTGACTTCTTTGAGCTAAAGCGGGTGTTTGTTGTCTTCTGCCCTGAAGCATCAGGCCTTCTCCTGCCCCCAGCTTGTGGTGCTAATGCTGGCAGCACTGTCATGTTTCTAACCGCTCCCCTTGCCAGCAGGCTTAGCAGGGCCTTTGCTGTGTTTCGGTCCTCCCTCCCTGACCTCCTGCGGCCTTCTAGGGGACCATGTCATCGCACTTCAGCCCGGGTGTTGCGCAAGGTGGGTGGGTGGGATACGCTGGAGTCTATGCAGTTTGGAGAGAGTGCGCTGAGGGGGAGCTGAAAACCAAGGCTGCAGCTGTGGGACGTGGTTGGTCTTCATCCCTCCATTGATATGAGAGATTGAAGGTTGCCCATGTACCGTGGCAGAGGGGACAGAAATGAGATGTCCACAAATTTCCCTGAGCTCCTTGGTGTGTGCAGCCAGAGAGCAGACCAGGAGCTCCTGACTGTCAATTTCAGAGGTGCTGCTGAAATTGAAGAGGTGTTTGTGGAAGGTGCTCTCTAAAGAGGTGTTTGTGGAAGGCCGACCCAGACTTTCCATCAGGAGAATGTGGTTTCTCAGACTGCTTCCCATCCCTTGAAGACAGGGCTGACTTCGTTTCCCAGAATCTTCCTAACCAGAATCCTCTGGAGACCAGGTTTCCTTGGGGGTGGAAGTTGCAGCAGGCAGTCTGAGGGGGTGCTTGCCTTTCTGAAGGCCTGAAGGTCCCTAGGATTCAAGGGCATCCTGCATGGTTCTGCTCACTTCCATGGGCCTCAGGAGTGGAAGGAAGTGCTGTGGCTGCCGGGCAGAGAAGCTGAGCAGCCACAGTCATCCCAGGGCTAGATGACAATGTTTGTGTCCTGGAGAGGAACCTGAGGCTGGGCATAAAAAACAAAGAGCTGGAAGTTTGTGTTGAGTATTACGGAAAAATGTGGGGTGCAGGAGAACATCAGAAAAGAAAGAGAGGTCAGGGCGGGGTGGCTCATGCCTATAATCCCAGCACTTTCGGAGGCTGAGGTGGGAGGATTGCTTGAGGCCAGGAGTTGGAGACCAGCCTGGGCAACATAATGAGATCCTGTCTCTGACAGATATTTTGTAAAATAACCAGGCATGGTGGTGCATGCTTGTAGTTCCAGCTCCTCAGGAGGATGGAGTGGGAGGATCAGTTGAGCCCAGGCACTGGAGACCACAGTGAGCTCTGATCGTACCACTGCACTCCATCCTGGCAGACAGAGCAAGATCCTGTCTCAAAAAAAGAGGGTGAGAGAGAGAATGAGAATCACAAGAGGAAGCTGAGGCAAACAGAAACAGAGGAAACAAAGGCAGTAAGGCTAAGGAACAATTTGTAAGGAAACAAGATTCTATTCTGGATTTATTGAAATGATTTGAAAAACTAGTCTCAGAACAGACTTTACCAGTTCGAACACTGTGTAACTGTAATACTGAAACATTGCAAGATCCCAATTTATTGAAGAGAGATTATATTTGGTTTGTAGTGCTATATACTAAGTCAGGAAAACAAAACGATTGATTTTATAGATAACTTCAGTACAGGTGGGACCAAGGAGGTGTGATAATTAAAGATGTGCTTAGAAATTCTCAAACTTCTTTTAAATGGGCAATTAAAAATCTCTTGGTACAATATTGCCCTCTTCTGGACAATACAAATGATGGTCAAAATTTTAGAATCTTTCCCTCATATCCTCCTTCATCATCAATTAGAAGTGAACTGTCATGAATAGACAGGGTAGAGATGTGTTCAGGGGCAAAAGAGGTAATTTGGGGATTAAGGACCATAAATGTCATTCAAGATGCCTGACTATGCACGCGAAATCTTTGCCGCACATCTATTGAAAATATAAATGCAGATACACTATTTTTGAAAACAAAACTAATATACATGAAACATCAAAACAAAGAGAAAAACAAACTGCCTGATAATTTAAAAATTTCTAAATCATATTCAGGTTCCAGCAGTGCTTGTGACCCAGCTGGTACCGTCAACTCCAATTTGGTAAGTAGACTATAAAAGGGTGGTCAATCTGTATTATTCTGATACATATTAAGGAGTAACGGTGTGGACACTTCCTGAAATTAAAATAAGACCCAAGGCTAAATTGCTTAAAGAGGTCATTGTTCTTTTTCAAAGTGGGTATGTGATTTTGTGATTTTTTTTCAAAAACAAAAGAATAAGATTCAGTTAAACTTGTTACTCTGGAGTCTTAGAGTTGAACTCCTACTGTAGATTTGTAGGTTACTCAGAGGGTGTTGCCTCTGTGGAGCCCTGCACATAAGTCTGGCAAACATAATTGATAATATTGAGAAAATCAGTGGCCAAGGACACATTAAATAAAGTTGGCTGTGTACAAAATAATTACAATTTATTTTATATTATTCCAAGCATAATACCATGGTATTCTGAACAATTTTATTTTTATTTATTTCTGTATTTTTTTGAGACAGAGTTTCACTCTTGTTGTTCAGGCTGGAGCGCAGTGGCATGATCTCAGCTCACTGCAACCTCCACCTCCCAGGTTCAAGCGATTCTCCTGCCTCAGCCTCCCGAGTAGCTGGGATTACAGGCATGCACCACCACACCTGGCTAATTTTTGTATTTTTAGTAGAGTCGGGGTTTCACCATATTGGCCAGGCTGGTCTCAAACTCCTAACCTCAGGTGATCCACCGGCCTCAGCCTCCCAAAGTGCTGGGATTACAGGCATGAGCCACCACGCCTGGCCTATTCTGAAAAATTTTCTAAGATAATTTAGACAATTTAGACATTGTCTGTCTTCTTGGCCTCTGTGCCTAGAGATGCTGACTTGTAGGCACAGAATGGATGGAGTGAAAGAGGTTCTGCCATCCTTACTATAAGCCTTGATTGACCCAAGGCTGGGAATCTTGCTTATTATGAAAGCAGTCTCAGATAAACAATTCTTTATTGACTTTCAACATGTTGAATATTCAGACATTTTTCTTTGTAAATTGGTAGTCTATGCTGTAACAGTATCAACAGACCCTGACAATGTTATAAATAAGTGTGATTTTTAAATTTTCCTTCTCCGTATTTTCCAGTTTCTTTTTAACCACAAATGTGGATTACGTGTATAACAAATAAATGAATAAAAATCAACAAAAGCAATTAGCAGACTGTTGAAATCAACCCAGTATATTCCCCCCTGGATACACTTAATTACTTTTCATGACCAAAATATATTTCTGTGACAAGTCTTTGCTCACGCACATGTTTGAAAACATGTCTTAATTCCAAGAAGTCAAATGTTTGTTTGATTTTCATTCAAAGGAGTATTGCCAATGCAAGCTTCATGTTGAAGGTCCTACTTGCAGCATCTGCAAAGCATTGTATTGGAATCTGGACAAAGAAAATCCCAGTGGATGTTCAGGTAGAACCGGTTTCTTATATGTCTTAATTTACTGCATTGTAATGTCCTCTTAATTTTCTCTGCCTCAGTGACCAAACCCACAAAAGAGCTATTTGTTGAATCACTTCAATTTGACAAGATTCTATGTAACGTTTTTATGTCCACCCCCACCCCCCCCACTTTTGGCAGAAGTTCTGTCATTTTCAAAATCTCAGCAGGGATTTCTATCCTGTTTCTGTATGTGTTTTGTTGTTCAAGAAGGCAGCTACTTGATAAATGGTTTTTATGTCCTTGTTTTTATAATCTACTTTTTCTGGTTTAACCTTAATGTTATTCTTATTTTGAAGCCAGTATAAGGACTTAAAAACACTGAGTTAAGGGTACTGAATGTAGCGAATAACCTTGAATAGAGTGTATTTTCATGCATGCATATCAGTAATGACCTTGGCATTAGAGTCATTTAAATCTCCCATGATTTTACAGCTTTTGTCATGGAGTAGCCATAAACTAGCCATTACTTTTTGTAGATGGATAGTCCGGATTGGTCTATTCTACCAGTTTCAGAAAGCAGTCCAATTTTAGGCCTCAGCGATGCAGACTCTCATTCTGTTGAACCGCGCTGGCAAGGCTGACTGTTCACGTTGTGTCACAGGTGTGTAATGTTCCCACAGCCAAGAACTGTCTTTTGTGTCTCCCTGGTTCAAGGATGCTCTCTTATCTCCACAGAATGCCAGTGCCATCAGGCGGGAACAGTGAGTGGAACTGGAGAGTGTAGGCAGGTAAAGAGGGCTGAGTTTTCATGTGACAACAGCAGAACGTTGTAGCGACTGCTTGTGGGGTTTCTGGGGGCGTGTGTTAGTACCTCACTCATCCTGCAGTGCATGGTAATCCTTTCCAGATCCTGGCTACACTGCTTCCTATGATCTAAGAGCCAGTTTTCAATCTTGGAGGTTAGTGAATTCTGTAATTTTATCAAATATGGTCATCTGGCTCATTGTTCTGCAGGGAGATGGTGAGTGTCACTGCAAGTCCCATGTGGGTGGCGATTCCTGTGACACCTGTGAAGATGGATATTTTGCTTTGGAAAAGAGCAATTACTTTGGGTGTCAAGGTAAATAAGTTTAGCGGGCCTTGAGCAACGCACAGTGTTGACGGACAAAGATGGTCCGAATGACATTTCTTCTGAGTTTGTCATCTTTTTTTTTTTTTTTTTTTTTTTTGAGAAGAGTTTAGTTTTTTTTGCCCAGGCTGGATCTTCACTCACCGCAACCTCTGCCTCCCAGGTTCAAGTGGTTCTCCTGCCTCAGCCTCCTGAGTAGCTGGGATTACAGGCATGTGCCATCACACCTGGCTAATTTTTAAATATTTTTAGTAGAGACAGGGTTTCTCCATGTTGGTCAGGCTGGTCTTGAACTCCCGACCTCAGGTGATCCACCTACCTTGGCCTCCCAAAGTGCTGGGATTATAGGCATGAGCCACCGCACCTGGCTGAGTTTGTTGTCTTCACACAGACTTTCTGATGGAATGGCCCTGAAACATTCTGTCTAGAGAATTTGACCAATCATTCATTACATTGAAACTAGTAAATTGCAAGTGAGGCTGTTTCTGCATTTCTGCCTCTCTTCTACCAGCACACTGTGGGTTTAATTATAAAAAACATAACTGGGATGGGAGGGCATCTGTTAGTTTTATAAATGACATCAAGTTTTGGTAATTTTAAAGATATATTATCAAAAATGCTAGCAGCAGATTTTGAGAGAGAGCATTGTGTTAAGTAATGAAATTGCAGGAACAGCTGCCCCACAAGGCTACTCTTGAATCTCTAGCTCAGCCCCTGGTTAGCACCTGGTCTTTACAACAGCACTGTTTCTAAAGTGTGTTTACCCCCGGGCTGCTGTCGTTTTTGCACTGACAACAGTGTTTGAGCTGGCCTACAGTAGCTGCCTCCAACTTAGAAGCAGACTTTTGGAAAGACGCAACATTTTAATTTTGTTTTTGTTTTGGGGGTCGAATTTGGTTTCCAAGTGCGGACATACTATTTCAGTTTGTGAGTTTCCTAGACCTCAAACACCAGCCAGATAGATGTGGCAGAGGAAGGAAGGCAGGTGCTGTATCACTGGGCTTGTTGTTTTCCCTTCTCATAGAGCGGTGGAGGCACTCAGTGTGGAGATGGTTTAAGGGGTAACTGCTGCCATTTCCTGGCTTTCAGGGTGTCAGTGTGACATCGGTGGGGCGCTGTCCTCCGTGTGCAGTGGGGCCTCCGGGGTGTGCCAGTGCCGGGAGCATGTCGTGGGAAAGGCTTGCCAGTGGTGAGTTTCGCGTAGGCTTCTTCCCATGTTCACAGTGTGGAAGACGGTCTTAGGCATTTCTGCCTGTGCTACACTCTGGTAAAGAGAGAAACAGCCCTACGAATCAAGGGCAAGGGAAGCTGTCCTGTGTCACTTGAAATCTGGACACTTTTGTGTGAGTTGTTTAAAACAGGAGATCACTTTGCCCATAAGCCTGTTCCACTGTGTAGACAATGGATCACGTTTGCCTGAAAGTTCCCACAAGTACAAAAACCAGGTGGGCAAGACCAGAGCTGGAAGCATGAGGTGGTTCTCAGGGCCCAACCTCCATGTGCCAGTTGGAGCAGGAGGAACCCACAGATAGGCTCACTCCAGGGACAGAGCGAATAAGAGGAGGGAGGAACACACACCCAGGTCCCTGGGCCAATAAGAGAGGGAATGAGAGGGGGCAGTGCCACACACCCAGGTGCTCAGGCCAATAAGATAGGGAATGAGAGGGGGCAGTGCCACACACCCAGGTGCTCAGGCCAATAAGAGAGGGAATGAGAGGGGGCAGTGCCACACACCCAGGTGCTTAGGCCAATAAGATAGGGAATGAGAGGGGGCAGTGCCACACACCCAGGTGCTCAGGCCAATAAGAGAGGGATTAAGGGGGGCAGTGCAACATACCCAGGTGCCTGGGCTAATAAGGTTCAGTTCCTGTTTCCCCCTTGGGATCCAGGAGTGAGGAAGTAGAGAGGCCAAAGTTGTTCCCCAGGGTTGCTGTGGGGGTAGGGGCAAGAAAATTTAGAAGTGGGGAAGAAGTGCTTTGTCTCATGCAGAAGAAGGTGACAATGAACTATAGGAGCAAGGAAATAAGGTGGAGATTGAGACTGGGGAACTGTGGGAACTATGGGTGGTATTGTTCTGTCTCTTAAACCATTATATTTCACCATTTATAAATATTTTGAAACCATGGTGTTTCATCCATGATTTTTCCTCTGTGGAGGGAAGAAAAATAACTTCTAACTCTCAGGTACTTTCACTACTTGTATTAGCAACAGATTTACAAAGAAATCTTTTATGTTATGAAGGTAAATTGTATTTAGCCAGGTGATTCTCTCTTTTCTCTCAACGTTTCCAACATTTGAATTCTAAAAGTCAGAGCAGGCTGGGAGTGATGGTTGGAAGCTGTAACCCCAGCACTTTGGGAGACCCAGATGGGACAATTGCTTGAGGCCAGTAGTTTAAGACCAGCCTGAGCAACACAGTGAGATTCCATTTCTACAAAAAAGTACAATTAGGCAGGCACTGTGGCACATGCCTGTAGTCCTACCTGTTCAGGAGCCTGAGGCAGGAGGATAGTTTGAGCCCAGGAGTTTGAGGCTGCAGTAAGCTATGATTGCACCACTGTACTCCAGCCTGGGTAACAGAGCAAGACCCTGTCTCTAATCAAAAGAAAAAAAAAAAAGAAAAAAAAAAAAGAGCAACCCAGCTGCACTTTCCCTCAGCCTTTCTAATTGGCTGTCACCATGGGGGATTGGAGTAAAAGATTTGTGAAGAACGCACATCAGTAGGTGTGTTTTCCTGAAGAGCAGTGAGCCTCACCATGGACCAGAAGAGCTTTGTAAATACCTGCATAAAACATTTTCCTGCCTCATGCCTGTAATCCCAGCACTTTGGGAGGCCCAGGCAGGTGGATCACCTAAGGTCAGGAGTTCCAGACCAGCCTGGCTAACATGGTGAAACACTGTCTCTACTAAAAATACAAAAATTAGTCAAGCGTGGTGGTGCACACCTGTAATCCCAGCTACTCCAGAGGCTGAGGCAGGAGAATCACTTGAACCCGGGAGGCAGAGGTTGCAGTGAGCCAAAATCATGCCACTGTACCCCAGCCTGGATGACAAAGTGAGACTCCATCTTAAAAAACAAAACAAACAAAAAAAGCGTTTTCCACCTGTGTTTCACCTTGCTCTACCCTGGTGTTGATAAAGTGAGCTTCTCCCCTACTTCACCAGCAAACATTTTTTCTCCTTCCAACTATGTAGGTAATGGACTGATTTTCAGCATAAAATAATGCAACCAAATAGGAATTAGATTGCCCAGCCTGAGGCAAGACTTCACATGATACATGCACACATACATATGTCTTCAGTTTTAGAGCATGTCCTTGGATCTAGTGGTAAATGATAACTGAAATAAAGGCTAGCAAACCAGCAGCGTGGAAGCTGGAGCACCTCTTCTCCCACCTGACAATCTCGCGTCCTTTTGTACCAAATCCCCTACACGTTAGCTTGTGATTTTATCAGAGTATTTTTAGATTTTCTAACAAGTGTAGAAAGAATTCGTATTCACTTTGTTTTCTAAATAATTCTTGTGATAATAAATGTAATATATGTCCAGTGAACACATTTTAATAAGTTAATGAAAGTAAAAAGATAAAGAAAAATCTTCATTTCACTACCCAGAGATAACCTCTTTTTAATATTTTTGGTGTATTTTTTTCTAGACCTTGTCTGTGAATTAAAAATTAGCATTCTATTTTTTCACATAATTCGCATTCATTTCTTCACATCATATCATAAATATTTCCTATTATCATTAGTCTTCACATTTTAAATGGTCACATTATTTTTTATAATTTATTTCATAATTATACATTTATGTTGTTTCCAAATCTTCGTTGTTTTAAACATTCTTTTATGTTAATTATTTGACTATCTACAAAATCATTCTTTAGAACAGATTTCTGGAGGTAGAATTACTGAGTCAATGTGAATGAACATTTTTAAAGATCTTTGTAAATTGCTTCCAGAAAAGTTGTAAGCATTCCTAATTCTATCTGCAGTATAGGAACATGGCCTTTCATTTCCTTTAACAAATTGATCTTTATGGCATTAAACCCACTAAATCCAGCTTGTGACTGGATTGGCAAAGTGTGTGTTTTTTTTTTTTTTTTTTTTTTGAGAACTTTAAGTAGTTTGTTAAATACCACACAATGTTGGAATATTTTGGATACTTCTCTGTGCCTACCACAGCTGAACTCTTGAAAAGAATTCATTAATAGGCATACAGTTTAAGAGAAAACAAGGCAAAGAAGAGCCTTTCTAATGATTAAAAAAATACATATAGAGAAAAAATATTATCTTACTTGTAAATTTAGCATGTGAAATATTTTATGTCATATTCACCATTATACCTATGGTGCTTAGCAAGAGTGCCTAGCACATAGATGTTAATATTTATGTAGTGAGTGAATGAGTGTATGAATGAATGAGTGATTAAATAAATGGTAACCTAATTTGACTTCGCTAAATCATTGGGAACTATTTAGAACATATTAAAGGATGCTACCACTATGGCTTGTGCTAAATGATTTTCTTATCTTAATGCTTGGAATTAGGTGTGGAGTGTGTCTTATGGAATGTTTATGTGAGTGAAAGCAGTAATTTAGAGAAAGAGCAGGAGATCTCTCATTTGTCCTCTATTTAATGTACTCTGTCAATGTGGTGGAGTTCTTCAGTAGTAACTATTTTGATTAAAGGATGGTCAGATGATCCATGGACCTAACTTTCTGTATGTGTTTACGTGTTTATTTTTTATTTATAAAAGGCCTGAAGACAACTACTATTTCCCAGATTTGTATCATATGAAGTATGAGATTGAAGATGGTACCACCCCTAATGGGAGAGATCTTCGGTTTGGATTTGATCCCCTGGCATTTCCTGAGTTTAGCTGGAGAGGATATACCCAGATGACCTCAGTACAGGTATGCAACCCATAGTAAGCATCTTCATGGCCTAGTAGCCCAGATCCTTCCCCACAGCAGTCTCAGTGAGCCCCGTAAAAGGTGACCTGTTCCCAGAACTGACTCCAGGGTTCTTTTTCTCCATATTATGGGCTGGCAGTGGAGTTTAGGTTAAACCTGGGGTTTGGGGTAGGGCTGTATATTAACTGATAAGTATATGTGTGTATTTCACAGTTCATTGTTACTTTAATTTGGTTGCCAAATCAGAAAGTTAGGAATTAAAGAAAAACAGTGTTTATCTCTGGAGGTTTTTTATGAGAAGAGGGAAGTTTCCTAAATGACGTTAGGCTATACTAGAATGTGAGGGACAGTTTTCTTTAAAGCCATTTGTGGAAAACAAAAATGAGTTGGTTTAAGTAATTCCCATAAAGCTAGCGTTTCTAATTTTTGGCTGATTTTTTTTTAAACTTTGACTTGCTATGTACATAGAAGCTAAGATAAATGAGTGTTAGTGCTATTTCATTTTTTCCATATTTCTCTTTCCTTCATTCTTCTCTACTGTATCCATCTATCTTGGTTTTGTATTCGAATGAGTAAGGTAATTTACACATTCTTCATTTACCTTCAGAACTTATAAGTCTCACTACTTATAACTAAAAAATTCTGTAGGCCGGGCACAATGGCTCACACCTGTAATCCCAGCACTTTGGGAAGCTGAGGCGGGTGGATCACCTGAGGTCGGGAGTTTGAGACCAGTCTAACCAACATGCGGAAACACTGTTTCTACTAAAAATATAAAATTAGGCGGGCATGGTGGCACATACCTGTAATCCCAGCTACTCAGGAGGCTGAGGCAGAAGAATCACTTGAACCCAGGAGGCGCAGGTTACGGTGAGCCGAGATCACACCATTGCACTCCAGCCTGGCAACAAGAGCAAAACTCTGACAAAAACAAAAAAATTCTGTATAGATATAGTCGTTGCATAGTTTTGTCCTCAGAATTTCTTTTTGAGGTTGATTTCTTCGAACTGTTTCTCAGTGGAGAATTTAGAATATGAGAGGTAAATTGACAATCATGGTAACACAGTATTTGTCCTTAGCAGATCCAAGACTGGTACTTGCTGTTGCTACCTCAAATCAGCCTGTAGAGAAGCTGGGACAGGACCACAGTTCTCTCAGACCGCCCCACCCCCTCACCCCCGCACTGATTCTAACCCTGCTTTTTGCCTGGCCAAAGTCCCCTATCCAAGCTGCCTTTCCGAAATAGTACCTAGGATCTTAAGATGCTTCACTCTTTCCCCCCACTCCCCAAATACAATTATTTAATTTCTTTAGTTCCCTGATATTACTTCATTATTAAGAAAAAAAGCAATAAATTCCATTGAGTCATAATAGGATGTGAATGACTGACAACCCAAGCAAAATGTATACCTTCTCACCAGTGCTGAATAGCTGGTGGACACAAAGGAAGTCATCTCTAATGATACATTTTCTGAGAAAGTTATTTTGGTCAGAGAACCTTGGTGGCGTCCCCAGGATCACCACTTACTTTACTTTGCTCCTAATACATTTTTGCATATTTATTTTCCACCTGAAACTAACACTTCAAGATGAATTCAGACAAATTGCAAGGGTCAGCAGGAGTTCCTCAGTGTGGGTAACCTATAGCTCCTGCTTCCAGAGCAAGTGATTCTAAGCAAAATCAGTCTTTATTGTCACCAATATCTCCCTTAACAGATATTCCCTGCCTTTTAACCAAAGGAGTTGGGGGAAAGACCAACAGAACCGCTGATTTGGGAATTTCCAAGTTTCATGAAGTTTCCTTGGGCCACAGCCCAACTGGACATAGAGTCAGTGGTTCAGAATTAAAATAGCCTACCCTTTCCTCCAAGAGCCCAGGCTCCACAATGTTTACAAAATACTGTGTGAGCCCAAGCCCTGGGAAACACAGGACCCCTTCTTCTGGGTTGAAAAGCCATCATTTCCCTTGCATATTTTAGTTACATTCAGATGTTACCATTATTGTATTTGGAGTCTTTAACCTTTCCCTGGCCACCATTGGTTTCTGTGACCATTTAGACTTCATGTATGTGAAGCGCACTCTGAAGCAGTCTCTCTCTGGGTGTGAAATAATACACCCTCCTTTCCTTCTCATCTGCCTTTTTATTTTTCCTAGCCAGTGGTGGTTGCTCTGTCACTGTGGCTTTCTTAAACTAGTCCATCTAATACTCCACTCTGTCTGCCTGATCACAAAAAGGTCAAAAGAGGATCTCAGTTGCTGAGGGAGTGCGTTTTCACTGTAATTTTGATTGTAAGTGATTTTAATTCATTGTTAGGTTTGCCTGTTTCCATCTTTCACTAGCTATTCGGTGCTTGTTGACTGAGTGTGAGAGAGTGTGTGCGTGTGTGTGTGTGTGTGTGTGTTTGTGTACATTACAAGTTCAGTAGTGACACTTGAACAGAATAAAGTCACTGTTTGGCTATATGTCTTTTAACCTATTTTTTTTTTTTTTTTTTTTTTTTTTGCTTTATGGCCTTTCGGTGTTTTCAGAATGATGTAAGAATAACATTGAATGTGGGGGAGTCAAATCACTCCTTGTTTCGCGTTATTCTGAGATACGTTAACCCTGGAACCGAAGCAGCATCTGGTCATATAACTATTTATCCATCCTGGGGTGAGGCAAGTAGGTAAAATTTCAAGCCTCTTTTCAATTAAGAAATAAGTAGTGAAACACTTTCTCTGATTTTCACAAAGTTGATCACCCTTAGAAGATGTCAAGCCTGGCTCATGGTCTGGTTATACAGTTCTCTAGGTACTCTATCATTTATTACTGTTCATTCTCTAAACAATCACTTACGTTCTGCTATTAAATTTGTCATTAACTCTCATTTAAAAAATAGATATAACAACCTGTGTACCTTGGCTGAACCCCATGGGTTATGATGTCTTCACTGAACAGAGCTGATTTATAGTTCATTCATGGTGAAGTGGGTGTCACCTTTTTGGTGTTACCTGAGAGATTTTGGCCTGCCGTCCTAAATTCTTCCATTGTTTCAAACTAACCAAATAGTCAGAGGAGAAATGGGTAAGGATGGGGATTTTTCCTATGAATTCTGTAAAGCACAAAGCCCAAAAGAGCTCCAGGAGGGAGCTGCAAACCTGACTCAGGGGTGAGAAATTCCCAAGGGCAGAGGGACAAGAGAAGAGAGCATAGCCTCGCCACAGGCAGAGAGAAGTCCTGGAGGTGTGTTCTTGAAGGTATAAGGGCTTCTACCTGTCCTGGAAACAGATTCCAACAAGCATTTGGAATTTTACAAGGATGCAAAATGGCACCAATGGAAATCTAATTTAGGATCAAGATGTGTACCATCTTTGATAAGTGTCCACGGTTCATTCCGAATGAGGGAAGAAATGATGGCATTTCCAAGTTGTGTCAGCCCAGCTTGCGTGGCTGGAGGTTGATTAACCCATAGAAGGAACTAGCAGGCTTACTTCGTCATTTACGAGTACTTTAGCACCCGTTTCCTCACATCATAAGAACTTTGCAAACGGAAGAGTTGAAGAGAAAACAGAGCTGAGAGGTTTAGTAAATTGCCAGGCACAGCTGGATGTTTGTAGACAAAGTCTTCAGACTCCAAACTCTTAACAGGCCCCTCTGCCTCCTACATGACAATAACAGCAGCAGTTTGCCCTCTGTTAGCTCAGATAGTTGGAATACATTTTGCTTCGTTTCCTTGTCCTCCTGGACACCTTTCCCCTAAGTCTGAGTTGGGAGCCCCAGTTATGTTATGTCTTGTGATAACTTGTGCCTCCTCCCAAATACCAGTGTCCAGACTGTGCCACATTCTCCACGTTCTCCTGTCTGCTGGTACTTATTGCTCACTTCTCCTGTCCTCACCAGCAGGGAGCAAAGGCCCTGCTTACTGTGTTTACTGCCTTGTCACCAGAACTTAGTTCCAAGCCTGGCACGTAGTAGGCCACCATCAATTTTTGTAGAACAAGAGTGGACACGAGGATTTGGAGAAGATAATTGTTTGGAAGAAAAAGAAGTGTCAATTGAACTCAGATGCAACAGTTTATTTCTTTCTGAATCTCTTGCAGAAGGTCCTCCTTTTGTTTAATGCAGAAGAAAATGTATTTTGTCCTGAAAACAGACAGTGAAGCTTTTTCTTATGCGTGTTCATTAATAAAAATTAAAATGTAAAAATCACATATGCTGTAGTCCCAGCTACTTGGGAGGCTGAAGTGGGAGGACTGTTAGAGCTCAGAGTCTGAGGCTCTCAGGAGCTATGATTGCACCTGTGAATAAGCACTGCACTCCAGCCTGGGCAACATAGTGAGATGCTGGCTTAAAAAAAAATCACACACAAACAAAAATGGAAAAAATAATTTAGTAGCTAATGTAATATGTTGAACACTTACTATAGGCAAGGAGCTTTCCTAAACTGTTTATGAGTATTAATATATTAATAGGTTAAACAATTATTCATAATCCCAGTGTAGATAGCATTGCTAACATCTTTTTTTTTTTTTTTTTTTTGAGACGGAGTTTCGCCTTTTTTACCCAGGCTGGAGTGCAATGGCGCGATCTCAGCTCACCGCAACCTCCGCCTCCTGGGTTCAGGCAATTCTCCTGCCTCAGCCTCCTGAGTAGCTGGGATTACAGGCACACACCACCATGCCCAGCTAATTTTTTGTATTTTTAGTAGAGACGGGGTTTCACCATGCTGACCAGGATGGTCTCGATCTCTTGACCTCGTGATCCACCCGCCTCGGCCTCCCAAAGTGCTGGGATTACAGGCTTGAGCCACCGTGCCCGGCCGCTAACATCTTATCAATGTCTTTCTAGCCTATTTAATAGATATGCATTTGCGTAGTACCATTTTTAAAGATAAGATCAGTAAATCTGATCAGTACGTATCATCGTTCAAAACTGAGTGTCTAAAATCATAACACTGACTAATAGAAAAAGGCCTTAAGCAGTTCTTTGTATTTCTGATAGGTGCTGCTCAAAGCAAAGAGATCACCTTCTTGCCGAGTAAGGAGCCAGCCTTTGTCACCGTCCCCGGAAATGGTTTTGCAGACCCATTTTCAATCACCCCAGGAATATGGGTTGCTTGTATTAAGGCAGAAGGAGTCCTTCTGGTAAGACTTAGTTCTGAATGGAGAGCTCTTGTGGGATTTTTCCTACCTCAGAAATGGTTCCATCCAAGACTGTAACCCATAGCGATCATAAAATATCAAAATCATTAGTGGTTTTAGAGACAGGAATTATTCAGCCCCAGCCGGAGGAAGCTGTGGTGACATTTGCCATCAAATGACATAGGAACCAACTTGAAGTATCTTTTGTATCCTTCCAGCTAGCTTCTCTTGGACAAATATATATATATATATATATATATGTAGTCTCATGAAGACTCTTAAGTTATCAGAACAAATTCAAAGCCATCATGAGCATGTGGCTTCACCCTTCCAAAGCTTGTTTGGGATTTTCCAGCATGAGTCAGAAGTATATCTAAAAAAATAAGCCTGCCTGGAGATTGTGTAGAACCAAGTAAGAAGAACCTAGAAGACAAGAAGATAGGAATTTCAGTAAAGTTCCTGAGGGTGGAAAGAGAAGCAAGAGGCTACAGGAGCCACTGCTTCTCCCTGACACTCTCTCCGCTTTCTTCTGCGTTAAACCTAAAGCAGGTGTATTCTCAGCAAACAGATTGCCTGCAACAGAGAACTCCTTATTCGGGAAAGGCTATGTCTACGAACACCTAATAGAATAGCCAGAGGAGCCATGGGGTGTTGGAAGGGTGAAACCTGCTGTTTCAGACAGCCCTTTTTGCTATGTGCTTTAAGGTTTGCTTTGCTTCATAGCGAGGTCTTTTCGAAATAAAGTCCTAGGGGAAAGCTTGGTCCATGTTCCCAGAGTAGAAAACATAAAGCTTTTCCTTCTGGCACGACCCTGTTTATTGACCATGTTAGCAAATGTTAGGCAAGTCCCTTAATTCAAATCCTGCCTCTTCCAATCCTACCAGTTGCTTCTTCCACACAGCAGGGAAAATACTGCTCTTAATAGTTCCTTCCAAATCTGGGATCTTACAGGGATAACATGAAGGTTTGCGTTATCCATTCAAGACAGCAAAGGAAGATCAGGAGATCTCTGTTCTCCTTGTATCTTCTTAGTAGGAAGCTTTATTGCTTTTAAAAAAAAAGTTCAAGAATATTTCACAGATGGTAGGAATGAGGCAGAGGAAAGTTCCATTGATATCAGTAATGGCTACAAAGTTGGACTCATGGAAAGTAGAAGTTCATTATACAAGTTACTATTTGGGCATGGAAGATGCCTAATGACATTTAGTCTGTGCAATTGTGTAGTAATTCATATATATGCCTCCATATTATAATCCCATCATCTCTAAAACTATCTTATTGTGTGTCTATTATCAACCATCACTGCTGTAGTTCCTGTTAGAGTATAAAGTCGTGAGGAGAGAGGAGACATGGTCCCAGACTCAGCGAACTTACTAGTAGAACAGTAACCATTTTAAAATTTCAGCTTACTGAGTCCCCTGAGCCACAATCTCCTACTTTTCCTTCCTATGGATTTCTCTCTAAGGAGAGAAAAAGCCTTCTGGTGTGTGTATGAGCTCTTCGCAGTCGAAGCAAACATTCCCTCTTGTCTTCCCTCTGTAGATGCGAGCTGCTGCTAGAACGGCTGCGGACTGTCAGTCATCTACATCCCAGAAGCCTGGGGCTCTGCTCTTCCCTGAAGAGCTGCTTAGCTGAATTTATGCTGTGGGCTTCGTTTGGCACACTCAGTGGAACATGTTCTTCCTCTCGTTTCTTGGGACAGGCAGTAGGCCAGTTCCATTCTGTGAATCACCAACATCACAAGGCATCACTTTTGATACCATGCCATTTGAGCGTTACTCGGGTGTGGGAGTAGAAAATGATCCACATTCAGTGTTCTGTACTGGTGAAGGCAATCAGCATTTCCACAGAACATCACATCAATTGACAATGTATAATCTTTGTTAATTTGTGAATTTATAAACAACCCAGGAGAAAGAGTAAAATTTCTCCTGAAACTTGAAGAATAAAAATGTTCACACTGACAAGTTTCTCTCTGATACGTAAAGAATCTTCGATGAGTGGTTCTTTGTGTTTTGGTGGGTCAGGATGAAGAACAAAGCGGTTGATATGGAGAGTTTAGTGACTTCAGCTGGTTATTATTGATTTAACTAGCATGTTTGATTATTTTATAGTCAAAGCAGGGCTACCATCAAAATGAGTGATTCTCCTTTTGCTCTTTATTTACTAGGATTACCTGGTACTCCTTCCCAGGGACTACTACGAAGCCTCTGTGCTGCAGCTGCCGGTCACAGAACCATGTGCCTACTCAGGATCACCCCAGGAAAAGTCAGTATGGGGCAGATGGTGCAGCCGCATCATTGGGGTCCTCTAAATTAGGAGCCTTTAATGCAAACTTTCATGAGGTGTCTCAGGACCACTCCAGCAGCACGATGCTCAGGATAATTAGTTGTGATCTTCCTCTGTGTCTTACTTGTGACCTTCAAATAAGAGTCACAAAGCACTTTGCACACCATAGCTGGCTTAGTTAGGAGTGGCTGCCACCCTCGAGTATGTGGGAATGTTGGCACATGCCCAAGTAAATGCCCTCAAGGTCAGTCCTGCATCCGGTGAGAGGAAGAGCTTAAAATAGAACCCAGGTTTATGGACCTTTGTTTCTTCTCTTCCCCATGTAGTTGAAAATTTATTGCTTAATTATTGTAACATGCTTAATAAGAGTTTGTTGAAGGATGATGAATGAATGAGTGAACTGAATGACTAAGAGTCTTTGGGGAGGTACTTTGATATTCTGTTTGATGTTTTCACTTGTAACTATTGATTTTGTTGTTTTGTTGTTGTTAAAGTTGCTTGCTCTACCAGCATTTGCCAGTCACCAGGTTCCCCTGTACCCTGGCTTGTGAGGCCAGACACTTCCTGCTTGATGGGGAGCCAAGACCCGTGGCAGTGAGGCAGCCCACACCTGCACACCCCATCATGGTGGAACTCAGTGGAAGAGAGGTGGGGGAGCCTTTTATTTATTATCAAAGTTATTACTACCTTCCCACCTGTGTCTGCTGAAAACACTTGGCCACAGTTGCTTCTCAAACTTGGGGGAAGCTGGAAGAATTTCTCAGAGGTGTTTATCAACATATGCTGAATTATCTGATTTGGAGTGGGGCTGGATGGTACACTACATGGAGCCATGTTCAGGCTGTTCTTTGAGCACTTTCTAGACATGGTGGGAGATGTGGGTAGCCATAGAAACCTTTCTTTTCGATTATCTGGATTTAGAAGGGGGCTTCCTGTTCTCCCTGATTCAGGGCAAGATTTCTCTTAAAAGACAGATGAGACTCAATCCAGTAAGCCTGCAGAAATGACACAGCTTACCCTAAAAGGATACCACACTCACTCACTCTTCAACCTAACAGCTGAATTCCTTAAGCTCAGAATCCGGAACTTCTACACCCCAGGGCACCTACCGCATGGCGTGGAGGACAGGTTACTACAGGTCTTGGTATTACTTTTCTTCCAGGAGTTCTTCAAACTTCAGAACCAAATTTAAGATCATACTGATTTAATATTTGAGTTAGAGCTATAGGTTATCAACCATAACAATAAGAACACACAACACTTCAAAATGAAGACACTGAAAAAAACTTCCTTGACTATATTTTTGTTCTTTGCTTTCTATAACATCTCTGTTTTATCCTTTTGAGGAAAATATTCATTTGGGGGATTACATTTGTGGGATGAAAATATATGTGGAATTAATTATAACTGAACATTTAGATGTGTACATATTTGTAAACTACATTTCTATCATTTCGAAGGTAGCAGTTAATAAAATATTCATTTTATTAGAATTTTCATTCTACAAAATAATATATCCCTGTTGTAACAAGTAAAACAACATAGATATGCATAAAAAACCTAAATGATCTTTCCTCTACTCCATTCTAATACTAAGTTCGATGTATCCCTCCCTACCCATGCTATGTGTGTATACACACATGTATGTATATAGGTATGGGTTTATACATACATATATACATAAAAATGCACATACACACACACATATATATACACAGATATGTGTGTGTGTGTGTGTGTGTATGTGTGTGTGTGTGTTCCTTAGACAACAGGATGTAAGATTGAAAAGGGCTAACCCCCAGGAAGTGATGCTGGTGATTCATCAAGGAGGCTCTAACCTCTGGTTTAGCTCAGAGCTACAGCACAGAGCTAGTCAGCAGGACCTCAAGACTCTTTTACAATACAGAAATATTTTATTTCACTATCTCTAATTTAGAAGTTATCCAGCTTATTGATTCAATTTAATTTGTACTTTTAAAACTTTCCTATTGGCTGTTTATCATATTTACTTTTTCTTGTCTTTCTGCCAGTTTTTGTTTCAAAACTTCCTGTACTTTGAAGTGAAAGTTACTCCTTCATTTATCTTTTTAGTATACTAAAGGCCTTGGAGCCAGGTGATTTCAGAATACAGAATTTTTAAGATTTGAGAAAAGTTAGCATCTCCAGTGAGGTCTAAGATAATATCCCATAATCAAACAGGTTAATATTTCTTCAGTGAAAAGCATGAATAGGCTCACCTAGTGAGACACATACTGACTATATACATAGACTTATATCAGTTTAGGTCAGACTTTCCCAGCAAATGATCGTTGGTTAGATTAGGTTTGCCACCAAAACAGTTACAAAACCTATTTTCTTTTCAGAGTTCGGAGATGTCAGATCATGGACCAGTATATTTAAAGTCTTTGTCAGGTTATCCCATAAAATTCATCTCATCTGAAGTGAACTCATCTTCTGATTGATGACTTTGTTACCTGTCTTTCTTAATATTCTATTTCTTTATGTGTTTTGAAATTTTGTGTACAGGCTTATTGGCTTATTTTGAATGAAAGGTTTTTATCCTCTTCTTCTGTCACATCTGTTTCAGCCTGGTAGTTTTGCACCGTCTTACCTGTCCACTGGATCCTTAGCCCAGGAGCAGGCATTACAGTGTGCCTTCTCTATTGTTGTGACATTGAAGATAGCACAGATTCAGACACTGACCCCATGAATGGCTTAGCTCAGTTCTTGGTCATGAAGCCACATATTTGAGTTTTGGTTCCCAAATTCTATAGCTTCTTTTAAAAATTTATTTATTTTTATATGTTTAGGGGTGTAAGTGTAGGCTTTTCTTTCTTTCTTTTTTCTTTTTTTTTTTTCTGTTGTTGTTGAGACAAAGTCTCGCTCTTGTTGCCCAGGCTGGAGTGTAGTGGTGCAATCTCATCTCACCGCAACCTCCACCTCCTGGGTTCAAGTGATTCTCTTACCTCAGCCTTCTGAGTAGCTGGAATTACAGGCACGTACCACCATGCCTAGCTAATTTTGTATTTTTTAGTAAAGACAGGGTTTCTCCCTGTTGGTTAGGCTGATCTCAAACTCCCAACCTCAGGTGATCCGCCTGCCTCTGCCTCCCAAAATGCTGGGATAACAGGGGTGAGCCACCGCGCCTGGAGAAGTACAGGTTTCTTACATGCATATATAACATAGTGGTGAAGCCTGGGTTTCTAGTGTACCCATCACCCAACGTGAACATTGTACCTAGTAGTTCTTCAACATTCACCCCCCTCTCATCCTCCCACCTTTCATAGTCTCCAGTGTCTGTTACTGAACCCTGCAAGTCCGTAAGTACCCATCATTTAGCTCCCATTTATAAGTGAGAACATGCAGCTTCTCATATCCATAACTCAGGAGGCAGATTGGAAGCAATTTTTAAGCTTCTCTTTTAATTTGAACATCTTTATCTTCAAAAAATGTGCCCGGATCTGGCCACCGTCTCTTGCCACCGTCATGTTTTGTTGTTCTGTTTACTCTGCCTGAGCTGAACTGCTGACCAAGATAACCTGCTTCCAGACCTGGAGGACAACAGGCTTGTGACTTCAGTTCCATTTGGGGTTTTCTTTAATTTACGTTTTATCATGTATTTACTTTTGATTCCAAGTATATCTTTTTGTTTTTCTTTCGAAGTGTTTTATCCAGAGTTGCTGTCTCTTGGAGCAGAAGGGGTATAGCAAATGTGAATTCTCTGTGCCATCTGAACCAGAAGTAACCCATCTTTAAAAAATGCTAACCTATTTCTATTAAAATCCTCCTCCTCTCTCCCGCAACTCCGCCATTGCACCATACTCCTCCCCTTCAAAACAGAACTCCTCCAAAGGATTGTCTACACTCTCTGTTTCTAATTCTTTATGCCCCACTCGCATCTCAACCCACTACAGTCTGGCTTTCACCTCCCACTCCATTAAATTTTGTTTGCCAGGTTTCCAGTGAGATTTTTGTCACTAAATCTGATGGATATGGTTCAGTCCTCATCTGTTTAACATCTCGACAGCTTTCCATGCCTGATGGACACTCCCTGCATTCCCAAGCTCTCTCTTGTTTTTCATAATTTCAGAGCTGTCTTAATAATTTAAAAATTATCAACAACCTGGTTTTCTTTCTACCTCTCTCATCACTTCCTCAAAATATCATTTGCAGGCTTATCCTCTTCTGTCTAGCCATTAAGTGTTAGAATTTGTCAAGGCTCAGTCCTAGGCCTTATTGCTCTATGTTCTGTCTCAAGGAGTCTCATCTATGGCAATTGTATCAGACCCACCTCCACACAGATACCTCCCATGTTGGTATGCCTCGTCATACCTCTGCTTTCATATGCAGACCAGCAAGTCTGCCTTCCTTCCTAACATCGCCTCTTCGATGTTTCAAAGCAATCTCAAATTCCGTTTCAGTATTCCCTACCTAAGTTAATGCCATTACCATCCATCTACTTGCATTCTTATGGTCATTTAGGACTTCTCCCATTCTTTCCTCCACCCAAACCGATCCATCCATGAGTATGCATCCCAAACTTTTCTTGGCATTCTCCTTCTTTCTCTCTTGTCCAACATCCAATCATTTTTGTGAGAATCTCTGTAGAAGCCTCCTAATTAGCCCACCCACACCTGCTCTGCCCATTGCACCTCTCGACCTGTTCTCCAGGCTGTAGCCAGCACTCACATTCTGATGGGAATATTTGATCAACGCTTGTTGCTCTTAGGATAGAGACAAAGATTTTAATATGGCTTATATGTCTGCCCTTTCTACCTCCCAATTTTGTTATACCCCCGCCTGCTCTGTTTCCCTGTTCCTCTGACCTACCTTCAGTCTCTTGGGCTTGCATTATATGGGACCCTATAGCGTCCTCTGTTGTATGTAGCCTCCAACTGTAAGCCGTTCCCTCTACCGAAACACTCTTCTTTCCCTACGGCCTGATTGTCTTCTCCTTGTCCTCCACGCTCACCTAAGTTGCTGCTTCTTCAAGGAAGCCTTCCCTTCTCCCTTATCTCCTCAACTAGCTCAGTCCCCTGTCTTATACCTCTGCAGAGCATTTGTCACATGTAGTTTTATGCTGTATTTGTCTAGTTATCTAATTACTTGATGCAAGTCTGTCTGAGGGAATGACTGCCTTGCCTCCAATTGTATGCCTATCACCTGGCTGGTGGACGGGCATAGCGTAGGTATTCAGTAGTAGTTTGCTGATCAAATCATTTGAATCCTCATTTTGTCATGAGACATGTTACTTACCCCTTTTAGTTTTGTGTGGGCAGCAGATTTGATAAACCCACCGTCTACATCATTATCCTGAAACACTAATAACTAGTAGAGGTCAGTTCTGTGCCACAGAACCAGAAATATTCCTCCAGTTTGACACTGATTCCATTTAAGTTCCTTTTGTAAAGATAAACGATACACATAAATAATCACAACAGCAAACAGTAAAGTTTCTGTTTGCCATCTTTTATATCTTTTATCTGAGTTTCTCAAACCTGACGTTTCCCATCAAATGTACCTTAAACTCCTCAAATAAGTCTTCCAAAAAGTAATCCATAAAATTTAGAGTGGAAAGAGTAGGAGAAATTTATAATAGAGTACAAGATAGAACTTGCAGCCAATAATAACTTCTGGGAGAAAACCTGACACCTCATCGACCTGTGAGTGCTTTGTGGTGGGGTCGTGACAGTCAAGTTCTTGTTTGGAGATGCCCAGGGGTGAAATGCTGGCAATAACCGCTCCACGTGGTGCAGCTGCAGAGCCTTATCTCCCTCTATAACATAGAGTCAAAACTGGTGTGGACGAGCCACATTCCTTCCCGAGGGGAAGTGTTTCTATTATTTAAGTGACAGAAAAAAAAAATCACTGTGGAAAATAGCAGTTATGCGGTTCAGAGCCGTTCAGCAGGAATACCAAATGTGAATTTCCTAAGGCAGGGAGGGGGAGGACCATTTTAATTAAGTGTGGTAAAGCTTGCCTGGGCCTGAGCTTGTGGGCGGAGGTGGGTTACACTGCTGAGGAATACAGTTGTAATATTGGTTCAGACATTAAATATGCAAACACACTTTGACCCAGCGATTCCACTTCTAGGAATCTTACAGAAATAGTAGCATTAGGATATATGTGTGATGATCATATAGCATTATAGGTTTTAGGGAAAATTAAATACAACCTGTGCCCCTCAATATGGGATTAAATCGTTTTATATTCATACTAGAGAATGGTAGACAGCTATTCAAAAAATGAAATATATTTGCATGTAAGTATATTTGCATGTATATATTTTTGCAATAGACACAGAAATACCATTGAGTAAAAAAAGCAAGTCATGGTAAAAAGCAATAATCACAATTGTAATCATAATATATACATAGTGCTTATTGTATGTCAAATACACTTCTGAGAGCTCTATATGTATTCACTTAATCCTCAGAACAATCTTGAGGGGGAGTGCTATTGTTATCTGCATTTTACTAAGGAGAATGCTGAAGCATACAGATACTAAGCAACTTGCACAAGCTCACACAGCTGGAGGCTGTCTGATTCCAGACCCCAAGCTCCTAACCAGTAGGTGATATCAGGGGAGGGCACACTTTTTCTGTAAAGGGACATAGTAAGTATTTTTCATTTTGCAGGCCCTGTGGTCTCTGTCATCGTAGCACAAAAGCATCCTTAATTGCCTACTATGATCACAGGTTTTTTTAACAAAACAAAACATGTGTGTGCATATTGGGGCATAGAAAATGGTCTGGAGGCTGGGTGCAGTGGCTCACACCTGTAATACCACACTTTGGGAGGTCAAGGCGGGCAGATCACTAGGTTAGCAGTTCAAGACAAACCTGGCCAACATGGTGAAACCCCATGTCTACTAAAAATACAAAAAATAGCTGAGTGTGGTGGCAGGCACCTGTAATCCCAGCTACTTGGGAGACTGAAGTAGGAGAATCACTTGAAACCGGGAGGTAGAGGTTGCAGTGAGCCGAGACCGTGCCATTGCATTCCAGCCTGGGTGACAGAGCGAGACTCCATCTCCAGAAAAAAAGAAGAAAGAAAAAGGTTTGGAAATATGAAAACTATTAACAGTCCTTATCCCAGGAGCAGGTGTGTGTGTCACTTTTACATTACTTCCCTTAATACTCATCAGTACTTCGTTTTTACTTGAAGTTTTAGAATGTCTTTTACCTTGGGAAACAAGCAGCAAAATCATTTCTGGGTAGAAAGAGTAGAAACCTCTCTAAGTAGGGCTGCCAGATTTAGAAAATAAAAATACAAGATGCCCCATTAAGTTGTCCAAATAAACAACAAATAATTATTTGTTATTTATTTCCATTTAAAATGTAACAGGGCACCGTGTGTTTTATCTGGCATCTCAACCTGTAGGATGTTATTTCTTACTTGGATGACATATAAAAATACTTCCAGGGTGTCTTCTGGGCTCTATTTTCACAGTGCTGATGCAAGTGTGGCCAGTACATGTCACAGCTGGATCACAGTCTGTCTGCTTGGCCTCTCTGACAGGTGGAATTGCATCTGCGGCTGCATGTCCCACAGGTTGGCCGCTACGTGGTTGTGGTCGAGTATTCCATGGAGGCAACCCAGCTGTTTGTGGCTGATGTGAATGTGAAGAGCCCCGGGTCTGTTCTGGCAGGCCAGGTGAACATTTACAGCTGCAAATACAGGTACTCAGTCCCACCATGGGAATTCCTCTGTAAAGGAGCAATGAGGAAATCTGCCTTGGGAACGTTGGCTGTTATTTGCATTGGGAAGTTGTTTTCTTTTTGAGGCAGCTCTAGCAAGCAAGTGGCTAGCTGTGTGGTCCAACGTCATCACCAATGTGAGTATTGGGAGTCCTCTCTATTGGCAGCATAAAAATGTGGCATTTTCTTTTTTTCTTTTTTTAATTGCATTTTAGGTTTTGGGGTACATGTGAAGAACATGCAAGATTGTTGCATAGGTACACACGTGGCAGTGTGATCTGCTGCCTTCCTCCCCTTCATCTATATCTGGCATTTCTCCCCATGCTATCTCTCCCCAACTCCCCACCCCACACTATTCCTCCCCTATTTCCCCCCAACAGACCCCAGTGTGTAGTGGTCCCCTCCCTGTGTCCATGTGTTCTCATTGTTCAACACCTGCCTGTGAGTGAGAACATGAGGTGTTTGATTTTCTGTTCTTGCGTCAGTTTGCTGAGAACGATGGTTTCCAGATTCATCCATGTCCCTACAAAGGACACGAACTCATCGTTTTTGATGGCTACATAATATTCCATGGTGTATATGTGAAAATGTGGCATTTTCTTAAAAAGCTATATGATGTACTTAGCAATTTGGCTCAGATCCACATGACACAACACAACCTCTTTATTTGATTCTCTATCACTCAGGTATGGTGCAATGAACTTGCTACTCTCAGCTCAAAGGCTGTGTCAAGTACCTGAGTGCATAGCATAGGGAAGAAGACTCCTTCTCAGTAATGTTACGGGGTGCACACCTACCTTTGCAGCATACCTTCAGGACTGGGGATAATTAATACTTGATGATTGTCACGTGGAAAAAAAATTGACGAAGGACTTCAAAATTTGCCCTGATGAAGTTCTTCTCTTCCAAGCGCACTGACTGACAAGGGTTTATTAAAAATGGTTTTGTTTGCATAATATTTCAAGACGCATGCAAATGTTCAGAGCATGCTTTAATTAAAGAATCAGCATAAGGGTGTTTCCACATGAAACTAATTGTATAATAAACAGCACTGGAAGTCAGAGTCCCTTGAAGCAGCAGATGGAGTGCTGCGGTAAACCCATCCAGTTCTTGGCCAAGGCCTTGAACATTGTGTTACCACTACTTTCATGTTGCTTTTTGTCAAACCCAAGATGACCTGAAGCAATGGACATTTTCCCTGTTGTGAAAATGGAAACAAACAAAAACTTATCCAAAGAGCTACTTTTAGTAGCTTAGAATGGAAACTTTTATGAGAATTGATCAAATGGCTATTGAATCAACATGATGCCCTCAGCAACCGTAAACAAGCAGCTGTGGCCTTTGTCTTTGGGTGATGATAGAACCAAACAAGGTAATTGTATTTGGCTTTTTAACAGGAGCACAAAGTGGGCCTAAAGAGTTCCCTGGGGATGTTCTGTCATTATCTGAAGGCATGAGCTGCATCTATAGATAAAATCAGCAACCACTGGAATGTCCACTCCCAAATGGGTGGGTTGCCAGCTCACCTGAGGCCTGGAGACTGTTAGCCACAGGGCCTGGGGCAGGGTTTCTCCATGCTCATGTGTCCATGCCCACCCACTTGTTCAGCTCTCTGCTCCTTCTACCTCCAGATCCCATGGCTTGACTATTGTTGATCAGGATACAAAGTAGAGATGGCTAAGGGGGCAGGAAGAAATATTCCTAATAACCCTGGTGATTCTGAATCCTCTTAGAAGAGCTCTGGGAATATGTGTGCCGAGGAGAGGAGAGGAGTGGTTTAAAAAGCAAAGAAAGAAAGGAACCCTTTCTGGACACCATTGTGGTTGTTTCACGACCTAAGTCTGAATGGAATTATTGAGAGTGAACTGCATGTCAGTCTGCAGATCACTCTGGCTCTGAACATGATGACACCAAAGTCCTGCTGTAGGAGTTTTTATCCTTAGAAACGTGGAACGGCATGGTTTCAGACTAGGAACCACTTTCATTGTGTTTAACCACTCCACGGAAAGTCCTGTTGTATTTTGTCATATGGCTAAAATATTTGCCGTTTCGCTTCGTTGTCTGTCATGTGGATAAGTGAAAATGAACAGGCTACAAGGATGGGAGTCCAAAAAATATGGTGCAATTGGAAAATATTTGACCCATAAAAACCTATGAAAGGCCCCCTCAGCATTGCAGCATCTCCTGCTGAGGCTTGAACTTTTCCCAGCATTTCTCAAGTGAGCTCTAACAATGTTAAAAACAACAACAAAAACAATATCCCAGCAGAATAGCAGTGGTGCTAATAGAAATACCACTTTTCAAAGTAGTCCTGTGATAAATCTAATCTGCTCTCCATAAGAGAGATGATCGTTAGTGATTAATCTGGTTATTACTTAGACTATTTCTTAGGAGGAATTTAATATAGAATAAGGATAAAACTAAGTGAGTCACTTAATATATTTAACCCTAGGATTATGACTAAATCCAAAAGAATGTGTTTTAGTGGACACACACACACACACACACACACACACACACACACACTAACATTGGGAAACAGAAAGCAACGGTTTATTAAGTTTCTAATATATACCACAAACTGGGCTTGGCTTTTTGTATAACTTATTTTAATTCTCACCAAAAAAAAAAATTGCCTAAATTATTTCAGCTGTTTCTCAGAAGTAGTCCTTTGGTTTTAATGTAACACCGGTTTCAAATTATATTTACAGACAGAAAATTTACAGCCAAGTATGAAGTCAGAAACATTACTCCAAAAGTACCTCCTCTAAGGGTTTTACCATTAGAGTTATTTGATTCAAAACTGTGAGCTTTTAAATGTCCCTGAACTCTGTATCTCACTTGATGTGTTGGAGGGAAGAGATACTACAGGTAGAAATGAAGAAGGAAGAAGGAGGTCCAGATGGGGTTTTGGAAGCAAACTCGGGGTCTTTCCATGCTGGAGGAAGGCCAGCATGCTCACTGCCTTGGTGTGGGATGGTGGCTGATAGGCTGGTCGGTGACTTCAATCGTGAATAGTCCCAAGAATGTTGGCTGTGTCTTAGAGATCTGCAGTTGCTTACCCGGGGGCCCTTTCTCTCGAGAACTAAACCTAGTACTTCATCAAACCAAGTAGAAAAAGCACGTGGGACCCTTAGCCCTGAGAGGTACAATACTGGCCACAACGGGAAGGTAGAAGGTTCTTTTCCCCATAGAGATTGTGAGCTGCATCCCTCTTCAACTCATCATGCAGGAAAATTCACTATAGTTCATTACGTAATAAATAGATGAAACCAAAGAGCAATCAGCCACCCCATAAGGATGTGCAGAATGAGGGTAATGCCGGGAATCAGGCTCAGAAAACTGTTTTCTCTTGCAGCGTCCTCTGCCGGAGTGCTGTGATCGATCACATGAGCCGCATCGCCGTGTATGAGCTATTGGCAGATGCAGACATTCAGCTCAAAGTGCACATGGCCCGATTCCTTCTGGTATGCTTCTGTTTTGCCCATTGAATTTTGGAAGCATTTTGCTGATATCTTTATTTTTGTAAAGCTTAGTAACATTTTGGCTGGAGTTGCATTACTCCTGTAACCTGAAAGAATTGCCACTTTAATGTTTACTCTTCCCATCTAGAACCTGACTTGCCTCTTCATTTGTTTGAGCCTTTTTGATATGGCCTAATAAAATTTAATCATCATATTTAAGCACCTCTCACAAAATCCTATTACATTAATTTTTATTCATTTCTGCTATTATAAAGAAAACATCTTCTGTTATTATATTTCCTAGTTTATCATTCTTGCCAGAGTTTAGAGATGCCATTGGCTATTGTTTATTTTCTTTTCTATCTTACTATTTTATTGTCATTTTATTATCTCTATTAGCTTCTTGGTAAATTTTATCAAAACTTAAAACTTACAATTACCTAGTTTAAAAAACGGTTTCAGAAAGAATATCATTCAGTTAATCAGATATGTATATTATAAGAGTTAAAATATCAAGTGTGGCAGATTAAATAATCTTCATGCCCACCCTTGTAATGGCATGACTTGAACATTGAGGATTATGATAACAGAGGCAGTGGGATTTGGCTAGAAAGGAAGGGGCCAGATTTACAATGAATATCTCAGGGAATTTAAGATTAAGCGTGAAGCAACTTCCTGTAACTGCTGATACTACACATGCATCACATTCTGGGAAATGCCAGGCCAGCCTGTACTAATGTGTTTTAAATATTTGTGCCTGATAGTATTAAAAACTTTGAGCTTGCTCTTAAGAAGAAGCTGGAATTCAGTTTTTAAAAAATTATAATTATAAAATTATGGCTCCTTCTTAAAGCATAACAATCCAAGGGAATCTAACCTCTTCATCTTTTGAAATTACAATGGAGCTGAATCTTCATTTAAGAATAAGTTTTCCCTTTCTGAAGAAGTCAAGTGCCATTCAGAGTCAAGGCTGGCTAGAACATAAGCCTCATGAAGGCAGGGGTGTTGTCCATCTTGGACTTGCAAGACCCCCTAGTTTCTGTGGTATTCAACAAAAATGTTTGTTGTTGCTGCTGAATAACTTTGCAGTCAAGCTGGTAATACAGTTTTTATTTAAAATGAAATGTATTGATCAATTAATGACTAAGTTTCTTGTGTGACTCAAAAACTAGCTCTGGAGACTGTTGCTTCAACAAAGGCCAAATGTGCCTGAAATAGGAGTCATCCTTCATTAAGAAAGGTAATTTCTAGCAGTGGCAGCCCTCACTTTGAAAGGCAGGCTCTCTGGCCACAGCTGCATCCCCTCGCTTCGTCCCAACCCGCCTAAAGAGCCAGGATTGCCGCAGGGCAGGAGAGAAAAAACAGGCACTGAAAGAGTAGTTTCTGAGCTTTCTTATGGCTTTGTTCTCAGTTCTATTTATGTAAGTATTTCAGCAGTAATTCAGTCAGTAATCCTGTAAAATGGTAAAAAGGATTTGTTGCACATACTGATGCCTGAGGACATGCCATCCGCAGTATTTACTACTTTAAAATAATGATTAGAATTACTATGGATAAATCCTTTACTTAATAGCTTTTTTTAAAAAGTATGCACTTTGGGAGGCCGAGGCAGGCGAATCACAAGGTCAAGAGATTGAGACCATCCTGTTCAACATGGTGATACCCCGTTTCTACAAAAAATACAAAAATTAGCTGGGCATGGTGGCACATGCCTGTAGTCCCAGCTACTTGGGAGGCTGAGGCAGAAGAATCGCTTGAATCCAGGAGGCAGAGGTTGCAGTGAGCCAAGATCGCACCACTGCACTCCAGCCTGGCGACAGAGTGAGACTCCGTCTCAAAAAAAAGTAGAAAAAAAGAAAAACAGCATGTTTGGCCATACCACTGGTTTTGCTGGTAACGGCAATGTGCCTTTGTGCATTGTATTTGCTCAATAGCATCAAGTTTGTATCATACCCATTGAAGAATTCTCAGCCGAGTATGTGAGACCGCAAGTCCACTGCATTGCCAGTTACGGGCGATTTGTCAATCAAAGGTAATATATTTCCTTCCTGTCTCCCTGTTCATGCTCTGAGTGATACTGGGATGAGTATAAGGCCAAAAATTTATACTCAACATCAGAAATGATCACAAGCCAAGGTGATAAAGTCTGGTGGTGGATTTAAAACAGAAAGAAAGAAAAACCAGTTAAATAATTTACCCCAGCATTCTTTCCAGAATTCCATAATATCAGAAAGCTGACACAGGAACAACCAGGGAAATGGTTAAGCCTACCCCTGGAGGGCAGGAACCCTGAGTTCTATTCTGAGCCCTTGAAAAGAATCATTTTGTTCACATCTTTTAATCCCTCTGTCTGAGACTTTTCATTTGGAAAACCATGAAAGTAATGACCTATCTCATAACTATGTGATGAGAATCAGCTAACTAATTCCCATCTTATTAGAGTTTTGGTAGGGCTGTTTTGCTGTAGATTCAAAAACAACTTATAGGCATGGTCATGAAATCTGGTGTACATGGTTAGGACTGTAGGAGCCACCAACACAATGCAATTCTGGCTGTGCATGAAAGAGACGATGTATATATTTTCTCTTTTATATAGTGTTCTGTCAATATTTTTGTCTAGAGGTGAATAATGTTTTATTGAGTTGATCTCATTTTTTTTGTTTGTTTCTGAAAGTTGTTAAGTTTTTATTCATTTGCTACAGAGTACAGAAAACAAACAAATGGCCCAAGAGCAAGAATACACGTTTGGTTTGTAGGTAGCGATCCAGTGGGAGAGAAGGTAAAGTAGAGGAGCAGCTATATAGAACTTTAGGCCATGGTAAGGAAACTGGATTTTATTTTAGGTGTGTTAGAAAGTCATGGGAGATACGTAAGCAGGAAAGTAACAGCATCTTTCTGATGGGTTTAAAAGATCCCTAGCTGCCTGTGAAGGGTGGACTATAAGGAGACAGCGTGGACGGGGAGGCTTCTCAGCAGGCAGCTGCATTCATTTGCCTAGGTAAGAGATTTGGTAGTAGAGAGACTGGCTTGGATTAAGGTAGTAGAAATGGAGTGTAGTGACAAAGAGAGTTGATCTCATTTTAATAATTTTAGTTCTGGAAAGAGAAGTTTCTACAAGTTTCTGTCTAATTTACCTTACTTCAAATTTAAGATTCTCTCTGTTTCAACTAGTTCAATTGAACAGGTGGCTGGAATACACTTGGCACAAGTATCGTGTAACGATCCCTAGAGTTCTGTGGTTTCCTCAGCACTGGATACTTTTGATGCCCATGTGGTCCTATGCTCCAAGTCTGTCTCTTCACTGATGGACAGTTCTGTAGTTTTGGGTTCTTTTAAGAATAAGATTTAAAAATATTCTATTTTTCAGTGCCACCTGTGTCTCTCTGGCCCATGAAACTCCTCCAACAGCATTGATTTTGGATGTTCTGAGTGGCAGGCCTTTCCCTCGCCTGCCCCAGCAATCTTTACCTTCTCTTGATGTTCCTGGGCTCACCTTGAAGGCACTGCAGGTAATGTGCTGTTTCTAAACCAGTGGTTCTCAAAGTATGGCCTCTGAAGCAGCAGTATTCACATCACTTGGGAACTTGTCAGAAATGCAGATTCACAGACCCACTATAGACCTGCCCAGGTGGAAGCCCTGGGGGTGGGCCCAGGAATCTATGTTTTAACAAACCCTCCAGGTGATTCTGATGCCCCTGAAGTTTGAGAATCTCTACTCTCTTCTGTGAAGAGTCCCAGAAATGTAGGCATCTGGTTAATCCTGCCTAGGACTACCCCTGCCTGATGCCCTTTCCCTCCTGAGTTCTGTCCACTAGACATTTGGCAATTATTCATGGCCCATATTGTAATATCTTATATTTTTGTGGACTGCTGCTGTTTAATATTGTTGTTTATTCGTTATCTTTCCAAGTTGGATCATAAGACTTTTAGAATAGTTGTTATAGCCAAGAACCTTTATTTATTTATTTATTTTGAGACTGATTCTTGCTCTATCACTCAAACTAGAGTGTAGTGGCATAATCATAGCTCACTGTAGCCTCCAACTCTTGGACTCAGGCAATCCTCCCATCTCAGCCTCCCAAATAGCTGGGACTAGGGGAGAGTACCACCTTGCCCACCTAATTTTTTTCTTTTTTATTTCTGTAGAGATGAGGTCTTGCTATGTTGCCCAGGCTGGTCTCGAACCAGTAAACTTTTCCATATCCCCTACTGCACCAGCACAGTATCTTGCAGGTAGGAAATTCTCAATAAACATTTATTAATCAATCATCTAGAGCACAAAGGTGAAATATAATAAGGTAATATATTTTGTAAGCTAAAAAAAAATCACAGGACTTTAAAAATTCTGCATTATAAAAATATACTTTATATTCTGATATTACAAGGTTTAGTATCCCTTATCTAAACTGCTTGTGATCAGAAATGTTTTGAATTTCAGATTTTGGAATTTTTGCATTATATTTACAAATTGAGCATCCATAATCTGAAAATCTGAAATCCAAAATGTTCCAAGGATAATTTCCTTTGAACATTGATTGTATCCGTGCTCAAAAAATTTCAGATTTTAACCCTAGAAGAAAATCTACACAAAACCATTCAGGACATAGGTGTAGGCAAGGACTTCATGACCAAAACACCAAAAGCATTGACAACAAAAACCAAAATAGACAAATGGGACCTAATCAAACTCCACAGCTTCTGCACAGCAAAAGAAACAATCATTAGAGTGAATCGGCAACCAACAGAATGGGAAAAAATTTTTGCAGTTTACCCATCTGACAAAGGGCTGATATCCAGAATTTACAAAGAACTAAAACAGATTTACAAGAAAAAAACTAACAAGCCCATTCAAAAGTGGGCAAAGGATATGAACAGACACTTTACAAAAGAAGACATACATGAGGCCAACAAACATATGAAAAAATGCTCATCATCACTGGTCATCAGAGAAATGCAAATCAAAACTACATTGAGATACCATCTCACGCCAGTTAGAATGGCGATCATTAAAAAATCAGGAGACAACAGATGCTGGAGAGGATATGGAGAAATAGGAACAGTTTTGCACTGTTGGTGGGAGTGTAAATTAGTTCAACCATTGTGGAAGACAGTGTGGCGATTCCTCAAGGACCTAGAAATAGAAATTCCATTTGACCCAGCAATCCCATTACTGGGTATATATCCAAAGGATTACAAATCGTTCTACTATAAGGTCACATGCACACGAATGTTCATTGCAGCACTGTTTACAATAGCAAAGACCTGGAACCAACCCAAATGCCCATTGACGATAGACTGGATAGGGAAAGTGTGGCACATATACACCATGGAATATTATGCAGCCATCAGAAACGATGAGTTTGTGTCCTTTGTAGGGACATGGATGAACCTGGAAACCATCATTCTCAGCAAACTGACAGAAGAGCAGAAGATCAAATAAGGCATGTTCTCACTCGTAGGCAGGTGTTGAACATTGAGAACACATGGACACAGGGAGGGGAGCACTACACACTGGGGTCAGTTGGGGGGAAATAAGAGAGGGATGGTAGGGGGTGGGGAGCTGGGGAGAGATAGCAAGGGGAGAGATGTCAGATGTAGGTGATGGGGAGGAAGGCAGCAAATCACACAGCCACGTGTGTACCTATGCAACAATCTTGCATGTTCTTCACATGTACCCCAAAACCTAAAATGCAATAAAATAAATAAATGGGAAAAAAAATTTAAAAAAAAATTAAAAAATTTCAGATTTTAGAGCATTTTGGATTTTCAAATTAGGGATGTTCAACCTGTATTATGTCCTTATAATCTCAAAGATGGTTTGCATCTGTTGACAGTGCTTTGAGTTTGGGAATTTACAGCATCTGAGTGGTAGAATCAGATAAGATCCCATGTGGCCTAGAATAGCAGGGGGAAATGAGTCAAAATCAAGATGACAGAGTTCTAGTCCTGGTTTTGTCATGAAATTCGTGTATGGTTTTCCGTGAACTATTTACCCTCCCTGAGTCATGGGTCTCATCTGAAAAATGAGGATAAGCTTTAGTTGTTCTTGTGTTGTTGCTGTTGTAGATTTTTGTGGGTTAAAAGGTTCATTACTCACAAAGTGAGGCTTTCTGGGGAGAGTAGGGCTTGTACTCGAGCTTGAGCAAAAGGAGCGTGGGCTCTAGCTTTTATTGTGGTAGGGCCAGGGCCCCCAGGTAGGATTCCTTCTCCCAGGGGCTGGAATTTGTGTGATTAGAACTCCCTACTCATGACAAAGGTGGGAGCTGGGAGCCAGGAGCCCCTGCCCTGTGTTATCAGCTTGTTGGGTATGGGGCAAAAGGCACAAGGATGTAATACGTCTTGAAAGCTGGGCAAACATCTAAAATGGAGTCAGAGCTGGGCACGGTGGCTCACACTTGTGATCCCAGCACTTTGGGAGGCCAAGGTGGGGGTATTGCTTGAGACCATGTGTTCAAGACCTGCCTGGACAACATAGGAAGACCCTGTCTCTACAAAAATTTGAAAATTACCCAGGCATGATGGCACTTACTTGTAGTCCTAGCTACTTAGGAGGCTGAAGTGGAAGGATCTTTTGAGCCCAGGAGTTTGAGGCTGCAGTGAGCTATGGCTGCACCACTGCCCTCCAGCCTGGGTGACAGAGTGAGACCCTGTCTCTTAAAAAAAAAAAAAATGGAGTCAGACTGGGCATGGTGGCTCATGCCTGTAATCCCAGCATTTTGGGAGGCCGAGGCAGGTGGATCACAAGGTCAGGAGTTTGAGATCAGCCTGGCCAACATAGTGAAACCCCGTCTCTACTAAAAATATGAAAATTATCTGGGCATGGTGGCACACACCTGTAGTCCCAGCTACTCGGGAGGCTGAGGCAGGTGAATCGCTTAAACCCAGGAAGCATAGGTTGTGGTGAGCCGAGATAGTGCCACTGCACTCCAGCCTGGGCAACAGAGCAAGACTCTGTTCCCTTCACCCCTAAAATGGGTCAGAGTCTTTATTGCATGGTTATTATATATAGTAAGTTATGAGCATTCAAGTGTGGCCTTCTCGCAAACATATTTCACATTTCTTTTGGGTATATACCCAGAAGGGCAATTGCTGGGCTATGTGTTCAACTTTGGTAAATACTGCCAAACAGGTTTCCAACCTGATTCACCAAATGATACCCCCTCCAACATTTATGGTGGTACCACAGCTTGTTTATCCATTCTGCAAGCGAGAGACGTTTGGTTTGTTTTCAGTTATTGTGCGTACAATAAAAGCTACTGGAAACATATGCATGAAGGCTTCTGGGTGAAGATGGGTTGTCATTTCACTGGTAAATACTTAGGTTGTTTTGTTTTTTTAACCTCTGAATACTCCATGATTCTAGTTATTCATAGCTCTTCAGCTTAAGGGTTTTTGTTTCTTTCCTCTTCTTTTTTCCTCTTAGAATCAAGTGACCTTGAGGGGACGTGTACCACACCTGGGCCGATACATCTTTGTCATCCATTTCTACCAAGCAGAGCACCCGACGTTTCCCGCGTGGGTGTCGGTGGATGGCGGGCGGCCGCGGGCAGGTGAGCCGCAGTGAGCAGGACCTGCTGCCTGCCTCGGGCCGACCCCGCAGTCCCGTGCGTGACAGGAAGTGTCTCTCTCTCTGCCAGGCTCTTTCCGTGCTTCTTTTTGCCCCCATGTGCTTGGCTGCCGGGATCAAGTGATAGCCGAAGGCCAGATTGAGTTTGACATCTCAGAGCCTGAAGTAGCCGTGACCGTGAAGGTTCCAGAAGGAAAGTCCTTGGTTTTGGTGCGTTGCGCTTGTCCCTCAACTTGCTCCTCACACGGCTGCCTGGCTGGCCGTTCTGTGTGTCTGTTTGGCTCATGGAAATAATTCTTCCAAGGTGTTGAAGTCATATTTGTAGAAAAATGTTTAAATTTCACAGCTATCATCCCCTTCCCCAGTAAATAAATAAGTAAAATGTGACAGTTAAAGTCAAGGGAACTAGGACAGAAAGACAGCAGGCATCTCCCCTCTGCACCAGTCCCTGCTTCCTCACAGGTTCCTAAAGGAAGCATTGCCCGGACTGTCTGTGTGGCCCTCCAGATCTCTTCTTGGGCCTCCTCCTGTCTGAAGACGTCATCTTCCCAGGAGACAAGGGCTGCATGTGTGCATTTTGCATCCCCCATGCCTAGAACACCGCCTGGTATATGGTGCTCAGCACATGTTTATTGAATTGAATATCATGGACGTAGTAGGCTCCCTGTAAGCTGTGAGCTGGTGAGCAGTTGCCAAAGGCATTCCAAAATTTCTGCATTCTTTGCTATAGGCATATTCTGATTTATACTGGCACAGAGAACCAAGCTACCATTATTCATAATAGAGTACCAGGTATGATGTAAGCTCTAAGGACAAGCCGTGGTGTTAGCTTCTGCAATGTTCTTGCCACTTTGGTTTGTTTGCCTTTAAAAATACAAAACAGCCATGAGTCACATGGGAAACACCAGGCATGAGTCACATGGAGCCCTGGCCATCCCGAAGGCCCCTGCTTACCTCCAAGGTCCGGTGGCCCAGCCAGCACACCAGCCTTTTGCTTCTCTGAGTAGAAGTTCCAAGGGCTCTGCCTGGGGATTTGTTATTCCCTACATAGGAATGTGGGTTGAGCCATCGACCCTGGCTTTGGCCTGCTCTTATGATTCTTTTTCATTAATCCCGATTCATTTGGCCTTTGTCTTGACAATAAAGAGCACTGATGTCAGTGAAGAGAACGTACAGGTCGAATATCTCTTATCTGAAATGCTTGGGACCAGAAGTGTTTTGGATTTCAGATTTTTTCAGATTTTGGGATATTTGCATAATACTTACAGATGGAGTCTCCCTAATTCAAAAATCCAAAATCTAAAATGCTGCAGTGAGCATTTCTTTTGAGCATGACCTTTGAACATCATGTCAGTGCTCAAAAAGTTTCAGATTTTGAAGCGTTTCAGATTTTGGATTTTTCAAGTAGGGATGCTCAACCTGTGTAATAAGTAGCCTTAGGCCTGTGCCATCCTTGGAATTTCTAAGACATGCTGGTGGGTTTCTTTCAGATCCGTGTTCTAGTGATGCCTACAGAAAACTATGACTACCAAATACTTCACAAAAAATCCATAGACAAGTCACTCGAGTTTATCACCAATTGTGGAAAAAACAGCTTTTACATTGAGTGAGTATCACTTTGGGGGAAGGTTCTGGAATGTAGACCCACACCCACATTCCTGACCCACTGGAGGCCCAGGGAGGGGCTGGCCCTTGGATCCGTCCTCTTCCCCTCACCATCCAAGAGAGTGACATTGAGTCCCAGGGGAAGATGTTTTTTCTCCACACTGACCCTCCTGTGATGGACTTCGCCATGTGCTGCCTGGGAAAGATGACTGTCCTCAGCTATGAACTCATCAGGGGTCCACACTCCAAGCGGAGATTCAGGGGCTGATTAGGAGTTTCTCTCCCGCTCCATTGCTTCCTGTGTGCCACCACAGAGTCCTAAAACACGCCACACAGGATCCCCTCCACCGGGAGGGATGTCAATCTCAATCTCACTCTCCTCTGCCACCTAACTGAGCAGTGAGTGTCCAGAGACACGGCCCCCTGCCCTCTCTCCTTGTATCCTTGAATGCCAAGAGCTAGGATGGCACCGAGGATCAGCTCCTGCCATTCTCTTCTGTGGACCCACCCTTTCCCCATAGTAGGGTTCCTGAAGAACCCAGGAGCTCCAGAGGCCCTGGGAGGCAGACGCCTCCTGTACAGTGAATATTAAGAGCAAAGGCTCGTAAGTCAAGCAACTCTGGCTGTGAATGCTGCTTAGCCACTCCGTAACCCTGCAGCGTTGGGAATGTTGCCTGAATTCTACGAACCTCAGTTGCCTTATCTGTGAATTGGGGCTTAGGCCCAATTGATTGTGAGGTCATGTGGGATGTAACCAAGGCTTCCAGCACATAACATTCAATGAATGTTGGCGATTCTCCTCCTCATTATCATTTTATTAGTTGTATTATTACACATATAGGCCTACTTTTTTGGTAATCACTTTATTGAGCTATAATTCACATACCATATAGTTCATCCTTTAGGACTATTTCCACTCTTTTATTCCAGCTGTGCAAGGTTCCCATGGGCCCGTTCTGTGATGTCTCCTCCGGCGTAGCGGGAGATGGGTGGCTGTCCCTGGCTGAGTCTGAGGTGGGGTGTTTCCCACTCTTCCCCAACTCCAGAGCCATGAGCCCCTCCCACAGAGGCTGCTGGGTGGAGCAGGTGGTAAAGGCAAGGTTGGGACCACTCCCATACACATCTTCCAGGGCATCACCACAAGTTATTTCTGTCTCCACAGCCCCCAGACAGCCTCCAGATTCTGTAAGAATTCCGCCAGGTCCCTGGTGGCCTTTTACCATAAAGGCGCCCTGCCTTGTGAGTGCCACCCCGCCGGAGCCACTGGCCCTCACTGTAGCCCCGAAGGTGGGCAGTGCCCATGCCGGCCCAATGTCATCGGGCGGCAGTGCACCCGCTGTGCAACAGGCCACTACGGATTCCCACGCTGCAGGCGTAAGTGCACGTCTCCCATCACCTGAGGTCTGCTCTTGTCCCGTGTGGATGATGCTCATCTAGGGCAGGCTCCTTCCGTGTCACTGTGCTACAGACTCACCCAGAGATCTTGAGAAATGCAGATTCTGATTCAGGAGACCCGGGCTAGGGCCTGAGACTCTTCATTTCCAATAAATGGCCACGGGTCCATGGACTGCACTCTGAGTAGCAATACTGCTAGTCCATGGACCACACTCAGAGTAGTAATGTTCTAGAAGGTAAGTGTTTGTGATTCCCCTGCTGTGTGACCTATGCACTTGGCAAAACAAGTGAGTGTGACAAGTCTGAAACATCAGAGTCTTGGAGAGTTTGATCCCCTTCCTCACCAAAGCACCTTCCATTTTTTTGGCCCAACCCAAACTCAGTTGCGATAGAACAGCCAGGGTCACGTGGCAGCCCTACTCTCTGAATGAGAACCCGTGGGACCTTAATCTAAGAACCATCCTGTGGCCCGAAGGGTAGGGTCAGCTCCCTTCATGTGACTGCAGTGAGGAATGCAGTGTACAGAGTCCCCATGTGGAGGCCAGGGAACAAGGACCCTGCTGCCAGGTCGTGCCCCGGTCCTGGGCTCTGGAGCCGCAGGGCACTGGGGTGATATGGATGTGGACCCACTTTAGGGAGCCTGTGAGCAGTCTCCTGCCAATTTCCAGAATCCTCCGATGGTCCAGAGGCCCCATACGAGTGGCACACAGTGGCAGCGTGGTGGGCTCCTTCAAGGGTCTACCTTGGAGCTGGCTGGCACCGCTGCTCCTCATTCCCATCCACACTGTCTGCCATGAGCATTTGGTGTGATTGGTGTTGACTCCAAGAAATGGGTCTTTCAGATCCAAATATTTCTCTCAGACCTCTTAGAAGCTTCTGGAAAGCCTGGCAGTTGGTGCAGCACTGCTGGAGGCCAGGCGGCCTCTGACCCTCACATGGCGTTTCTTTATCCCCTGGCCAGCATGCAGCTGTGGCCGGCAACTTTGTGAAGAGATGACGGGGCAGTGCCGCTGCCCTCCCCGCACAGTCAGGCCCCAGTGCGAGGTCTGTGAGACACACTCGTTCAGCTTCCACCCCGTGGCCGGCTGCGAAGCCTGCAACTGTTCCAGGAGGGGCACTGTCGAGGCTGCCATGCTGGAGTGTGACCGGGACAGCGGGCAGTGCAGGTGAGCTGGGGGGAGGAGCCTGTCCGCTTCTGTCACAGGGAGGTTGTGTGCCATCTGCCCATACACTGGTCACTATCACTTTCCACCCTGTCTGGGGTGCCCTGTGTTGACCTCAGCGTGAGTTTTCCAGCCAGGATGGGTTGCAGTGGGTGGAGTGATCAGTCCCTTAGCTCAGAGCTGGGCAGAGCCTGCGTGGACAGATGCCAGTTGCCTTGGGCCAGCAGCAGCCTTGCCCATTGACTCCAGCATGCTGTCACTATGGGACTGAGTTCTGGTGTGTCACGAGACAAAAGTGGGAGAGGCGTGATGTATGCATAATGAAGGTATCTGTGTGCTTCGCTGGGCTGCCTTGTGGCAAGCACCTGTCCATTTGTACTTAGGTATGAGCTTCATACCCTCCTTCCAGGGTTCGCGGGCAGTGTGGTTCAGGTCAGTGCATGACAAAGTCTGAAATCCTTGGTGAGGATGGGCTGGAAGGGATGCTGAGGCCTCCATGGCGGAGCTTGGTGGGAGTGAGGAGGGAGTCAGGGGGAGCAGGAGACAGGCTGGAGAGCCTGGCCTGAGAGTGGGACTTCCCACAGAGGACCACCAAGCAGTCCAGTACTTAATAGCTAAGGGACAGATGGAGACCTTGGCTCAAGCAGATGCTGCGTTGCTGAGAGGTTTGGTTCAGGGGCTACATTGGAACGTAGAGGCCAGTGTCACATGGTTCCAGGTCATGAGCCTGATCTCAGCAGGACTGAGCTGGGGGGTTGCAGGGGCCAGAGAAAGGGGATGGCTCCTGGAAGGAGGGACGGGTAAGAATTAGATCAGTGGCGATATGGCAGGGAAACTGAGTCAGAGCTTCCAGAGTCCAGGCCAGGATGGCAGTGTGCAGGAGAAAGCAGAATGTTCACCATGCACCCCGCTCCCTTCAGCACCCACCCAGGCACATGGCTGTTATGGAGTCTGTAATTTGGGTGTGAGAGCCAGAAGCTGGGGACAGGCCTCAGTGACTCCCGCTCGAGGGCGGCTGTGGTAGTCTCCTGTGGCTGCCGTTAACAAATGTCACAAACGATGCTAAAATAACAGAAATTTACTCTCACGTATTTCTGGAGCCCAGAAATTCAAAATCAAGATGTCAGCAGTGTTGGTTTCTTCTGGAGGGTCTGCAGGAGAACCTGTTCCATGCCTTTCTCTTCACTTCTGGTGTGCAGGTGTTCCTGGGAGTCCCTGGGCTGGTGGCTGCGTCACTGCCACCTCTGCCTCTGCCATTACACACTGTTCTCCCTGTGTGTCTCTGTCTTCCTGTGGCATTCTCCTCTCTGTACGTCTCTGTCTCTTCTCATTTTCTTATAAGGACACCAGTCATACTGCGGTATAGCCTCATCTTAACTTAATTACACCGACAAGGTAACTTAATTACCCTTTTCCAGACGAGGTACTGGGGGTAGAACTCGGACAGGTCTTTTCTGGGGATACAATTTAACTCTCCACAGCAGCCGTGTTCACTTGTGTAAGGAAGGCCCCTTCACCACACCTTTCACTGTTAGCTGGTGCCTACCAACTCCTTTGTACTACTGGGACCTTGTAAGGAAACTGGGAGAAATATTTGAATCATAAAACATTCCAAGTCTTTAAAACCATAGGTGTGAGTCCTGCCTGAGTCAGCTTAGTCACTCAAGAACCGGATGGGATACCTGTGTTTAATCACAGGAAACAAAGGAACCAAGGAGGAGATGGAGCCGCGGTTTTCCGGCAGGAAGGGAAGCAGTAGAGTTTTCAAAGGGAGTAGTTTGTCAACAATAAATCGTGGCAAATGGAACTTCACACACAATTTCTCAATGCTGCTATCACAGAAAAAGAAAACCAAGAGTGCTTTAAAAAAATGTTTGATCTTGTCAAGGCACCAGAAAGTGATGAACAGATTTACTGTAGTATTTTACGTAAAAATTCTAAGGAGTTTTATTTTTAACAAACTCTCACTGCCAATGATAATTTAATAGACTGGAAAATTTCTAACTCAAGATGGAGGCATGTCTGTAGTAAGTTTTGCCCAAGCCTGACAGCATCATCAGAAATGGAATCTTATTGACTTGTATTACACTTAAACCAAGATATAAAACTGTTTACTTTTGACTTTAGGAAAGGGACTATAATAATCTAATGGGATAATACATCTTCCCATGATCAAAGTGGATTTGTTATAAAAGGGCCTTGGCAGAAAATGTAAGAAAACTTACATTACCATAAATTGCCCATGATAATTTCAGTGTAAATGCCGAAAAAGCTTTTGATTGCCTGTTTTGTTTTCCCTCCCTAGAAAATTTCCTTTATGAAAAACATGTTTAGAGGAGTCTAAAGCTCGTGTAAAAGAAATAATCAGAGATACCCAGAGTTTGTGAGAAAAAGGAAAACACATCCTTTCACAGTCACATAACAGATCGTCCTGCAGTTGTACAAAGCATCACAAACTACAAAGCTGGAAAACTGCAATTTTCAAACTGTATTTGACTACTTATAGGTGTTCAGTTTTATCATACTATAAGAAAATCAAACTGTTACAAATATTCACCTACTTTAAAATGATTTACAGAAATAATTTGAGCAATCCACAATACTCACCCTTCACTTAAGTAAACCTGGAGTTGTAGTTTTAGAGTCAATGAGAATAAATGAAGTTGGAACCATAGAACTGAGCCTTTGACTCATGTTTGGCAAGTCCCAGCGATGAGACTGGGAAAGTCATTTTGTCCTCCTGGTTTTCAGTTTCTTACTCTGTAAAATGAAGTTTGGTAAAACCATCTCTAACTTCCTATCTAAATTTAAAATTCTGATTCCATTTCTCTTTCAATCTCTGATTGTATCGCAGACTATATTGTGTAATTATCAAAAGGTCTGTTATTCTGGCCAACTCTATTAGATCAAGATAAAAAAGATGCTTATATTGATCAAAACTTCATTTTTTTATAGCATTACACGACAGTATATATGTCTATAGTGATGAAAAAATAAATTTCTATCTGCTCCTAATAATGGAAGATATGTGCCATCAGATTCTCTGAATACACAAAAGGGCTAGAATATCTTCAGAAGACTTTGTCCATCTGTGTCAGACCAAGGAAGCTGGAGATCCCTGATAAAAACTGCCATGCTGTTGACCACATCCAAGTTATTTTCAGATTGACCAAGGAGATGGCAGTGCACCTGGACATCCAGTGAAGCCACGTGTACCTCATGCCTTTTCACAAGGGTAGTAGCCACAGGAGAGATTTGGGGATGCCCTCTATCTCTGCTCAGATTTACTGAGACTTTGTGTTAAATGGAGAAATTAAAAACCAGAAAAGGTCACAGATTTGGGTGTTCTCAGAACAGAAGGACTTCCAGCTAGGCATCAGTTCATGAACCCTAACAACTTGGTGAGGCAATTTCTTTGATGCCCCTTATCAAATAATCAGTGAGGCTGGTCAGGCAGTGTAAAGGCACTGGGATGTGCTGTTGACACAGCGATGACCTCTATAACCACACAGAAGGAACTCAGGGTTCTCACCTGCACACCCTCTGTCGTCCTTCGTCTCTTGTAACACTGGGGTCTTCCTCTCACCTCTCTGATAATCCTTCTCTGGCCATTTTACTGGCTTCATTTTCTCCTTCTGCCTCCAGACCAAGAGAATGTGTAGTGTGAGTTGCGCCCTGTCTCTGCTGCTCACTTTCTGGGTGACCTCAGCCATATTACTTCTGTCTTCTGAGCCTTAGGTCTTCATCTATAAAATAAGGGTCCTGGAGGCACCTACCTCCTAAAGTTGTGTAGAGAGTTAAATATCCTCTGTGAACACACTGAAAGCAGTACCTGATACATTCTGAGCACCCAGTAAGTATTAGCTGATGTGGTTATTTGCCAAGGTCATTCATGGCTGTCTGCCTTCCTCCCTCTATGCTTTGTCCCCAAGACTCCACCCATTCTCCTGGCTTCAGCCACCCCCACTCCTGGATGATCCCCAGATCCACAGCTCCAGTCCTGATCCTTGAAAGCTGTCCTATTCCACCTTTATTTAAAATCAACTCCACCTGGGTTCTCTTGTTGACTTTACGCAGGTAGCCTTGGACAAGGTCCTTAAGCTCTTTGGGCTCCTGTCTCCTCACATATATTATGAAGAGCTAGATTGGATAATCATTAACTCCTGAATTCTGCAACACTGATACTATCTCTGAAACCCATGTCATTGTCTTCCCTTTCGAGCCATTTCTCCCTTTGGATTAAAAAAAAATTCTACTTTATAGTAATGACTTCTTTCCAGTTCTTTAAGCCTGAAATCTGAGCATCATCTCAGAATCAACCCATTTTCCCGACAGCCAGTGAGGTGTCAACTTCTGGCAAGGAACATATTATCCCCCTTGCTTTCCAGGCTGTCTACTGCCTGGCTAAGTCCTTTTACTACTTGATGTGCAAATGATATTGATGCTCTCCTAATTGACCTTCCTTTTGCTGGTTTACTCATTCATTCATTCATTCATTCATTCTTTCTTTCTTTCTTTTTTGGATCTTTAAGAGGAATATACTAAATGAACAATTATATTGGGATTCAAATATCTGTCTTTCCCTTAATTTTGTTACAAATCCATGGTTCTATTAATCTGTGAACTTGAGACAGTGTTGATAAATGTGTGTATGTTTATGATTTTATCTTCTTTCTGTTTCATGACAGCCTACCCTTAAATGTGATTTTATCTTCTTGGCATGTATTTTTGTTTGTTTTTGTTGTTTTAATGAGGATGAAACATCTTCCTCAGTTCCTTGTGAGGTTTTTTTTTTTTCCTTTTCTTTAAATTTTATTTTGCATGTGTTTTGTTGCTCAAAGTGCATCTACTACCTGCTCCAGCTTGGGTGCTGTGCTTCGTGTGGAAGGCACACATGTCTGTGGTCTCATGGGGGCACCTGTTCTAACGAATAGTGACAGTGCAGCATAGTGAGCGCCATATTGTGTGTGGGCTATTATGGGAACACCACTGCCTTGACATCACACTCTTTGCTCAAGAAGCTTCCCCAACTCCCCATTGTCTCACAGGAAAAAGACCAACTTTCCATGATGATCTGACTTCCATCTACCCTAACTCTTAAAGCCTTTTGTTTTTTCTGCTTTCTTCTCTGGCTTGGTTTTCTCACTTCCTCTAAACACTTTTTGTCTATGTTCTGTTCTCCAGTTATGAAAGGGCTCCCTCCTCTTCTAGTACCCCCAAATTATGCCTGTCCTTCAAGGATTTTTGTGTTAAAAGCATAAACTCAAAGAATGCAAGGAGCCTTCTATGAGTCCACAGAGATCTCCTCATCATCTGATTGGCCAAGCAAGTTGACTGCTTAGCTAGCTTCTCTCTTAATTTCCACATTCTAGGTCCCGTGTCCTCAGTGAAAACGTGTCTACGTCAAGACTGACTTATTCTACTTTGTCCCCTCTCTCCCATGTGCACTAACACAGGAATGTGTATGTAGAAGGCACGCCATACTTCTTGAGTGAATAAATGAATGAATAAGGTAGACGTTGGGCTCTAGATTAAAACTGGACTTTGACGTGAGCATAATATGAAAGGCCCTATAGTATTTAATGACCAAAGGATGCAGCTCCCCCCAACACATCTGGGCCTGATTCTCTGAGACAAGGCAAGCACCCACCAATGCCCAGATATTGTCACATAGCATTTGACCAGGAGCTCATTGCCATGGAGATGACTTCTCTTGACCTGCTTCCCCAGAATTGCCATTCTGCTACTTGGGTACCATAAATTCTGGTAGGGCTGTTCCTTGGGTACCATTTGCTGTGGAGAAACGTACCAAGTCAGGCTGACTTGAAGTCATTTTAAAGGAAGTTCAGCCAGATTTTTAAGAGGAAGTATCCTATTTCTTCCCTATTGTCATGGCACCACCAAAACCTTCCTTGTTGGCATGGAAACACCAAAAACTGTCTTTGCACAGGAGGCACAAGCTCAACGATCTAAGTATTGCCATACTCAGGAATATAGATATTGTTTTGGTTTACCCTGGCCTAGCAGCTCCAGTGAGGCCACTCAGGGTCCATGTGCAGGCCGCTGCTCCCCTCCCTCTGTTCTGTTGGCTTTTTTCCATCTGCTTTAGTGCTCTCAGCTGCTACCCACATGCTGAGTGAGGATCAGAGCTTGGTCCTATTTTACTGACTTGGCCACACGCTCTCAGTCACTCTCTTTCTACCACATCATCTCACATACATTCTGAAGTGAACACACAGGTCAGCCATGATTTTGCTTCCCTTCCTCCTTGTCTGGACAAGCAGCTTCCATAGCTGCCCTTGCTGCAAACACTCCTGTCCGTTTCCTTTCCAGTGAAGTGGAAATATAAAACGCAGGCTCCTGTCTGTATGATCTCCCCTTTCAGGTCCAAAGGCTCAGATCACTTGCTCAGGGGACACGGATTTGTGCCCACCAGTGGCATTCAGTGAGTTTTTCACCTGCCACCAGCATCCAATTAATGCTCCCTTGGCCAGAAGCCTCACATATTTGCTAAAAGAAATGCTCAGACCTTGGGATGCCAGTCTGCCAGGTTGGCACTTCATGGCAGCACTGTCCCTCTGTGCACAGTGTTCTTTCCTTCACTGCCAGGAAAAGAGAAGTAAGGTTCCCCCAGCCTATGTCAGGCCATCTCCAAAGGCCCTCTTCTGTTCTAAGGCTCCTCTCTCTGATGGCTTTTATTTTGGGAGGGTCATCTGCACTCTCTTCGTTTCCATCTCTAGACCACCAAAGTCCTTGTGCTCCACGCTTTCTGTCTCTGCAGAAATAATGAATCAACTGGGAACAGGCTTTATTTTATTTTATTTTTTGCCAGACTGTTGGGTTACCTTTAGTCTCAGAGTCACAAGAAGAGAGTAGGTGTTATTAACCTGGAGCCGGGAACCCTCTGATAGAGAATGCAAAATTGTGTGTATGTGAGAGTGAGTCTTTCTGTGAGTGTAGTGGACACTTTTCCGAGAAGATGGCCCATAATTTACCCAGCTTTCGAAAAGAGTCTCAGAACCCCTCCCAGAGTTTACAATCCACTGCACTAGAGCCATGCACTTCATGCAGAATATTTATACTCTATATCTACATTGCTCTAAATGTGGTTTTGAGGCTACTTCCTTATGGAATCATTTCTGCAGGGATCAGGTAGGGAGAGATGACAGGGATGGAACTGAAAGACAGAACTTGCCAACAAGTCTTGCAGGTAGTGCTGAGTTAGTCCTTTTAGGCGTGCTGAGTGGACAGAAAGGCAGCCGTCTGCTCTTCTTAGCCCATGTCACAGCTGGAATAGCAATAGCAAATACTTACGTGTGTGCAAGCAACTACTCTAAGGTTTTGACATGTATTATTTAATCCTCACATCAATGCCGTGAAGTAGGTATCGTTATCTCCATTTTCACAGGTGAAGACACTTGGTTGTAAAGAGACTAATTTGCCCAAGGTCCAGTAAGTGGTAGAGTTGGGATTTAACGTAGGTTGCCTGGTTCCGAATTCATATTCTTAATCACATACAAAATCCTTTTTATGCAGAGATTTGCCAGAGAGAAACTTAATGGGATATGAAGTCATATTTCACTTTTTTAGGATAGTCAGCGGGGTAAGATATTTTCATAGGTTCTAGGAGATAGGTGGTGGCTTACATTTGGTAGTATTAGAATGATAAAATGTTTTTCCATATGTGACAATAAAACGTATTTCTAATACTTCCCTTAGTCCGTGTGTAGGTAGATCCTAGCTCCGAATGCAGTGCCTGGCTCCCCAGGGCTCACTGCAATTTCTCTTCCCCTCCTCGACCTCGAGTTCTGGGCTCTCCAGGCACGGCCATAGCCCACTGCTCTTCTGCCTCTGCTCAGCTGCTTGTATTTCCTTGTCTGCCCAATGCTTCAGTTAAAAGGACCTGCAGATGGATGAGGATGGATGACTCAGTGACCCCCGTGTCCCCCATACCATGCTTTTCTCCAAGCTCTGCCCCTTACAGATGACAAGGGGCGTTAAGATCCACTCTGTTGCCCAAGCAGGGAAATTGGGAGTCTTCTCGTCTTCTCCTCTTTCTTCTACTCTTCACCCAGAATATTACAGTTCCCAGAAACGTCACCCCAAAATAGTTCGGGAGCCTATGCCTCCTCCTCATCTGGAATATTCTTGCCCTAGGTCAGCCTCCAGTCTCTCTCCTGACTTGACAGCCTGTTGCTGCTGCTGGTGGAATTCACCCTCTGGGCTCCATCCCTCATAAAAGTCCAACCACACTCTCTCCTTCGTAACAGCTATTCATGACAGTCTCCCCCTGTCTATAACTTGTCGTGTGCCAGGCACTGGGCTGAAATTTTGCATGCATTCATGCACTGCCTCATGGGTTCCCAGCAATCCCAGGAGGCAGCAGCTACCATATTCTGTCCCTCACAGATATGAAAAGCAGGCTTCAGGAAGTTAGAGAACTTACTGAGATGGTATGTCTCATATGGTCAGAGCTGGATTAGAACTCTAGCCTTGGATACACAGGTCTCAACTCCTGTTCTGTGCTGCCATGGGACAGTGTCCAGCCCCTCTGTCCTGATGATCTGGTACCACCTACCTCCTTAGGCCATGGGGCAGCATTCCCTGCCTGGACATCCGCCCCAGGAGCACCACGCTTGTGTTGTTCTCTGCACATGCGGGGTGATCTCTCGCTCTGTTCCTTCTCTCTGGAATGTCCATCCCAACTCCTACCCCATGACTCTGCCCTTTAAAGCTCAGGGCAGGAGTTACTTTCCCCAGGGAAACTTGTGATTGGGTCACTTGCTACTTCTCTGAACCTCAGTTAGACCCTGTGTATGTATCATCATCATTTCTACTCATGGGCCATCTGCAGGAGCCCTCTAGGCTCAGGGGCCACGTCCCTTCTTGCACCTCCAGCACCTAGTGCTAAGCCTGACCTATCTACGATGGTCATCCATGACCATCCACAATGGCCAATGGTCAATGACCTACTTTCTGTGAGTGCCTTTTATCTGCTTCTCTCCATTCTGCCTTGGACTATAAGCAGGCGTTGTATCTAACTGGCTTTGCACGCCAACTACTCCACTGTAGTGTAAGTGAGCACCTGAAAATTGTGTGTTCAAAGATGATGATTTTTGCTTCCTTTACTTCGTGTACAGATGCAAGCCCAGAATTACAGGACAGCAGTGTGACCAATGTGCTTCTGGGTTTTACCACTTCCCTGAGTGTGTTCCCTGCGATTGCAACAGAGATGGGACTGAGCCAGGAGTGTGTGACCCAGGGACGGGGGCTTGCCTCTGCAAGGTAAGAATGATTGTGTAATGCCAGAGGCGCCAGCTACCAGTCAGCGGGGAAGTGCTTCATGTTGAGTTAACATAGAAAAGTATGTGGGAAATGGGACTGACCCATAATAGTTGTTCATAGTGTGTGTAGCATTTTATAGTCATGATCTCATTTTATAGAAATAGTTAGGAGGCAAGACCCCTTTTAGCTTTTGGAGAGGTCATGTACCCCCTTAGAATCTGATGACAGAATAGACCCTTTCCAGAAAAATCAACACAAACTTTAATCTACAGTTTCATGAGGTCCGCAGGTTCCCCTAAAACCCATTCCTGGACCGTGGACTCCAGGTGATCATCTCTGCTCCAAGGGGTTCCGCCAGGTTGTAGGAGACCTTCCAGTTCCCAGCAGATGTTTTAAGGTGGTGGTGAGTGAGATGAATTGGTCTCCCTGTACTGTGAACCATACGGTGCTATTTCTCTACTTGCAAGATACCCCAGGGGCATCTTATCAAATTTGGAGAATTCTCTCCTCCATTCATGTGTGGCATAAAAGTTTAAACAATTATCATGGGATGAAAGCTTAATAATTAATGTCTCTTTTAATGTTTCATTCATATCCTCATTCTAACGTCTTCTGTTGGTATTTAATTTGTGCAAGTAGCTAATTGCAACTAGGGAAACTTTAGAAGAAGTAATCTCTTCCTTCATGTTTTGCTTCAATAGGAAAACGTAGAAGGCACAGAGTGTGATGTGTGTCGAGAAGGATCATTCCACTTGGACCCAGCCAATCTCAAGGGTTGTACCAGCTGTTTCTGTTTTGGAGTAAATAATCAATGTCACAGTTCACATAAGCGAAGATCTAAGGTATGCATTGACAGGAAGTGCTGGGGAGCGTTTTGTACATGGATTTGTTAAATGGTAAGTGTTGTCCTCGCTGTTCCTTGGCCTGCAGCGTATTAAAACTCTTGTTTCCTGAATTCATCAGGTGTTTCCTCGAATGTCATGTGCTCAGAGGGGCTTTCCTTCACTACTCCCTGTGAAATAGCACACCCTGATCACTCTTGATGACCTTACCCTTGTCTTCCCCACAGCAGTCAGCACTCCCTAACATATTTAACATTCTGTTTTAAAATTTGTTTATTGCCCTTCTTCCTCCATCCCTGGAATGTGAGCTCACTGACACATCCCTAGTGCCTAGAACAGGATCTGGGACATAATAGATGCCCAATAAATCTCATTAGATAAATAGAGTTTGTTATTTTTCCCCTTAAAAGAAAATCCTGTATCTATACTCACAACACGCTAACACCAAATGTGTGGGTTTTTTTCCATACCCCAAATTCTCTGATTCTCTCTAGACACTCCCGGGGTGTCTTGCAATTCAATTCACTTCTGACACTCTCCACCTGGAGGTGGCATCAGACTGCACAGGCTAAGGGCTCGGTTCTTCCAGACTGTCCCTACTTCAGATGCCAGTTGCAAGTCCCAGGTCTCCAGTGCTTCTCTAGTGCTTTGCCACAAGTTGGGGTTTTCCACAGCCCCCTCCTTATGTTTGATAATCTGCTATAATGGCTCCCAGAATTCAGGAAACACTTTCCTTACTATTGCGGTTTATTATAAAGAATATGATAATGGATACAGAGGAACAGCCAGGTGAACAGGTGTACAGGGTGAAGTCCAGGGCGTTCCGGGCATGGGAGTTAGGGCGCACCACCCTCCTGGCATGCAGATGTGTTTACCCACCCAGGAGCTCTCCCAAGCCATCATTTAGGGGTTTTTTGGTAGCTCTTTGATGTAGATGTGATTGGTTAAATCATCAACTATTGATAATTAACTCAATCTCTAGTCCCTCTCCCTTTTTCAGAGGTTGGGGGTAGGGCTGAAAGTCCCAACCCTCTCATCCTACCTTGGTCTTCCTGGCTACATGCCCCCATCCTGAAGCTACTGAGAGGATCTAGCCACCAGTCATCTCATTAGCACACAAAGAGGCACTGTTACCATCATGAGTCCAAGAGTCTTAGAAGCTCTGGCGTCAGGAACTGTGGACTGAGATAAAGTATCACGGCAAATGATGCTCCTATCACCCCTGTCATTCAGAAAATTGAAAGCGTTTTAGGAGCTCTGTGCCAGAAACTGGTAGTAATGACCAAATTGATCTCTCTCATCATGTCACAATATCTATCACACCTCTCATTTCTTGTTTTTACTTCTTTCTGTTTTGCTTTCCTTCTCATCTATTTTACCATATCTTTTCTTTGGCCACTTTTTTTTTCTTTGTTTTGAGACAGGGTCTCTCTTGCCCAGGCTGGAGTGCAATCACATAGCTCATTGCAGCCTTCGCCTCCAGGGCTCAAGCAATCTTCCTGCCTTAGCCTTCTGAGTAAGCTGGAACTACAGGCATGCACCACCACACCTGGATAATTTTTATATTTTTTTGTAGAGTCGGGATTTTGCCATGTTGCCCAGGTTGGTCTCAGACTCCTGGGTTCAAGCAGTCCTCCCACCTCAGCCTCCCACAGTGCTGGGATTACAGGCGTGAGCCACTGCACCCAGCCTTCTTTGGCCATTTTTTAAATTAACTTCATAAAACTGAAACTTTTCTTTTCATTATTCCATGAACCAGTAACCTCATGCTTGCTTGTTTTGTGTGAGTCATGTCTTATATCCAACAAGTAGTCAAAAAAAGACTTTTTTTTTTTTTTTTTTTTGAGATGGAGTCTCCCTCTGTTGTCCAGGCTGGAGTGCAGTGGCATGATCTTGGCTCACCACAACCTCTGCCTCCTGGGTTCCAGCGATTTCGGCCTTAGCCTCCTGAGTACTACCTGGCCAATTTTTGTGTTTAATAGAGAGAGGGTTTCACCATATTGGCCAAGCAGGTCTTGAACTCCTGAACTCAGGTGATCCGCCTGCCTCCGACTCCCAAGGTGCTGGGGATTACAGATGTGAGCCACTGCCCCAGCCCAAAAAAGACTGTTTTATGTATTTTACTGCCTGCCTATTTTATCTTTTACTGCCTGTCTCCTAAAAGAGGTGCAGCTAGTAATTAGAAAAAAAAAATTGTAAATCTGCTCTGAAGTCTCTTCTCCCCACCCCTGAGAACCAGAAAACATTAATCCAATCCTATCCCTGGCCAGTTCTTTCTTTTCTACCTCAAAATTAACTGGCTTCCTTTGTGACCAGGAAAAGATTTAATTTTGATGCTCCATTTAGAGAAAAACAATAATAGCAGGCCGCTGAATTCCACATCACATTTGTCTCTATGAGGAGCTTGCCATTAAAGACACCATAGTCCTAGTTTTTATTCATACACGTATTTCTTTATTATGTGAACACTTATTGATCACCTACTAAATGTCAAGAACCAGGATGTGTGCTGGGTTACAAAGATAAATCCCACGTATGTGTGGCCGCTGCCTTCCCAGAACTCCCAGTGGCAATGGGTCCGATGGGGCTCGGGATCGGGAGGGCAGGTGCCAGAGGAGACACATAAAGGAGGCCTCTGAGGCAAGGAGGCTGCCCGTCAAGCTTTCTCTAGGACATCATGCAGCCGTCACCAGGGATGCCACAACCAAGATGTTTCCGTCCCTTGCTTCTCTCCCTCATTCCAGTTTGTGGATATGCTGGGCTGGCGCCTGGAGACGGCAGACAGAGTGGATATCCCCGTCTCATTCAACCCGGGCAGCAACAGCATGGTGGCGGATCTCCAGGAGCTGCCCACAACCGTCCGCAGCGCGTCCTGGGTCGCACCCGCCTCCTACCTGGGGGACAAGGTAATGATGTCTTGCTGTTCTTCTGGGCCCTCGGTGGGCCTCTGCTATCGCTGTGTGAACGTCATTTCCTGGAAATCTGGAAGGAAGCATTCAGCAGTTTAGGTTCCTAACATTCCGGAAATTGGGTGAACTAAAAATGAAGAAGAGACCCTGCCTCCTGTTGTGGGGGGCTGGGCAGGCACCCCCCGCGCCCCACCCTCGCCACGCAGGAGCTACCAGCAAAGGAAATCACCCACAATGTTTTTCTCAGTTTTTACCTAATGTCAAAGACTTTTCCTCCAGGGAAATAACCATTTAAATCACATCTATTGCAAATGGGACATGCATGCTTTTAAATGCTGAGAATTCTTTATTTTAAGGCGGAAGAAAGCCTCTTTGTTAGAAAAACAAAGGCTGACAAGTGACTCACAAGCTTATTAAAAGAAACAGGCTCCAGTGGCAGTCTGACTTTCGTAAGCAGAATCGCGTTTGTTCCACACCCCTCAGGGGCTCACACACCACTTGCTCTTCCCTTGCTGCATGAGCTACTATGCCAGAGGCTGGCCACCTCCACGCATTTTATGAGGACAGAAACTCAGGCCTCATGTGGAAACGCCATCAGGTCATGTATGTTTCTTAGCAAGCGTGGAACTTGCTAACGGGTGGATTTCACAGGGCCTGGCTCAGGGGATGCCATCTTCTGACATTAGGAGGACTAAATAGTAGGGCCTCGCTGGCCTGAGGTCTCTAACTTCGGCTTCTGGGTGAAGGACTGTGGGTTTTGACATCTGAGTGTGGGCAATGTTGCCTTTCTCCTATGATCCCACTTCTCTCTCATATAATACTCCTTTTCATCCCTGTATGATAGGCCCATATGTTGATCATCTCTTGCTATGTAACAAATTACCCCAACACATTGCAGCTTAAAGCAATAATGATTATTTTGGATGAGGAATTCAGGAAGGGATGGACCAGAGTCTTCCAAGGCTACTGTTAAGATGTCAGCCAGGGCTGTAGTCACCTGGGACTGGAGCATCTGCTTCCGAGCTCAACCACATGGCTGTTAGCAGGCCTCTGCTTCCTGCTGGCTATGGACTGGATGCCTCCGTTTCTCATCACGTGAGACCCTCCATAGGCTACCTGAGGGTCCTCATGACATGGCAGCTGGCTTCCTCCAAAGCAACTCATAAGGGGCAGGTAAGGGTGGGGAGAGAGGGAGAGAGAGAGAGAGAGAGAGAGAGGGTTCGAGCTCAAGACAGAAGTTGCAGTGTTTTTATAACCTAATTTCAGAACTGCCATGCCCTCACTTCTCCTTTATTCTATTCATTAGCAGCAAGTCACTAAGCGCAGCCTACACTCAAGAGGAGGGGAATTTGGTGGTTCATGCCTGTAATCCCAGCACTTTGGGAGGCTGAGACATGTGGATCACCTGAGGTCAGGAGTTTGAGACCAGCCTGGCCAACATGATGAAACTTTGTCACTACTAAAAATACAAAAATTAGCTAGGCATGGGGGTGGGCGCTGATAATCCCAGCTACTTGGGAGGCTGAGGCAGGAGAATCATCTGAACCTGGGAGGTGGAGGTTGCAGTGAGCCAAGATCATGCCATTCTACTCCAGCCTGGGTGACAGAGCAAGACTCCATCTCAGAAAAACAAACAGAAACAAAAAAGAGGAGGGGGAATTAAGCTCTACCTCTTGAAGGCAGGAGTGCAAAGAATTTGTGGCCATGTTTTTAAAACCACTTTAAGTCCATCAAAAAAGCCATACTTAATCGCAATAATAATTCAAGACATTACCTTGGAACACTTCCAGGCTTAAAGATCAAAACTCTGTAAGACTTTGTCAGGTTACAGACTCTAGGGTAAAGCTTCTGTTGAATGGAATCCCAGAGGAGCATGGCTTCTTCTCCCTGCCTGCTCTAAGTTGTTGGCGTTTCCCGGTAGGCTATTTCGTTCTGTCTAATCAGAGGTGATCTTGCCTGTGATTTTCATCCTTCTGTGACTTTTTCCTTCTTGATTGTGTTAAGGGTGGGAGGTGTCAGGACCCAAAGTGTGAAGTAGCTGTCAGAAAACTGTGACCATTCACTCCATATCCCCACCAGTGTCATGCTGCTTGTGCGACACTGAGATGTCTGTGCGCCTGCTGGAGTACTCAGCCATGGCTTCTGTACCCAGCAGAACTCACAATAATTTGGGAAATGTTCACCATCTGCTTTCAGGAGAATTGTTTTTGGAGACAATTTATTTTTAGAGGTTCACTTTGTGACTGATAGATATTATTCAGTTCTCTCAGTTAAAAAAGAAACCAATGGCCTATATTTCCTAGAATAGTTATGGATTAAATAAACATTTTGGTTTAGTAATCATCTGGAAAAGAAAGAAACATGACTATTTTCCTTCCTTCCTTCCTTCCTTTCCTCCTCCTCTCTTTCTTTCTTCTTCTTCTTTTCTTTTCTTCCTTCCTTCCTTCCTTCCCTCCCTCCCTCCCTCCTTCCCTCCTTCCCTCCCTCCCTCCCTCCTTCCTTCCTTTTCTTCCTTTCTTTCTTCTTTTCTTTTCTTTCTTTTTTCTTTTATAGGGTCTTGCTCTGTTGCCCAAGCTGCAGTGCATTGGTACAAAAATAGCTCTCTGCAGCATCAAACTCCAGGGCTCAAGCGATCTTTCCACCTCAGCTTCCTAAGTAACATACACCACCACATCTGGTTAATTTTTGAATGTTTTTGTAGAGACAGGGTCTTGCAACATTGCCCAGACTGGTGCCTAACTCATGACCTTAAGTGATCCTTCTGCCTCAGCTTCCCAAAGTGCTGGGATTATAGGCATGAGCTGCTACACTCAGCCTTACTTTTCTTTTAAATAAAGGTATCTTCTTGCTTGTAAAACTCAACCATGTTCATGCTAAACATTTCAAATGACATTAAAAATAGCATAAAGTAGAAAGTTACAATACCATCTTCAACCCCGCTGTCTAGATACAACCCTGTGAACAGGTCGAGTGTGTTTCTTTCCACACTTTGTGTGCCTAAGCGCTTTTCATGTGGGTTGACGCCGACGTCATCTCTTTTAATGCTTGTGCTATTGATGCTATTCATTCCATTTTAGGTTTCTTCATATGGTGGCTACCTCACTTACCAAGCCAAGTCCTTTGGCTTGCCTGGTGACATGGTTCTTCTGGAAAAGAAGCCAGACGTGCAGCTCACTGTAGGTATCAGGGCACAACCCAAGTGGCAGGAAGTGGCAGCTGCTGTTGGTGCTGATCTAAGTTTAGGACATCTTGATACGTGGTCTATAAAAAAATTGGATTAAATCATTTCCAATATTTTGTAGAAACTAAGTCAAAGTTTAGAGCAAGTAGCATCTTTTCAGGATCGTGCCTCCTCTGACCAAATGGTTTCTCTCTTCTCACCTCCAAAGTACTTAACTGTATTTTGCTCTTGCGTCTCACAAGTTACTGCCTCCCCATGTTAAAATTTTTCTAAAAACTTTTAAAAAAAATTTTTGTAGAGACAGGGTCTCCCTGTGTTGCCCAAGCTAGAGCTGAACTCCTGGCCTCAAGCAGCCCCCCTGTCTTGGCCGCCCCGAGCACTGAGGTTATAGGCACACACCACCATGGCCAGCTAATTTCTTTCACCTTAATTTTTGTAGAGATAGGATCTCACTGTGTTGCCCAGGCTGGTCTCAAACTCCTAGGCTCAAGCAATTCTCCCTGCTCAGCCTCCCAAAGCGCTGGGATGACAGGTGTGAGCCACATGTCCCACCACATATTAAGCATTTTTTTTAATGTTTCTATATTTTAATTTTGTTTCATAAATGTCTTTGAGTCCTTCCCATGGGGCAAGACTGTATTGTTGGACTCTGTAAAGGACAAGTGACCCCTTTGCTCAAAAGTAGGGGAAATCAGGGAAATATGCCAGGAACTCCAACCCACTGAACAGTAACTGTTGGAGGAGAGTCCAAACAGAGCCCTCTCAGTGCTGGGGTTTGGGTAGGGGGAATGGGAGTCATGTGGTCTGAGAGGCCCTTAGAAGACTTTGTGGTTCATTTTGAGCCAAGTCTTTAAGAATGGGCATACGAAGAGAAGTGCCCTTCCGGGGGCAGGGATGAAGACTAACAGGGCTCAGCAGTGGTACAGGGCAGAAGGCTGTGCTCATGGACGACCAGTCCAATAGGGCTGTATCATCAGTGTGTGCAGTCATTCAAAACAAGTCTGAAAGGGTCTGATGCTATAACAGGAATTTTTTTTTGAGACAGGAGTGCAGTGTCATGATCTTGGCTCACTGCAAATTCTGCCTCCCTGATTCAAGTGATTCTCCTGCCTCAGCCTCCTGAGTAGCTGGGATTACAGGCATGGGCCAACATGCCCAACTAATTTTTATATTTTCAGTAGAGACAGAGTTTCACCATATTGGCCAGGCTGGTCCCAAACTCCTGACCTCAAGTGGTTCATCTGCCATTGAGGGAACATTTGTTTTTTGAGAAGGGAAGTAACAACATCCACACACTCTTTGCCTGGCACACAATTCAGTACTGCCATCTAGAAAATTCCTTGAAGGCAAGGGTAGTATCACATCCTACTTTGAATTCCCCACAACACAGGGCACAATACCGTGAGCATCGGGTAGGGGGCCATTGCCTGAAGTCGGCTTTATTTCTGGCTTATGGGGTGTGATTCATGTGATGTAATAATAGCTTCCTGAAGGGTTTTCTCATGTCATGCACTGTATACAGGGAGCAGCAAGTCACACACACCTCATCGCAGCACATTCTTGGTAGATATTTGTGTTCAGGTACTGCTGTGTTGTGTTTTGTTTTTACTGGTATGCAAATCTACTGAACTGTTTTAACTCCAAGGAACCTTTGCAGAATATCTTGAAGATGAAGCAGCAAAGATTTTGGAATTGTAGTCTAAGGAAAAATAGCTACACAGTAAAAACACCACCACAGCAGTGCTGTATTTCAGCTTCATGTTTTTACAGAGCATCTTATAGTTCAGGCCAGGCCGATTTTTTTTTTTTTTTACTGCCAAAGAGTTTATTATGCAAACCATTGGAATTCACTGGAAGGTAATAACCAAATTTTCTGTTTAATTTTACCTTCAAACATGGAAAATAATTTAGGCTTATGAAACATTTTCCCTGCTGCTTTGTTCTAATTCACTATAATTAAGAGTCTCTAGGGCATGTTTCTTAGATTAAGGTTTTAAATGATATGTGATTCCAGGTAATGGTCTTCTTTCTGAAATACCAGCCCTAATGAATGGAAGCCTCTAGGGTTTGGTGCTATCACAGAAAAGCTGGGACTTGTATGTGTTTTTGTAGCAGGGTTGCTGATGGTGGAGTGCTGGTGCAGTAGGCTGCTGGCCACCCCAGCCTGCCCTGTTAAGATGCAAATGTGAGCCACCATAATGCAGCGGGCTGGAGGCTGAGAATGAATGAGGATGGGTCCCACAGAGGGAGGCAGCAGGGGAATTTCTTGCCCCACATGCCAGCCTGTAGCTCCCTGCATGGGCCAACCCTCTGCCCTCCACACCCTCCTCAGTACCCATCCACCAAAGCACTTTCTTCCCACCACAGTCTGGTTCGGTGGGCAGTAATGAAAACAGCACTTCCTGCATTGACTACAAGGCAAAGTTTAAAAAAAGAAATTTTTTTTTTCTGCTGGGTGTGGTGGGCCCACACCTGTAATTCCAGCACTGTGGGAGGCCAAGGCAGGTGGATCACTTGAGGTCAGGAGTTCGAGACCAGCCTAGTCAACATGGTAAAACCTGTTCTCTACTAAAAATACAAAAATAGGCAGGGTGTGGTGGTGAGCACCTGTAATCCCAGCTACTCAGGAGGCTAAGGCAGAATTGCTTGAACCCGGGAGGCAGAGGTTGCAGTGAGCCAAGATTGTGCCATTTCACTCCAGTCTGAGCAACAGAGTGAGACTCTATGCCTGCCAAAAAAAAAAATTATTTTTGGCCAAGGCAATTTTCCTGATTTCCTATTTGTGAAAAGACACTGTATTGCCTGTAATTATTGTTTCCATGTCACTAATCTTTTTACCAGTCAGTTAATTCTGAACTTTTTTTTAAGTCAGGTATGTCATATGATGTAGATCATAGAAATTTCCTTAGATCAGTTATAAATCTTGAAAGTCCCAGTGAAGGCACTAACACATTCATGGTTTTCTTTAAACAGGGTCAGCACTTGTCCATCATCTATGAAGATGCAAATACCCCACGGCCAGACCGGCTGCATCACGGGCGAGTGCAGGTGGTTGAGGTAAAGGAAGAGCAACTATACAGTGGGGAGGGTCCTTTGTTTTATGACTTAATGATTTCAGACAATCATGATTTTTACTCATTTTAAGAATTTTAAAATACAGACTCTATATAAATATAAATTTATATATACAGGTTGAGCATCCTTAATCTGAAAATCCAAAATGCTCCAAAACCCAAAATATTTTGAGCACCAACATGACACTCAAAGGAAATGCTCATTGGAGGATTTCAGGTTTCAGATTTTTGGGTTAGGAATAATCCAAAAACTGGCAGGCAAATACAATGCAAATGTTCCAAAATAAAAAAAAAAAATCTGAAATTTGGATCACTTCTGATCACAGACAAGAGGTACCCAACTTGTATAGATTCAAAATACGAATTATATAAAATGTAGAGTGTTTGATGCTCATGTGGCTTTCTTGGTACCATCTGTCCAGACCTTTAACATTGTCTCTCTGATTTCACAATTAATTATCCTAGTTGTAAAAACTCCATGAGTCAGCCTGGGCAACATGGCAAAACTCTGCATGAAAACAAAAATTCAGTGGGCAAGGTGGACTGCGCCTGTAATCCCAGCTAGTTGGGAAGCTGAGGTGGGAAGATTGCTTGTCCCAGAAGGTCAAAGCTGCAGTGAGCCATGATTGTGCCACTGCACTCCAGCCTGGGCAACAGAGTGAGATCGTGTCTCAAACAAACAAAAAACCTGTGAGCTTGTAAATGCTATGACATAGCTCGCTGTCATCCTCAGGTCTCCCTCAGTGCCTGAGACCTGGTTAATATTCAACATATGCTTAGGATGAATAGATAAAAAAGCTACGAAAAGAAACAAGAGTAATACTAGCAAAATAAAGGAAAGCTCATCAGAGCTTTTTTGTTATACTTACTTGGTTACAACTACTCCTTAAAAATAGTGTTCCATTCATAATAAATATGTATAGTAGCTCTAGATGAAACTTTTTGAGTACTTTGAACTTGCAGACATATTTAACGTTTCTGAACAGGTACATCTATACAATGGAATACTATTTGGCAATTAAAAAAAAAAACAAAATGTTGATACTACAAGACACCAAAGAAATATATTGTATGATTCTATTTATGTGAGACAGATTATATCAGTAAATGATAGAGTGAGAATCCCTCTAAAAATTCTGTCCTCCATAAAAGCAATTAGAGAACTGGCAAAAAAGAAAAGAAAAGGTCAGAATCAACGTTTTCAGAACTCTGGAAATTAATCAAAGCCTTGCAACCATCTGGAAATGGCACACAATGTATAAAGATGCAATTTGTACAATAGTAGCATACAAGAAAAGAGGAGGGAATGATGTTAATAGAAGCACAGTTTTTGTATACTGTTGAAATTAAGCTGGCATTTATGTACATTGTCCAGCAAGGACACATGCAGAGAAACAGAATGTAGATTAGTGGTTGCCTGGGTTTGAGGGTGGGAATGGGTAGAGACTACAAATGGACACAGATGTTTTTTTTAAGGTAATAGAAATATTCTAAAATTATATTATGATGATTGCATTCTTCTGTAAATTTATTACAAATTGTACACTTAAAATGAGGAATTATTATTGTATATAAATTATTCCTTTAGTTGTTAAAGTATAAATTAAAATGAGTATTATATTTGTATGTTAGCAATAGCTACCATTTATTGAATGCCTACTACATGCTAGGCATGGTGCTGAACACTTTATGTACATTGTATCATTTAATTTACTTTAATTATAATGATAGCCTCAGGACATTAGGCATTACTATGCCTATTTAAGAGATATAAAAACTGAGTTCAACAAGGGCAACAAAATGTAAAGGTTAAAAAGGCAGGCTTTTACATAAAAAGATGCTCAACATTACTAATCATTAGAGAAATGCAAATTAAAACCATAATGAGATGCCATTTCACACCAATTAGGATGGCTACTATTAAAAAATTGCAAAACAGGCCAGGTGTGGTGGCTCATGCCTGTAACCCCAGCACTTTGGGAGGCTGAGGGAGGCAGATCATGAGGCCAGGAGTTTGAGACCAGCCTGGTCAACATGGCAAAACCTTGTCTCTACCAAAAATATTAAAAAAAAAAAATTAGGCTGGGTGCAGTGGCTCATGCCTGTTCCAGCAGTTTTGGAGGCAGAGGTGGATGGATCACAAGGTCAGGAGTTCATTGACCCAGCCTGGCCAACATAGTGAAACCCTGTCTCTACTAAACAAACAAAAATTAGCCAGATGTGGTGGCATGTGCCTATAATCCCAGCTACTTGGGAGGCTGTAGCAGGAGAATCACTTGAACCCAGGAGGTAGAGGCTGCAGTGAGCCAAGATTGCCCCACTGCACTCCAGTCTGGGAAACAGAGCAAGACTCTGTCTCAAAAAAAAAAAAAAAAAAAAAAAAAAAGCCGGATGTGGTGCACCTGTAATCCCAGGTACTCAGGAGAATCACTTGAACCTTGGAGGTGGAGATTGCGGAAATTGCAGTGAGCCAAGATCACGCCACTGCACTCCAGCCTGAGCAACAGAGCGGGCTCTGTCTTAAAAAAAAAATTACCAAACAGAACTTAACAAGTGTTGACAAAAGTGTGGTGAAATTGGGACCCTTCAACCTTCTTGCTGGGAATGTGAAATGGTGCATCCACTGTGGAAACACTAAGGAAGTTCCTCAAAACATTAAAAGTAGGATTACCATATGCTCCAGCAGTCCCACTTTTGGTTATAGATCTAAAATAACTGAAAACAGGATCTTGACAAAGTATTTGCACATTCATGTTCATTGCAGCATTATTCACAATACCCAAGAAGCAACCAAATGTCCATCAACAGATGAATAGATAAAGAAAATGTGGTTTATATATAGATATATACAATGAAACATTATCCCCTTTAAGAAAAGAAGGAGGAAATCCTGCCATAAACTACAGCATAGATGAGCCTGAGAACCAGCCGGGTGCAGTGGCTCATGCCTGTAATCCCAGCATTTTGGGAGGCTGAGGTGGGCAGATCATGAGGTCAAGAGATTGAGACCATCCTGGCCGAAATGGTGAAACCCTGTCTCTACTAAAAATACAAAGTTAGCCGGGCATGGTGACGCATACCTGTAGTGCCAACTACTCAGGAGGCTGAGGCAGGAGAATCCCTTGAGCCTGGGAGATGGAGGTTATAGTGAGCCGGGATTGCACCACTGTACCCCAGCCTGGGCGACAGAGTGAGACTCTATTTCAAAAAAAAAAAAAAAAAAAAACCTAAAATAAAATGATGTGAATGTTTATGCAAGAAAGGATTGTATTTTCTGTCACCGTTGTGTATGTTTAATGATTGACCTGAGCTGCATGACTCAGTGGTTTCCATATGCCTGCCTTCCTTCTTTCTCACTCACCTTCTGTTTGCACAAACAAAAGCAATTTAAAGATCAGTATAACACTGGAAAATTTTATTTCATTTTATTGCCCCTCTTCCCTGCCTTCATTTTCTTTTCCTTCCTTCATGGGAATAACCCAGGACATCTGACTTCTAAATGTAAATACTCCAGGAGGTAGGTATTTCCCCATCTTATTTCATTTCTCCCTGTGCGTTTTAAGTGTCTCTTCTTTGATTCATTCGGGGTGTCTGCCTCTAAGGAACCCCTGGAAGTGAGCCTGCCTAAGGAAGACCCCGCCTTTCTGTTTCCACTTGTAGGGAAACTTCAGACACGCCAGCAGCCGAGCCCCGGTGTCTAGGGAGGAGCTGATGACAGTGCTGTCTAGACTGGCAGATGTGCGCATCCAAGGCCTCCACTTCACAGAGACGCAGAGGCTCACCCTGGGCGAGGTGGGGCTAGAGGAAGCCTCTGACACAGGAAGCGGACGCATAGCACATGCTGTGGAAATGTGTGCCTGCCCCCCTGCCTATGCTGGCGACTCATGTCAGGTAGGAAGTTTTCCCATCCATACCATTCCCTTAGGGAACTCCTATGGCCATTGTTTCTGACTGCTGTCCAGCACTGCAGAATGGTTTATTGTTTCTCTGTCCAAGTTTCTGCAGGGCTTATCTTATATCTTACCTAGACTCCCTTCAGGAATTAAATGTGAAAAAGACATCATCAGTGTCTCAGAATTCATAGGAAAGCCACAGGAATTCATTAGATGCTGAGGGTTAGAGAAATCCAGAGTAGGAAAAAACATACTATAGTTTCAAATAGCTAGATGGAGGATATTGACTGTTCCCAACACAATGAAATGATCAACGCTTGAGATGATGGATATGCTAATTACCTTATCTGATCACTAAATGTTATATGTATCAGACATCACTATGCAGTCTATATTTATCACTATTATTTATCAATTTTTTAAATAAAATATATTTGAAAATGAAGGAGCTCATCAGTCAGCATCTAAATATTTGAGCCCCTGCTTTCCCAATAACTGACCTTAAACCTTTCTCTAATCCAGAACCTCCCTCCACCTACTCTCAGTGCCCCAGGAGACTGGAATTCCAGAAAACATCCTGGATTTCTTAGAGGATATTATGTTCTGGCTTGCAGCAGAGCCTCATTATTTGAGGTCCAGTCAAACAGAGCTGTCTTCAGATGATTAAAATGTGCCATAGAATGAAACTATTCAATTTCTCAGGCTATAAATATGTCTTTTCTTAAAGATCAAGCCAAAAGCACAATGTTAGCACAATTAGTAGAAGCAGCAATACACTGTCATTAGCACAATTAGTAGAAGTAGCAATACACTGTCATTAGCACAATTAGTAGAAGTAGAATACACTGTTATTTTGTGTATTCTATACATTCAAAAGTACGTAGACTTAGCAAAACCTTTCATTTTCTTTCCTGGCCCCCTGGTAGCCAAAAACCCCCAAGGTGATCTGAGCATACAAGTTTCCACTTTTTAAACCTGCAAAAACAAATCTGACCTGCTGTGGTCTTCTGGATACTCCCAAGTTGTAATATTTAGCCCACAGGTAGCCTACATTCCTCCCCTTCCTCCGTCTCTTTTCTAGCCTGATTAAAATTGATAGCCCAAGGGAGAGAGAGGGACTCTGGATTTCCACCCTTCTGCCCAGGGCGTGTTCCCTGCCCATGACTCAGCCTGTGATTTAGAGCGTCTGCGGGGTGAGGTGGGTGGAAGGTGATGCCCGCCCCACCTCCCAGGAATTACAGAGCGGTGCGCTTACCTGCAAGACTGTTATGTGCGCTCTGGCACAGGCTGACTCATGTGTGAAGTTTAAAGGTGGGGCGCCTGCCGCAGACAGCCTTCCTTCCCTGAGTCAGGCAGGCCCAGGCACTGAGCAGGAAGGCAGGTATAAGAGGAAGAGGCAGAGCTTCATGTGCAGCCAGCGGGACGCCCAGAAGCCAGGATGCCTCCAGATGTGAGGCGGTCAGCCGGGAGCATGGGATGGCTGTGGATCTTTGGGGCAGCCCTGGGGCAATGTCTGGGCTACAGTTCACAGCAGCAAAGGGTGCCATTTCTTCAGCCTCCCGGTCAAAGTCAGCTGCAAGCGAGTTATGTGGAGTTTAGACCCAGCCAGGTAATGTCCTTTTAAGTTTTGGTTTGGGATGGGGAGGAGTTTCCAGTTTTGTGACATTTTAAGTTGCAGTTAGGTGATTAATGAGTAAAGGAGTGGACTAAGGAGGGGCTGATGGCCTCCCAGTAGCCTTGACTGGCAGTGTTGATTAGAGTGCCTGACAGATTGTTCTCCCAAGCTATTAACCACAAATCCCATTAACATCAGCCCACCTGGAAATGCCGAGGCAGTTAAGAGCTTGAATGCTTGTGGGATGTTAATATACGATGAAACTTTATGCCTTTTAGAGACCACCCCAAGGCTCAGAAAAATAGTCCAATGCCTACAGTTTTCCAAATACTGCTTGGAAGAAATTTTACCCACGAAAAAAACATGAGAAAGAGTGAAATCCAATGCTTAAGAAAAGCGATCAAAATTTGCATAAATCTAAAAGACATGCTTCCATTTGCCAGGCATGAAACATTCATAAATTCTGCTCTCTTTAAACTTCCTGGATGCTACATGTATTCTTGCAGAGAAATAGATCCTATGGCTACTGATATAGCCCTGGAAACTGGTTTAGGAACATAATTTTGTCGTTTGCATATAATTTTTATTACAAAAGTTTCCTGGAAAACTTAACATGAAACATCATCAGGTTAACTAGTTATAGAACCCCTTTTTTGAACTAATGTATTAGAATACATTCATTTTCATTTAAAAATGAGTATTCAATATAAACTGAATACTTAAACTGATTTTTTTGTAGAATGTGTTTTTGCTTGCATTATAAGAGGTGAAATGATTCTATTTTAGTAACTGACACATCCTTGGAGGGTCACATGATATGTAACTCTTGCAGAGTATATTTTCCGCTTGTAATCAAAAGCAAATTAAGATGATTGATTTAGTTTTAATCAGGATAGACTATACTCCCCCAAAGCATGTTTCATTAAGGCTTTTACTCAGGTGTGTTGTCATAAACTAACCAGATCTGTTTATTTGAATAACTTGCTCTTTACCAAATGCGATTATTTCGTAAGCAGGTAATATGATATCCACTGATAATTATTAGGTACTTGCCACTTTTAGGACAGATCGTATAATAGATATGATGACACCATCATTGGCTGCATTTCGTTCACGTGTAAATCTCAGCTGTGCTTTCAGCAAAAGAACATTCCTTTCATACTTTGATTCTCCTTTAGACAAGCCTATTCATATAACAACATAATCTATTTATTTGCAACGTACTCTTTTGCCTAAACATGGTTCCTAATAGCTTAAAGGAATATTATATTGGAAACTATGGTCTTATTGTGCATGATCTGTATTCATTGGTAATTTTGGAAGGCGCTCTAGCAACACCTGGAGATTCCACTCCCTGAGCACATGAGGCTTCTGCCTCTCTCTCCTGGCAGGTGGCTTCTTCCTTTCTTCCACTTGACCAGGTAGAGACCTTTATGGCCACGGATGAATGAGAATGGACTGTCCATTTCAAGATTTTCTTTGACTATAGTTTCTGAGTTTTACAGACATATGTGCTATTTAAAGAAGATTTGACAAAAGACTATCCTTTATCTTGAAATAGTTTTCCTGATGCTTTCAAGATAGGGTATATAGGAGATCAAGGAAACAAACTAGGGACAATATCTGATTTTTTTTTTTTTTAGACAGGGTTTCACTCTTGTTGCCCAGGCTGGAGTGCAGTGGTGTAATCTGGGCTCACTGCAACCTCTGAGATTCAAGCCATCCTCCCACCTCAGCCTCCCCAAGTAGCTGGGACTATAGGCATGCGTCACTGTGCCCAGCTAATTGTAGTATTTTTTGGTAGAGATGAGGTTTTACCATGTTGCCCAGGCTGGTCTCAAACTCCTGGACTCAAGCGATCCACCCACCTTAGCCTCCCAAAATGCTGGGATTATAGGCATGAGCCACCACAACCAGCCAATATCTGATTTTAATCTGCGCACTGATTCACTCTGCCAAAATAAAGGACATGTCTATAATTTCCTTTAAAGACAGAAATCTAAATAATTTTAATGGCCGGTATAAGAAGAATTGCCTTTTTTTCTATTGGAGGAATTCTTAACTAGATGGCTTTTTTAAAGGTACTAGTTCATGAAAAGAAAATTGTAATTATTTTTGTCCAGATGAAAAAGCACAACTTGTATTATACTGGAGAGAGATAATATGCTGGGGATAGAAATAATCAAAATAAGATTGAACAACAAAACAAGACCAAACCAAGGAGACTCCTTATGTGTTCAGTGTGGACCAGATATTCATGAAGAGTCCTTTATGGGACCTCATGCACACTCCCCTCCCCTGGGTTCTCTGTTGCCCATGGACTAGTGAGTGGGAATGAAGTGACTCCACCGATTGTGGCATGATTGTATAGATCTCAGTTAAGAATCCCATCCCCCACAACCCACTCCTCCTCCCATACTGCCCTTCCACCAGCCCAAACTCACACCTGGAGAGCAGACGGCTACCCAAAGATAATTCGAACTTGAAGTGATTTGCTTAGATGTCCTCCCCTCTGAGGATGGGGGCCCAATTCTCTTTATTTGTCCACTTCTACCTTCTCCGCCTGCTCCCTAAAACAGTTGTGAGAAGAGAGGAGCCCCTTCTCGCCCACCACCTCCACACTTGCCGTCTCTCTGATTTCCCTGCCACGCATCTCGCATTCCCACCAGGGCATGAAAACCAAGCAACTTGAGAGAAAAACAAGTGGATCTGACCAAGCAACTTGAGAGAAAAACAAGTGGATCTGACTGGTGGTTGCAATTAAAAATACTCACACTGACTGAGGGAAAGAAGGTTTGAAAAACGAATGTTTCAGCCGGGCTCAGCGGTGCACGTGCCTGTGGTTCCAGCTGCTCTGGAGGCTGAGGCAGGAGGATTGCTTGAGCCCAGGAGCTCGAGACTGTATTGCACTATGATCACACCTGTGAATAGTCAACGCACTCCAGCCTGGGCAACATAGCCAGACCCTGTCTCTAAAACATAAAAATAAGGTTCATGCTTTGCAGTGAGAAGTATCACATGCTTTGGATAATCATTGTTTTCTTTCTTTGTACTGATTAAACATTTTGTTTGAAAAAAATAGGGTTGTAGCCCTGGATACTATCGGGATCACAAAGGCTTGTATACTGGACGGTGTGTTCCCTGCAATTGCAACGGACATTCAAATCGGTGCCAGGATGGCTCAGGCATATGTATTGTGAGTAAATTGATACTTTTATGCTATCAGCAGGGAATCTGTTTCTCCATTCCCCTCTACTATGCCCCGAGACATCAACATCACATCTCCTGCCAAACCCTAAATAGAGGTTGCTGTTTGAATATATGACGCTCCATTATCAGGCTGAAGTATTTTACATTTCATTTTTTTCCTCCATTTTAACATGTGCCATTAAAAAGAGGGCTGCTCTCTGAGCAATTAAGTTACACTTTAGCTTCCAAATCTCTGCTTCATGAAATGATAGTAATGGGTGGACCTTGGAAGTTAATTCTTGCCAGGACATAACTAATCAGAGCCATGACTTTGGGTCCCAATTTTGTTGGGGTGGTAGGAAGTTACAGGACCAGGGCTTGCTGTCAATGAGCAGTAATTTGAGAAAGCAACCAGGGAGAAGGGGATTTGTGGAGGGCTTACAGCTCATAAGAAATCAGTCCAACATTAGTTGGGCATGGTGGCAGGCGCCAGTAAGCCTACTACTCAGGAGGCTGAGGCAGGAGAATCACTTGAACCTAGGAGGCAGAGGTTGCTGTGAGCCGAGATCGTGCCATTGCACTCCAGCCTGGGCAACGAGAACAAACCTCCATCTCAACAAACAAAAAAAAAGAAAGGAAAAGAAAGAAACAAATCAGTCCAACACAAGCTTCAGTATTGCCAAGACATAGTAGGGCTTGGAGCAGACCCGTGAGGGAGGTTGTTGGGGAAAGAAAGTGCTGCTCACCTCTCCTGTCCTCACGGCGTCCTCTGCCTGCCTGTTCCCTATGTTGACTGTTTTTTCTCATGGCCTCAAGGCTGTCTTGGATGACTATAACTTATCCACTGGAAAAATCTTATTTTGGAATATTTTATAAAATTCTCCTACTAGCCAGGTGCAGTGGCTCACACTTGTAATTCCAGCACTTTGGGAGGCTGAGGCGGGCAGATCACAAGGTCAGGAGATTGAGACCATGCTGGCTAACATGGTGAACCCTGTCTCTACTAAAAATACAAAAAATTAGCTGGACATGGTGGCGCGCGTCTGTAGTCCCAGCTACTTGGGAGGCTGAGACAGGAGAATCGCTTGAACCCAGGAGGCAGAGGTTTCAGTGAGCCAAGGTCGCTCCACTGCACTCCAGCCTGGGTGACAGAGTAAGACTCCATCTCAAAAAATGAATAAATAAATAAATAATAAAATAAAATTCTCCTAACTAAAATTAGTTTCTTAGGAAATTTTTCTTATGCATCCCAAAGCAGAATCTTTTTTATTCTGCTTTTTTTTCCCATTCCTTTTATTAGAGTTCTTCTTGGTAACCAGGGCCTCCCCAGCGAGGAAAATGGACAGTGAAAAGAAGGAAGGAGCATACTCCCAGAATGCAGGGCTTCAGTTGTGCTGTGCCCTTTTGGACATGCACTCCTCTGGCACAGATTTTCTTTGCATTGTGTAATGCAACTAGAGTGTTTCAAGTATGAGTTCCTAGACCGTATTAAGCTAGTTCAACGTGGCCCGGGGAACTGCTTCCTTTGCAAGATGGGACAGGCTAGAACAGGAAATTGTTGTGAAGAGCCACCTGATAGAATAATTGGTTGGATTGTAACCTTATAAGTTCAAAAAGCATAAAAGGTATTGAGGAATACTGTTTTCCAGCTCATTAGTGTTCCTATAGAATAGTTCATGTCTAATATTGTATGTTTTGTGTAACATGGGTAGACACTTTAAGAATAAATATCTTATCACTGAACCATTGCTAGGTGTCAAGCCCACCTTATAAAATCTCAAAGAGCAAAGGGAGGTTTTGTTTGTTTGTTTGTTTGTTTTTTGTAGTCACACACTAAAAGGAAAACTTGTAAGAGTCTTAATTCATATTTTAATCAAACAAGATTTTCTTTCCCATTTCCTTTTTTTGTAGTTCTCTTCACTTGTTCCTATTGGCCATGCGGCCGCCAAGACTCTTGATTCAGGAAATCCTCACTGAGTATTTGCTAGTGTGGCAGGTACTGAGCTAAGTGCTAGAGTTTAAATCATCAGACTTAATCCCTACACTCACAAGTCTTGCTGTCTAGCAGGGAATGTGTATGTGTGTACACACGTACACACACGAGCACACACGCGCACACACACACACGGAGCCTGTGTCTGCACTCAACTAACAGCTCTATGGCAAGTCCTGAGTGCCGATGCTGCTCTGAATTGTGTCCACTGCATGGAAGCCAAGGATGCAGCCCTCCTTCTCAAAGAATAGTAATAAGGAAATCCAGTACGTTCGAATATCAGATGGGATTTCTGGCTGATTTCACTGCAAATTGACCACCACCTCTCAAGGTTCCAAGTAAATGTCTGACATCAGGGACCTTCACCCAGGTGCAAATCTTCATGGCATTTCAAGAATAGACTCTGAGGTTTGAAAAGATAAGTGGCCCAACTTTTTGCTGGTATAGCAGTAGGTGTCCAGCATTAAGGGCAGGAGTAGCCCGTGGGGGTGCCACCTTCCAGAGGGACCTGCAATCATGGCCTCCTGCTATGCGCTGAGACCCCTGCCTCTCCCTCTCCTTATTGCCCCAATTTCTCCCCATATTTTCTCCTTTCTCCCCAATTCCCCTTGCTGTCTACTGTCTCTGTCAGCCCTTATGTTCCTCTCTGTTCCCATTTTCCTCCCCTTTTCTCTGTCTTCTTTCTTCATCTTCCTTCTTTTATTCTTTGCTACTTGAGCCCGTCTTCCACATCGCAGTTGCAGTGGAATTTCAGAATGATTTATCCGAAATTCACAGCTGACATGGTGCTCCCTGAGGCTCATGGAGAGAAGAAACCCCACAACCCCTCAGCACAGTCTCAGGGACTCTCTCCAGCTGCATCTTGCCCCCTTGCACTTCTGCCTCTGGGATGCCCTTTGCTTTTCATTCCCTCCACACACTGCCATGCTATTGTGAGACTGAGGTTCTGCACACTCTTCCCCTGTGCCTGGAACGCCCCTCCCTCACTTTTACGCTCAGTGAATCCCTGTCCTTTTGTGGCCCTCGCAGGCCGCCCCTCCTCCTGCTCTTGTGGGATGCTGGCACACTTATGTCCTGTTTTCCACATGATATTGAATACATCTATTCACAGGGTTACATGTACCCTGAGTCGAGGTACCAACCCATCTTTACATCCTTAGTGCCTAGCATAATTGGGCATATAGTAAATGCCAAATGGATATTTGGTGACAAATGGAGCTAGGAGAGCACATGCCGCGGGAGTGGACATGGGCTTCTGCAGCATTTGTTCATTCATTTATACACAGTAAAGTGCAAGGAACCTGAAGGGAGATGCTCCAAGTTTGCAGGTCTGAAGAAGACAGTTTCCAGGGTGGCCACTCTCAACTGACAGTGCAGGGTATCGCACATATTCTTATGGGACTTTGTCAAGCAACATTTTTGACACCCTTCCTTGATCCCCTCCTCTCACCCCTGTGGAGGCCCAGTATTCAGAGTGATTTTAGTAGGATATGGATGTCCTTACCTCAATTCTTACATCTCAATGTTATTGTTTCTCCATTGTGTTCAGCCTCAGAGCTAATTAGACACAGGACTGAAATATATCTATACAGGCATGTTCTTCTTTTAAATTGACATTTGGATTAAAAGAGAAAGAAAACTAAAATGGAAACATATTAGTTCCAAAGGACTGATGTCTTATGAGAGAGTCAGGGCAGCTGAACACAGGGTGAGGAAAGCCGCTGGTGTCCTTTTCAGTCACCCGTGAGAGAACTCCTCTGTGCAGCTGATCAGCTGCAGGGATGATTATTCTCAGTGTCCAGACCTCAAGGAGTCTGGACCCATAGTGCAGTGTGATTTGGAGAAGGAAGGATTCCGGATAGGAATTTACTTTCTGATGATAAGCAAATGCGAACATGTGAGCAGCATCCTACTTTAAAGCCTCTCCACCTGATCTGAAATACTAATATCTTGTGTTTATAGCACAATTTTATAGCTAGGAAACAAATAGGAAAGGATATTTTAACATCTTGGTATTCTGTGTAATTTTCAGTTACTCAGAGGTTGGTGAAGGATGGATTTGCTCAATCTAGACAAATTGGAGACATTTATGATGGAAGGGCAACCTTTTTCATTATGAATAAGCCATGTCCTCTTGGGATATAAACATGTACAGTTTTTCCCAAATGACTTTCAGGCATTATTTAAAAGCTGACACTCATTAAAGTTTCCTACTCAAACAACACCTCTGCAGAGATAAAATACATAAGCAAATTTTTTAAATTATGCTTATTCCAGTCCATATAAATAACACAAAATATCTCCAAATTATCAAATGCCCACAGCAAGGGGAGTTTTCCTGGATGTTTTTGTGCGTTTAGAACTTTTATTGCTAGGGTAACGCCAAGAAAATAAACAAATTTGACCCAATCCACTAGGTTTTATCTCAGTAGACCACTTGGTTGCAAAACTATTTCATCTCAACACTTTGGTAAAGAACACATTTCATTACACAGCAACCTTGACATGAAAAGAATTGGATTTATGTAAATAAAAAGATTAGATAACATGAAGTTTTTGCTTCTTTGGGACATTAGAATTAAGCTGAGTGCTTTCTTCAGATACTGTGCAACTTTTTATTGTTTTAACAAATTCTGTATTAAGAACTCATTTCAATAATATCACTCTTCAGTATATCATTGGTATGTGAACTGTGAAGTAAAATGAAGACAGTTTTCATCAAAGCGGTTGTAAGGGAAAGAGAGAAAAGAATTTACATTTCCCAAGAGCTTAGTACACTTTGCTTTTTTAAATCCTCCCAACAGCCTTAGAAAGTGGGCATTATTCTAAATGTACATTTTGAGAAAATTGTAATTGTAGATAAGTCATACACTAGTAAAATTGATATAGGTAAAATTGATATAATTGAAAGGACCTCGCCCCAGGACTCCACAGCCTCGAGATGCTGGAGTGTGATGGAGACTCAGCTGGCTTGTCCCCACTATGTCACGCTGCCAACGTTAAGCACCATGTCACTGAGGGAAGAGCACTTAGACCTCTTTTCTAGCACCAACAATGATTAGGCGGATAGGGAAAATACACGGTTAGAGGAGCTGATATCGCTGCAAAGTCAGAGGACTTGAATTCCAGTCATGTGAATAAGTAAGATTACAGTGATCTCAGAAGTAGTGACTGTACCGGCTGCTGTTGAATTGTGCTGTTTACCTGTCCCTAGAGCTGTCAGCACAACACCGCGGGCGAGCACTGTGAACGCTGCCAGGAGGGCTACTATGGCAGTGCCATCCACGGATCCTGCAGGGCCTGCCCGTGTCCTCACACCAACAGGTACCGTAGCAGCTTGACATAAACTACATGGCTCTGAAGTCGTTTGGTGGCTACCTCAGACTAGGGGTGGGAGAGCAGGTGGGGAGAATGGGAAGTGATTTCCAAAGGGTCTGGGACTTCTTTTTGAAGAGATGAAAACATTTTCAAATTGATTGTGGTGATGATTACACAATTCTGTGAATATACTACAAGCCGTTGAATTGTACAGTTTACATGGTGAATCGCATGATATATGAAGTATATTTCAGTAAAGATGTGATAGTGAAATGAACAAACATGGCATATGTGAGAATAAATGAACAGGCCAGGCACAGTGGCTCATGCCTGTAATCGAGCACTTTGGGAGGCTGAGGCAGGTGGATCACTTGAGGTCAGGAGTTCGAGAGTAGCCTGGCCAACATGGTGAAACCCTGTCTCTACTAAAAATACAAAAATTAGTCTATAATCCCAGCTCCTCAGGAGACAGGCAGGAGAACTGCTTGAACCTGGGAGGTGGAGGCTGCAGTGAGCTGAGATTGCATCACTGCGCTCCAGCCTGGGCGACAGAGTGAGACTCCATCTTAAAAAAAACAAACAACAACAACAAGAAAACTAGAAACCATCTTTCCAAGTTGTATCCTTCCAGGCTTTTCCTTTCGCTCTTTTCTTTTACTGTTCATTCAGTGGTTATGTAGCTACTTCAGCACCCATGATAGGGCCAGACCTCAGCCCTCTCTGTGATGGGGAAACTGAAGGAAGGAAAACAGAGGCAGTCCCTGTTCTCCTGGGGCTTTACTGAGAGTGTGGCAGGGAGGAAGAGAAAGGGTGGGAGTCATCACACTCAATAAATATGCACACTAATCAATAAGAAGTAGAATTGGAGATAGAGATATTTTCTGCAATAGGCTTGTGTCATTGACAGTGAGAGGGTGGCTTGGTCATTGACAGTGAGAGGAAGCCATGGCAGTATCTTGGCCATGAGGCTCCCAGGCAAGGATGAAACAGAAGGGAAAGGCCTGTGATGGTGTGTTCGAGGCAGTGAGAAGGCAGAAGTGGCAGAAATGCAGTGTGGAGAGAGAGGACCAGGGGTGAGGTTGCGGGGGAGGGCAGCCAAGCCCCAGGTCCCGCAGAACCCTGCAGGCTGTGGTCAAGCATCTGGATCTCATCCTCAGTGCAGTGGAAGCCTGAAAACAGTTCTGAGCCACTGAGTGATCTGAGCTGTCACTCAGGCTCCAACGTGACTAATAGACTACATAGGTAGGAAGCCACCGCTGTGTTTTCAAGGTAACCTCCTCTCTCCTTAGGCGTGGTACCTTGTCATACCCTTGCTCATCACGAAGGGTTCACTGCAGGGACCCAAGCAAAGAATAATGTAACAAACTAAGTGAAGCAAGAGTTAGTTTGAAAATCAAAAAGATACTGACGAAGTCTCAGTAGTACATAGGCTCAGAGACAAGTATGGATCAGAGAGTCGGGCCTATATCAGCCCTTACTTAACAGACACTTGAGCCAAGTCCTAACATTGCCAGAAGCCATGTGCCAAGTGTGGCTTCTCTGCAGAAACCTACTTGGAATGTTCACCTGCTTTGCTGCCTATATATTTGATACTTGTAAAGCCCGCCCCATCCTGCAGCTTTTTTTGTCAAGGGATCAATCACTTGAGCTTGCCCAGACTTGTTTAAAGAGAAGCTGGCAAAAGTAGAAAGCAGCAAGATTTCCACTGGGGTGCTTGGAACAAGTTTTTCATTTTCGTTTGCAAAGCATATTGTTAGCATCAAGGTCAGCTTCCAGCTTCCAGGCAGTTGAAGTAACACGTAGGTCTTTGGATGTATCAGTAAAACTCTATGTCTATCTGCTTCCCCTTCCAGCAATATTAATAGTGCTGACCAATTTCTAACTGTCCCTCGAGAGGCTTCCTAAATAGGAATTCTTTTACCAGTGAATGGTAGTTGGAGTGATACTCCCTCAGATGTTATCAGTGTCATGTCCAGTGGCAGATGGAGACACTTTGCAAGGGCCACAGGGCTTTTTCATGGTCTCTTTGTGGTGTGTGTGTGCTTGTGTGTTAGAAAATCTTCTTCTAAAATATCATCACTTTTGGCTAAGATCAAGTGTAAAATATCATCACTTTAGAGCTAAAAGAAAAGGGATCAAAATTCCACAACTTGGTTTGAAAAAAAAGTGAGAATCAGCAATGATCGTACCCACAGAAATGCCAAGGCAGGCGAGTGTCCTCTGTGCTTCTTTGGGTGGCTCCAGGCCCTGGTCTCCCCACCGACTTTTCTTCCCAGAAGGCAAGGTGCCTGATAGAAAAGAACCAGAATCAACAAGGAGAATGTTTTTTTAAAGAATCAGAACTCTCTGTTCTTTTTCTGCCTGGACTTGTTTTACTCCTTCCTTGTTATTCCTGGAAAAATGCTGTTGTAATCATCTCTTCCAAAGTGAATTACTCTGATCTGTCTTAAGGGGAAAAAATGCTCTTCCACAAGGAACAAATAAAATAAATGCCTTCAGTCCTTATTCACCAAAATTGCCCAGTGTCAGCTGAGATCATTCATCATTATCTCTCCAAGTCTTGATGGGCAAAATTTTCTTCACACAAAAAATAACCAGACCCTGGGTTTCAGTGTTCACTTAATGCAAGTCAGCCCTTTGTGGTAAAAAATAATGAGCATAAATCCTATCGATCAACTGTGTTTTTACTGGGGCCTTTTTCTGCCTTCTTTCAAGCTTTGCCACCGGCTGTGTGGTGAATGGGGGAAACGTGCGGTGCTCCTGCAAAGCTGGGTACACAGGAACACAGTGTGAAAGGTAAGGTGGGTGCCCCCTGCCCTCAGCCAGCCAGGGGGCAGGGAGGGCTGTGGGTGGGGCGCTGCCAGGCACTGGCGCAGAGCTAGGGGTGGGGCTGAGAGTTTGACTGAGGCCTAGAAAAAGGTCTCTTGGGAAAAATACAAGACTGTTCACCTAATAAATTATTAACATTGTTCTCTTTCCTGCTTTGTATGTTTCAGAAAACTGAGAATGAGGCATAACACATACACTCACCCACATGTAGCTGTACCTGCATCCCCCCAACACACACACCCTTGTGTACCACAACCCCCAACACCTCCCTACCTACCCCTCCTCCACAATGATCTCTGCACACCCCCATTTCTACATGTCCCTTCCCCGTATTTCCATACACCTGCCCCCATCATATCCCTACTTACCTGTACACACATACAACTTCCTACACTCTTCCCTACCATACACACACACATCCACAGCCTTAGATAGCACCCCCCCCCCCCCCCCCCACACACACACACAGGTACCTCTATCCCCATACTGTATTTTGAACACTTTCAGGGCAATCTGTGTCTTGTTTATTTCAGAATCCCTGGTTCCAGGCGTGGTACTGTTCACTTAATAGGTGTTCAATAATGTTTGTGAAACAAAAGAATAAATGTTGTGGAATCGAAAGTATAAAATTGACAACAAAGGGCCACAGGAGCCAAGCTTCAGTTATTCTCAGACAATTTTCATGATTAGCGACTATGCATAGAGCACTGCCAAGTATTGAGAAAGATATAAAAGATACTTATAACCTAGCTGGGAAGACAGCACACACATATTTAGAAAAGGAACAGTAGGAAAAATGAATCATATGGTTGACATATTTTAAAATTTAAAATAACTTTCTCTTAAAATCAATACATATTTTTGATAAAATGATGTAATACAAGTGAGCAGAGAACCAGCGAAGCCCCTGTACACCTCGACCTAGCCATGTGCGCTCAGATGCATTCACATACAATCCTATTCATAATCATTTTATCTACAGAAAGCCACTATAAAAAAGCTAGCTGTATGTTTTTAAATATCATTTCTAAATGCGTGAATTAAAAAAAAAAAGTAGATTCCTGTATTACTTTCTGTTTTGACTTGTTTTCTTATCTAATATACTATGTTAGAAATATCTTTCTGTATCAATAAAGTATTCACTGATAACATCACATCAATGAGCAAAAATTTTCACTGGGTTTTCATAACCCCCTGCTCTTGGTCTTAGAGATCCTTTTACTGTTCTCCATTTAAAGCAACACTAAAATTAAATCCTTGCAGCTTAATATTTGTGTATGTATATCCTCAAGGTATAGTTGTAGAAGTGGATTCCTTGGGTCAGAGGATAGGTTTTCCAGGCTTTTAATAGCTTTTGCAAAATTGCCCTCTAGGAAAGTTTATATTCTTAACCAGCAGCAAAAGAGAATGAGTGACTACCTACCCCAATGGATATTGGAAAGGATCAATTTTTAAAATATTTGCCAATTAGGGTCAAGCATGGTGGTGACTCATACCTGTAATCCCATCACTTTGGGAGGCCAAGGTGGGAGGATCATTTCATGTGATCCAGGGGTTACAGACCAGCCTTGGCAGCATAGAGAGACTTCATCTCCATATATATATTTTTTTTAATTAGCCAAGTGTGGTGGTGTATGCCGGTGGTCCCAGCTACTTGGAGTCCTGAGGTAGGAGAATCACTTGAGCCCAGGAGTTCAAGGCTGCAATGAGCTATGATCACACCACTGTACTCTAGCCTGGGCAACAGAAAAGAAAAAAGCCAATCTGATAGAGAAAATATATATCATTTTAATTCACATTGTTTTGTTTAAACTTTAGAAGAGTTTGACTAATTTTTTTATCTTTTTTTTTTATATATATATATAAAGATGGGGTTTCACCATGATGGCCAGGCTGGTCTTGAACTCCTGACCTCAGGTGATCCAACCACCTCAGCTTCCCAAAGTGCTAGGACTACAGGCGTGAGCCACTGTGCCCGGCCGACTGATTTTTTTTTTTATTAACCAGCAAATGAATTCAACCAGATTTCAAGTAAGGCATAACTACTTTAGACTGGGGTTATCTGAAATGTTTATAGTTAAGGTAGGACTTTGGTAGGTCTAAGGGGTGCCTAGAATCCAGTAGAGCCAGAAGATGGAGGTGGAGGGCTGGGTAGGTTGGGGAAAGAAGGCAGGAAAGCCCAAGGGGCTGGAAGACACCTGCCATGTGTAGGAGTGGGGACTGCCTTAGCCTGGGGATACTGAGCGGCAGCTAAGGAGCCAGTTCTAGGGCAAAAGATAGCAATGTAAGGTTCTTCTGTTTTCCATTTTCCATTTCAGCAAAAGGAGCATTTCTCACACTTGCCTCACATTTATTATTCATTTGTTCTTTCAATGAAAAATGTATGGAGGTCCTAGAATATATCTGGCATAGTGCTAAGTACTAGAGGCACATTAGCAGGCAGCACAGTGTCCTCAAGGGCTTCCCAGTCCAGTGGTGGACAGACATCAAAACACGCCATTAAAACAGCGAGAGAAGAAAACAAGCTATTGTTTCTTTAAAAAAATTTTAAAGCTTTTTCACGGGAAAATGCCATTTTGATGTCAACATTTTTCATTTGTTAGACATAGCACCCGGAAATCATTCCTAGCACTAGTGATTAGCTACACAATTGTAAATACAACAACAGTCGAGGGTGAAAAATGGGAATATAGATACACAGGAGACTAGCTGTATAGAAGCCAGCGCAGCCAGCTGGGGGATGGGTTAGCAAAGGCTTCGTAGCTCATACATGCTCTCACCACCTCATCTCCCCCAGCCACACAGGGCCACAGGTGACTAGCTTGTTCTCTGCTCTTTATTTGCTGTACAAGTGTCATTTGTGAAATTGGAAGTTTTACTTGTGCTTAGCCACTACCATAAATTGAGAATAAGAGAACAAGGTATTTCTTGTACCCAGTAAGTAATACTTTGCAAGAGTAAGGAAGAAGTAGAATTGAACTTCCTGAATATTTCTGTGATTTAAACATAAGGTACTTTGTAATTATGCGTCTATTATATGGGAAGTTTAGATGGTAAGAGTTTAGGTAAGAAAGACATCAAAAATAAGGTATTCTAGAACACAGAGCTTCTGTATAGCATGATCTGTTAGGTAGAATACCAAGCCAGTCACAAAGTAAAGCCCTATTACTAGCACATGACCACCCTGCTTAGTAGACTTAGATAAGCCACCTCAGCGTAGTTACCTTCTTGATTATTAGGGAATACATGAGCCTTCTGTTTTCTTATAATAATTTCAAATGATGCCAATTAGAAGATGAATATTTTGTCATGTCTTATAATGATAGCTACCCTTGAGTGTCTGTTATGTGCAGACATTATGCTAAATTATTTATTACATTATCTCTTACATTCATTGAGCAAAATAGGTATTATTAGTCCAATCATTTATTCATTCAACAAATATTTTTCTGTCACCTAGTATGTGCTAGGTGCTAGGGATAAATCAGTGAGCCAAACAGCCCAAAACCCCATGTCTTCATGGAGCTTATATTTTAATGGGGGCTTGAGGGGAGACCAGTAAAGAAACAGAAGCGCAGAGGGTTACAGCAACAGCCCAAGATCACACTTGTAAGTAGTGGAGGCAGGAGTCCAGCCAGATCTTTCTGATCCTTTACATTATGTCACCAGTGTATCTGTGGTAATACATTGGTGAAATATATTGGAAGTACATGGTAACGTGTATTGGAATTGCCTAATGTTGTTTTTGATGCAGTGCTTAAATTTTGGGAAATGAGGTAAATACCATGTGTCTTTGAGTCTATCAAGTCCATTGATGATAAGACACTACACATCAGTTTAATGGCAGTTTGGGGGTGACCGGATGGGGAGTGGAACTTTGTTAATGGAAATATTGTAATTGACATCCCAACTCTAGGACATTAACATGTGCTTATTTGACTTTAAAAAAAAAAATCTAAGAATCAAGGAAATGTGATCTTTAAACTTGTAAACCAGGAATGAGTTCTCATTACTATACTACGTAGAATAACAAAGGCTCAGGGCCAAAGGTAGCAGCTGTAACTGCTCTCGGTTGTTTAAGCTCATTATATACAGCACCGCAGCAATTAGTGCAGATATGAGTTATGCAGACTTGACACAGTACAGATCAGGTGCAGTGGTTCATGCCAGTAATCTCAGCACTTAAGGAGCTGAGACAGGAGGATCACTTGAGCCTAGGAGATCAAGACCAGTCTGAGCAACAGAGTAAGACCTCATCTCTACTGAAAATTAAAAAATTAGCCAGGCATGCTGGGATATACCTGTAGTTCCAGTTTCTTAGGAGGCTGAGGCAGGAGGATCACTTGAGCCCAGAAGTTTGAGGCTGCAGTAAGCTATGATTGTGCCCCTGTACTCCAGCCTGGGCAACAGAGTAGGGTAAGACTGTCTAAAAAAAGAAAAAAGAAAAAAAAAAAAGAATGAATGCAATAGGAAATATTAAGATAGTCCTCCCTCATCCAAAAAAATTAGAAATTATGTGAATCTGACTTCAAATTTATTTCTGTGAGGCAATTCAAGGGGTAAATACCTCTGTATTGAGAAATATTCATTCTTACAGATCTATGTCAGCCTTAACCCAAACAGAGAACTAGAGATTGAGAAAATTGGGTGGGATAAATGATGTGTTATTTGGGTGTTTCTCCTCCCATCTATATTTTGTGTAGGTGTGCACCAGGATACTTTGGGAATCCCCAGAAATTTGGAGGCAGCTGCCAACCATGCAATTGTAACAGCAATGGCCAGCTGGGCAGTTGTGATCCCCTGACTGGAGGTAAGGTGGACCCACACCTCTGCTAGCTTGCATTTATAAAGCTGGTATAACATAACAGCCTAAGAACCCAAGCACACATTTTCAGGATGTGTAATTCCAGCCAGCAAGTTATCCCCTTGTTTTGACAACCCTAGGAATGCTTAGATAGTATTTTCTGCTTTGGTGAATAACCTGTTTCAATTCACTTTTTTTTTTTTTTTTTTGTAATCCCAGCACTTTGGGAGGCCGAGGCGGGTGGATCATGAGGTC
>NW_022436969.1:7688201-7776566 GCF_009761245.1 Sapajus apella | reverse complement strand
AAAAAAAAAAAAAAAAAAAAGTGAATTATTTTTAAAACTTACCTAATTTTAACCAAAATAACTTCAGATCCTACTTTGGCAATTTTGCTGAGATCTCCCTTTGATATTGTAGGGTTATCATCACATTAGCTTTCCTGTGTATGTCCAAAGAAATTAAAATACTCTGTCTTACAACAGTACATGCTCTGGGATGTGGATGGGTAATTGGGGTGGATTTTATACACCAAGAAAAATATAATCGGCAGGAGCTAGCATGGGTTTATTAGGAACAACTTGGAACAAAAAGGAAGACTATCCTCTTCCTTCTTTGACAGAATATTAATATGATTTATCAGGAAAATGCTATTGATGTAGTATAATACCAAACACTTAGATGAAATCTTTCATATTATACTTATGGACAAGTTGAAGAATTAAACCCTGGATGTGTGGATTCCAGCTGGTCAAGTGACCATTCCCAAAAGAATGCAGAGTCAATTGGTTAATGCCAGTCCAGAATGGGGTATTTATTATCATGCCTCAGGGCTTTATCCTCAGCTCCACATTTTTTATTTGGGTGGAAATATAGAAAGCATGCCTACTCATTTATCAGATGACACAAAGTTGGGGAGAATAGTAAAGGGACCAAGCGTAAACTTCCCCTTCAGCTGCAGGAAGTCTGCAGAAAATCAGCAGACAAAAGGCAGATTCATAGAAGAAAAGGCATACACAATTTTATTTTAATGTGTGTAACACAGGAGAATCACAGGACAATGATTACCTAATAACCCACTGGGGTACAGACGCTTATGTACCCTCCTTAAGGGAAAGAGAGATGTGGAAATATGGATGATTTTAAGGGGAAAGGTAAATGGTTTTTAGGCTGATTCAATGGACTTGGAAAACATACAGTGAGTCCCAGGACAAAATATTTTGGGCCCACAGAACAGAAAATGGTTTGTGACAAGAGTCTGTCCAGGTGTCAAGTGTGTTGACAGACTTCAGTCTTTCTTCCTGAAATATGAGTTAAGTTAATGAAAACTCATGGAAGAAGCCAGAAGTAGTTTTTCATTTTTGGCAAGCCTGGACATTGGGAAGATAAGTGGGTATCAGAGTAAAGTTTCTTCTGGCATCTGCTGGTCTCCAAGGGCCTTTCATTTAAAATAATCAGCATACCAGGGTGCCATATTTTGGGGTGAAATTCCCTGGTTTTCTCCAATAGTAAGTGCCTCCCATGACATATTTAGAACTCAAAAGGGCCTCAGCAGTCTGGAATGATGGGCCAATTCTAACCAGACGAAATGATGTTAAGGATGAGGGTATGGTCCTATAGTTGAGTGGAAAAAATAAATAAACCTTTAGCTATGTGACAAGTGGCAACTGGCTTAGTAGCAGGAGGTGTAAAAAGGCTTAAGGTTGTCATCAGCAGCAAGAGCAGGGTAGGTTAGAGGGGGTATGGCCCCTAAGATAGCTCGTCCTGTTTTCACCGAGTTCCAGTGTCTAAAGCCGGGGTCCATGGCACCTTGCTCACGTAAGTCCTCACGTGAGTGTTAGTTATGTCTTTAGAAGACAGTAGACCAGCTATGGTTGTTCAGAAAGAGAGTAAGACTTCAAAGGGACGTGGAACAGTCACATGAGGAAGGATTGACCAGGACAGTGAAAGGAAGAGCTGGAAAGGACATGTTTGTCAGGCTGGTGTGTGGGAAAGGGTTGGTCTTGTTCTCTGAGACATAGGGACAGAATGTACAGAAAAGAGGAGAAGCAAGAGGGAGCTCTATTTTAAATCATTCTAAGGAAGAAGTGTCAAATGTTTAAAGATGAAACAGATTGCTTTAAAAGGAGGTAATTTCTCTTGTCACTGGAGGTATTCAAGAAGCTTCAACATCACTGGCAGCTTGTTCACCAGACTAATGCCTTTGCAAGCTTCATTTCCCCCACACCAATAACAAACATAAGCAACCTGACATGAGGATAGTAGCTAGTGCCAAGATGGAAGAAAATGCTCATATATGAGACTTGCTTGTTCCTGTTCAAGTTTTTTTTTTTTTTTTTTAATTCCTTTCTTTTTTCTTCAACTGTTAATGGACAGATTCCTTGGTGGTCAAAATGCAAGCTTTTTGGGAAAATTCCACTAATAAATCAATCATCCAGAGAAGCCTAGTCCCCCATAAACTATTCAGAGTGCTGTTGAAAATTGTCAAGGAAACAAGACCAGGCTTCCTGGCCAGAAGCCGTTTACAGACTAACTGAGGAAATAAAAATATCACAATATATGTATATAAAAGCAAATGGCCAGACACGGTGGCTCACACCTGTAATCCCAGCACTTTGGGTGGCTGAGGTAGGTGGATCACTTGAGGTCAGGAGTTCAAGACCAGCCTGGCCAAGATTGGGAAACCCCATCTCTATACAAAAAAATACAAAAAATTAGCTGGGTGTGGTGGCAGATGCCTGTAATCTCAGCTACTCGGGAGGCTGAGGCAGGAGAATCGCTTGAACCCGGGAGGCAGAGGTTGCAGTGAGCCAAGATTATGCCACTGCACTCCAGCCTGGGCAACAAGAGTGAAACTGACTCAAAAAAAAAAAAAAAAAATCGAGTAAGGTTTTTTTTTAAAGAATGAATAAAAGAAACCCATGATTATATATAATAAATTAAAATATATACCAATATATATAAAGGGAACATTGCCTTTAAATGGCAAGATCAATGATGATGCTTTTATCTCATTTTTCTGACTTCCCCAAATTTTCCATAATTAATTTATATCATTTTTTACAATTAAAAGTAAATGTGGTTTAAAATGTATTTATACACACACAAAGAGTGGAATATTATTGGCTGCTGAGAATAACAGATGCGAAAGTCTCTTGCAGCTTGTCCAGGAAAATGTTAAGCTTAGAGTTTTGCTGTTGTGAAGGTAGATTGTTCAGGGGGACATGAGAAGACATGTCAGTGTCAAAATGCACAGCATGGGGAAAAGAGTAGGCGTGGAAGGGGTTAAGCATGCCCAGCGTTGACCAGCAGGCTTTACTGTAGCTGAGAACCTCAAAACTCGGCTTATATGTGCTGTATTGGTGTTATGGGCCCACTGACATTATATGCCCGTCTCTATCACATATCTTTTACACTGTTTTGTAACTTGTCTGCCCCCCCATGTTTCATGGGACTGTTAAGTCACAGAGCAGCAGGGACTTTGTCTTGATATCTTTGTATTTCCAGCAACTAGCATGGGACTCTGGCACACCATAAATGCTCAAAGGTGCTCCGTGAATGTTTGCACAACATTCTTAAATGATGCCAGAAGCAGCATGAACATACAGGAGGCTATCCAATGAAGAAAGCCTTAATATGAATGATTGAGAGGCTTGGCCCTTATACGGAATTGACCTTTGTAGTGCAGGATTTGAATATATAACAGGAAGGCCACAAAAGAAGTTCCTGCAGTGAGCCTGCTGGGAGATGATAAAGCTGTCTGGGCACTGGCATGGGTGAGGGGAAAAGAAAGAGCTAGTGGGCTGGGCGCAGTGATTCACGCCTGTAATCCCAGCACTTTGGGAGGCTGAGGCGAGCGGATCATGAGGTCAGGAAATCGAAACCATCCTGGCTAATATGGTGAAACCCTGTCTTTACTAAAATGCAAAAAATTAGCCTGGTACAGTGGCACGTGGCTGTAGTCGCAGCTACTCGGGAGGCTGAGGCAGGGGAATTGCTTGAACCCGGGAGGTGGAGATTGCCGTGAGCTAAGATGATGCCACTGCACTCCAGCCTGGGCAACAGAGCGAGATTCCGTCTAAAAAAAAAGGAAGAGCTAGTGATGCTGGGTAGTTGGGTGCCATTTTAAGTAGTGGCAAAAACCACAATTACTTTTGCACTGACTTAATAAAATCTTGCAAAACTAACTTTTCTGAAAGCCAAGTTAAAGAGCAGATGAAGAGTAAATCTAATAACAATGTCTTCTTTGGTTATTTTCTGATTTCAGACTGCATAAACCAAGAACCCAAAGATAGCAGCCCTGCAGAAGAATGTGATGGTGAGAAAAGAAAGCCTCTCCTCCTCCTTTCCAAGTTGTGGGGTTTCGTTTCAGATATGTGAGCCCCATGCTGGGTAATGCAGTTTCCAGTTTGGGAAAGTACGGGTGGAAGGAGTGGAAGGAGGACTATTAAGGTCAAATCAGCTTCTGTTGACTACTGGCTGTATGACCTTCAGCAGGTGACCCTGCTTCTCCAAGCCTCAGTTTCATCATTTGCTAAGTGAACATAATAACCAAGACCCACCTCATAGGGCTCTTAGGGAAATACTTGTAAATGTCTTATCACAATGCCTGGTAAATAGCAAGCATCCCATAGATGAAGGCTGTTATTATTTTTCTCATGTATAAAGTGACCAACAAGTTGCATGGAATCTCCGTTTCTAAAATGTTCCCTGTCCATAGGGCTCTCCTTTTTTCAGAAACCACATCCCTCCCTGAGAAGGCCAGGGCTGTGGTTGTCACCTGTGGTAAGCTGTGTGTGTGCCAACTGGGCTGCGCAGTACTTGCGCTCTTTTTGCATTTCCGCGGCTCCAGCCGCAGCACATTTGCCTTTGATTGTGGCCCCTACAGATTGCGACAGCTGTGTGATGACCCTCCTGAACGACCTGGCCACCATGGGCGAGCAGCTCCGCCTGATCAAGTCTCAGCTGCAGGGCCTGGGTGTCAGCGCGGGGCTTCTGGAGCAGATGAGGCACGTGGAGACCCAGGCCAAGGACCTGAGGGTAAATCCCCTGTGTGTGGCCCAGAGTAGACATGTGGGGAGGAGATGGTGCAAGAGTGGATTCTCCATAAGCAGGAGGGGAGAGGTTGACTCTTGAAAAGGCTCAGGGATTGTCCTCCTTCCTCTGATCCAAATGAAGATAAGATTTTTCCTGGTGGAAAATCATTTTTGTGAACACACAAAACTAACACATCTAAGTGAACAATACTTACCGAACATTACCAGGCTAATTTTTCTCATAGAGCCTTTATTTAGTTCAGTATCTTGCATTCAGAAGTATCAAACACAGGTTTGTATTAAATTGATATTGACTTTTCTTTAAATGTTGGATAGAATTTTTTCCAGTGAGGCCATGTGAGCCTGGAATTTTATTTGTTGGAAGTTGTGGTTTTTTAAAATAAGCCATGAATTTAATTTTCAAAGAATAGGTATAAGACTACAGTATTTGGGCTATCTGTTTCTTCTTGAGTGATATTTGGTCATTTGTACCTTTCAAATAATGTGTCCATTTCATCTAAATTACCAAATATATTGACATAAAATTGTTCATAATATTCCCTTATTATCCTTTATACATCTGCAAAGTCTGTAGTCATGCCCTCTCATTCACTTTCTGATATTGATAATTTATGTCTTATCTCTTTCTCTTATTTTGACTAGAGTATTATTAATTTTATTGATCTTTTTATTTCATTGCTTTTATCCATTGTTTTTCTGTTTTCAGTTTCATTGATTTCTGTTTTTATCCATTTTTTTTTCCTTCATTGTGCTTGCTTTGGGTGAAATTTGCTATTCATTTTCTGGTTTCTTAAGCTTATTTTATTGACTCAAAATCTTTCTTGATTCTAACATAAGCATATAATCCCATCAATTTTAGCTGTATCCCACAGATTTTGCAATGTTATGTTTTCATTCTCATTCAATTCTATGGACTTTCTGATTTCCCTTGTGACTTATCTTTAACCCATGTGTTATTTAGAAATGTATTGGCTGGGCATGGTGGCTCACACCTGTAATCCCAGCACTTTGGGAGGCCGAGGTGGGTGAATTACTTGGGCCTAGGAGTTCGAGACCAGATTGGCCAACATGACGAAACCCCTTCTCTACTAAAAATACAGAAATCATCTGGGTGTGGTGGCGAGTGCCTGTAGTCCCAGCTACTTGGATGGCTGAGGCTGGAGAATCGTTTGAACCCTGAAGGCAGAGGTTGCAGTGAGCTGAGATGGCGCCACTTGTGCTCCAGCATGGGTGATGGTGACAGAGCGAGACTCTGTCTCAAAAAAAAAATGTGTTATTTAACTTCCAAATTGGGGATTTTCCAGATAACTTTCTGTTATTGGTTTCTGATTTAACTCTTTCATGGTCAGAGAACACACTTTCTATGATTTTAGTTATTTTAAATGTGTTGAGGTTTGTTTCATAGCTTGGAATGTGGTCCATTTGGGTGAATGCTCTGAGTACATTTGGATGAAAGGTGGCTGCGGGGGTATCCTGAGAAATAATAGAACCTAAAGTGCCCCACAGGGCACAATCAGGCTCCCTGGGGGCAAACAGGGGATACTGTGCCCATGAATGGGGGCTAGAAAGCAGCCTGGAAACTGCCCCATCCTCATTGTTACATGATGGCCATATGAAAGCCTAGAAAAGCTACAGGGGCAGGACAAATCTACAGACCTAGATCTGTGCTGGAATGTGACATCCTCTCAACGCCATTATGGTATACAAATCCTCAACTGCCAAAGTAAGGCCCAGTCCTAGACCGCAGGTGGGGGGTTCCACTGGGCGTGGTGATAACCATAAGTGCACCAGACAGGGCCCGGAGGGTGCAGAGAGAGGGGAGCTCCCATCCAGAATGAGCCTGCAAGTGTTGTCAACAGGCAAGAAGACAGACACCCAACAGAAATAATAGTCAGGAGATGAGTTCACTTCGGATAAAATGAAAACAATAGGACAATCTGAAATTTGAAAAATTTCAAAAAGAATAACACCCAATAAAAGGAACAAGAAATTAGGAAATTTGAGGGGGAAAACCACCAGAAATCAAACAAGAAGAGGTAGATATGAAAAGACCCAACCGAAAATCATAGAAATGAACAAATATACTCATTGAAGTAAAAGAATTCAGCAGATGACATTGGCTCTGGTCTAGACACCGTGAACAAGGCTTTAGGGAAAGTTTAATAAGTACTTTTGGGTTGAGGGCTGATTCTAGTGGCTATAGCTGAGTACATGTAGGAAAAGATGATTCTAGAAAAATGAGCCTTTTCTATCCTCTTGGACAATTTTAGTTCAAGGTTTATAGGCTTAATATGGAGAAGAGGAGGGGAGAGTATGTATGTTTTGAGGAAAGAAAAGGAAGCCACTTGGGTTGCTTGGATTTCATCCACACAGCCCTGCAGCCTCCACCATTCTGCACACATGCCGTGTGCCACACCCTGTGCTAAGGGTTTTACTCAAGTCTCACAACCTCTTCATGAGGAACATAGCATTATCCTCATTAAACAGGCTGGGAGAAGCTGAGCAACGTGCCTAAAATCACACAGCTGCCACATGGTGGTTCTGGAAGAATTCAAATCAAGAGCAAACCCTAGACCATGCTTTACCCACTCCACCTCTTATCTCGGTGTTCTGCTGACAATCTATATAATGATGTGCCTCCCTCTCCCCATACTAAAGTTAAAATAGAACTATCTTGCTATTTCACACAAACATGCAAAAATTAAGAAAGATTGAGTATAAGAAGGGAAGTAACATTTTTGAATGTCCATGTGTACATGACATTTTAAAATACATTAGCTCACTTATCACCAAAACCAACCCTGCAACTAAATATTATAATCCCCAATTTACTAATGGAGGAGCAAGGCTTAGTGAGGCTCATCTACTATGTGGTAGACTTAGGGTTTGGACCTCGGCTTCAAAGCCTGTGTTCTTTTACCCAACATGGGCTCTGACATACATATTGAGGTAATAATACCATTTTTTCTCTAAACTTTTTCAATAGATTAATACTTTTTTCCAAAAAAGTGAAAATAATCACTATTATAGATATTACATACAGCAGTGTCTAAGAGTCTAAGAGTAATGAGGCAATTTAGCCTAAAAAAAGGGCAAGGTACCCGGTCTGTGGCCCTGAAGCAGTCACTGATGAGCTACACAACCATGGACAAGTCACCTGACTTCTTTGGGCTTCCATCTTCTTTCTCATTTGCAATATGAGGCTGTTCAACTGCACGAGCTCTGAGTTCCCAGCAGTGAACAGATTCCTAATGGTTCCTTCAATCAGGTAGCCCTATGCATTGTTTTTAGTGTTGTCAGGTTAACAGCAGGTTTTAAAAAACTATATTTATTGTAGAATCTGGAAATTAATCAGGTAAGCAGTATCGCCCTCATTTCTACAAGGTTAGGTAATTAATTCCAGTGAAGTAGCTGTTATCTCTTCACATTTGTTACTTTATTTTAGAGCCATATCACAATGTACATCAGAAAACAGATTCCTTTGTAACTTATTTCAAAGAAACACATTTGTGTGTGTGTGAAACTGACAATGGTCTGGCCAAATGACTCTTCATTTATAACCCTGTTTAGCAGGTTGACAAGGCTTAGTCTAAATTGATACTGTAAAGTGACATTCATTTGTGTTTTATTTCCAGAATCAGTTGCACAACTACCGTTCTGCCATTTCAAATCATGGATCAAAACTAGAAGGCCTGGAAAGAGAACTGAGTGATTTGAATCGGGAATTTGAGACTTTGCAAGAAAAGGTAACGTGTTAACGTCTATTTAACTTTTGAGGTTTTTTGCTTTCAAAGTATTTTTATTTGTCCTCATCAACTTAATTTGTTCCTAATCAATTTGTCTTTCATATAGGCTCAAGTAAATTCCAGAAAAGCACAAACATTATACAACAATGTTAATAGGGCAACCCAAAGTGCAAAAGAACTGGATGTGAAGATTAAAAACGTCATCCGGAATGTACACAGTAAGTAGAGTTACTAAGCCCAATTACATTTTTTTGGTTACATAATCTTCACTGTACACTAAAATAATTCCCTTTAAGATTTCAACATTATGCAAAGAATCCCATACTGATACTAAAAAACTAATATAAAACCTCCATAAAAGTTTCTGCCTTTTTTTTTAAGTGGCCGACTGGAGCCCAGAATTCCCAGTTTAATAAACCACTTGATGTTTCCTAGTTCTCTTGAAGCAGATCTCTGGGACAGATGGAGAGGGAAACAACGTGCCTTCAGGTGACTTTTCCAGAGAGTGGGCTGAAGCCCAACGCATGATGACGGAGCTTCGGAACCGGAACTTTGAAAAGCACCTGAGAGAAGCGGAAGCTGATAGAAGGGAGTCTCAGCTCTGTAAGGACGCTCCCGAATTCTTGCATCCAATCCGTTCTAATTGATTTGAAATAAATGTGCAGAGTACAATGTAGAGTTCCCTGCAAAAAAATATTTGCACAGATTTAATGAGACCTCTTGGAGATGGGACCCCAGTCTAAACATAACATTTATTTATGTTTCGTTTACATCTTATACACATCTCTTGAAGGTAATTCTATACAATAACAATTCTGGGCATGAGCTTTTTTTGTGTATGTGAGACAGAGTTTCACTCCATCACTCAGGCTGGAGTGCAGTGGTATCATCTCAAGATGGAAGGCCTCATGGGTTTCAGCAAATATTATTGTTAAGAGCATCATGTGGTGAAAATCGGTAGTCCCCGGGAGACCCAGAGCCTTTTCTCCAAGTTACCAAGAGGCCATAGGATACAACAGTTTACCATCATGCAAAAAAAAAGGTTCTTCTAAAAGTTAGATATAGCTGCCTCTTTTTCCTTCTGAGCATTTTTCTGATGCTCATTCACCTCTTTCCAGTTTTCTCATTATGTCATCATTAATGGTCACCTCACCACTACTGAATTTTTGAATCACAAATTGATACTAGCACTATTACAGATCGAGTGTCCCTTTCCAAAATGCTTGGGACCAGATAGTGTTTCAGATTTTTTATTTTTATTTTTTGGCTTTTGGAATATTTGCATAGACCTCTTGGAGATGGGACCCCAGTCTAACTATAAAATTTATTTATGTTTCATTTACATCTTATACACGTATCTTGAAGGTAATTTTATACAATATTTTTAATAATTCTGTAAATTAAATGAACTTGTGTGTGTGTGTATGAGACAGAGTCTCACTTCATCACTCAGGCTGGAGTGCAGTGATGTGATGTCAACTCACTGCACCAGCCATCTCCTGAGTTCAAGCTATTCTCCTGCCTCGGGCTCCCAAGTAGCTGGAATTACAGGCACCTGCCACCACACCTTGCTAGTTTTTATATTTTTAGTAGAGACGGGGTTTCACCATTTTGGCCAGGCTGATCTCAGATTCCTGACCTCAAGTGATATGCCTGCCTTGGCCTCCCAAAGTGCTGGGATTACAGGCATGAGCCACCATGCCCAGCCTCTGAAACGAACTTTTGACTGCATTTTGACTGCACCCTGTCGCATGAGGTCAGATATGGAATCTTCTACTTGTGGCATCATGTCATTGCTCAAAATTGTCAGATTTTGAAACATTTCAGATTTTGGCTTTTTAGATAAGGGATGTTCATACTTGTATTACAAAAACAAATAAAAAATGATGTGCTAGAAATTAATAGAACACATCAAAAGGTTTGACTAGAGAAAATGCCTCATTAGCTCAAAACTGAGAAATGTTAGTTTGGTGCTTACTTTTTTCAGATACTGGTATTTATTCTTTAAAATGACATATCAGTGGTAAATGTAGACACTAGCAGTTTTCTTGCTTAAATTTGTATTCTTCAAATTGAATATGAGTCTTGGCTTTTAATTGTAAGTATACAGTATTCACAGTGGAAGGAGCATGCACTGTACACCCTGCAGCCAGCTCATGTTCAAGTCCTAAGCCTGACTGGCCATGTAACCTTGGGTCAGTCCTCTCATTTCTTACGGCCTCCATCTCTTTATCTAAAACATGAGAATGATAATTATTGTTTTCCAGTGGAAGTTAAATGAGGCAACATGTACAGTGCACATAGCAGGTCTGTGTCAATGTGAGTTTCCTTTACCATCCCCTCCAAAGTTCAAGGAAAACCATGACATGAGTAGAAACTTTATTCTCCCTCTGTAGTCTTTATAACCCAGCTTCAATATGCCCGTCTGTCAAGTAGAAAACATGAAGTGATGTATTACAGTGCTGAACCGGATAAAGACCTGGCAGAAAATCCATCAAATGGAAAACAGTGGGCTTGCTGACAGTATACGGGCTTCTTTAAATGAATACGAAGCCAGACTCAGTGATCTTCGTGCTGCGCTGCAGGAGGCAGCTGCCCGAGCCAAGCAGGCAACTGGCTTGAACCAAGAGAACGAGAGAGCTTTGGGAGCCATCCAGGTGAGTTCACAGTTTGAAGCTGCACACTTTCGTTAATAAGGATGAGAGGAACAGGGATCTTTATTATGATTAAAGCGGCATAACCAGGCACCTGTCTGGACATCTGATTATAGCACCTCACACCCAGATCAGACAAGAATGAGGCATTAAGTGCAAATCCATAGTCGTTTCTACTCTTCAGCTACCAGAAAAGATTCTGAACTTAAACCACAGACAAAGCAGCGCAAACTGCTTCACCTGCATCTCTGGCTCAAAGAGTGGAGGAATAACATTGCCAAGTAGATGAGAAATTAATATTACTGTAATTAATTCAAATTATGTATTATGTTTTCAGTAATTCTTTTTTTGTGTCAGATACGTAAACATAATTATCATAATCACCCTAGCAAAGACATTTTAAGCCATTATCTGCTTTATAGGAAATAAGTTAAAGTACAGGCCACATACAGAAGCTGCTATGACAGAATTTAGAACTCTGGATTTTATAGTTCATGTATTTTTTTTGTATATATATTTTGTATATATATTTTATATATGCATAAAATAAATATATATGTATTTCATATATGTGTGTGTGTGTGTGTGTATATATATATATACGTGTATGTATATATACTCATATATATATACATATACGTGTATATATATACTCATATATATATATACACACACATACGTATATATATATATGTATATATATATACACATATATATATACACACACACACACACATATATGTGAAATACATATATATTTATTTTATGCATATATAAAATATATATATATATATTCTTTTTTTTGGCACCACCATACCTGGCTAATTTTTGTATTTTTAGTAGAGATGGGGTTGCACCATCTTGGCCAGGCTAGTCTCAAACTCCTGACCTCAGGTGATCCACCTGCCTCAGCCTCCCAAGTGCTGGGATTGTAGGCATGAGCCACTGCACCCGGCCTTATAGTTCATATTTTTCATAGTCAACATTGTATGCTAAAACAATAAGGTCAGGTGCAGTGGCTCATGCCTGTAATCCTAACACTTTGAGAGGCTGAGACAAGAGGATTGCTTGGGCCCAGGAATTTCAGACCAGCCTGGGCAATGCAGTGAGACCCCATCTCTACAAAATTTTTTTTAAAAATTAGCTGGGCGTGGTGGCATGCGCCTGTAGTCCCAGCTACTCTGGAGGCTGAGGTGGGAGGGATTGCTTGAACACACTGGTGGGTGGGGGGTAGGGCTGCAGGGAGCCATGATCAAGCCACTGCACTTTAGCCTGGACAGCAGAATGAGACCTGTCTCAAAAAATAAATAAATAAAAACAACAAAAATATGAAGGTTATATAAGTTATAAAATGACAGTAAAATCAAAGTTGAATAATATAGAGCAGACCTCAAAACAGGAGGAAGTTGGTAAATGAAAATAAATGATGTCTCCTGGGCCCAAGCAATCCTCTTGCCACGGCCTCTCAAAGTGTTAGGATTACAGGCATGAACCACTGCCCCGGCCTTATTGTTTTAGCATACAGTGTTCACTATTAAAAACACTAACTATAAGGCCAAGTACGGCGATTCACACCTGTAATCCCAGCACTTTGAGAGGCTGAGACGTAGCGGATGACCCTATGCTTAGCTCCCAAAGTCTCTTTGGATGGTACTATGTCTGTGTGAAGTCACTGATTATGCCAAGGGAAGGGAGCAGGACCTAACTTTCACAGGCCTCTGAACTCTGGCAGCCTTCCAGCCTGGCCTCTTCAGGTTCTGTGTAACCCCTCAGTCAAGTGTCTACTGTGTTCTCAGTGGTACTGGCTAATGGTCGATGATGGTTTACTTACCTGAAATCTTTTGGTCTGTTCTGCAAGCCAGATTTTGATAATATACCCATCTCATAGGGCAAGTTGACCCCCACTGTAGAAACCTTCTTCAGCAGTGATAGCAATTGTTTCATTGGCATCTCATTTAAGGAAACTATGATAATATACCTCTACTACAAAAAGAACTGATTTCCTATCACTTTGTAATTGCCTAGACAATGGTTAGGTTCAGGAAAGCATTCTGACTTTGAAATTACTTATATGATGTTGTCCCATAATTTGTCTGTGCCTTCTGAGAATATATCATGGAGCTCTAGCAGATTTTTTTTTAATTTTCTCCAGAGACAAATGAAAGAAATAAATTCCCTGCAGAATGATTTCACCAAGTATCTGGCCACTGCAGACTCATCTTTGTTGCAAACCAACATTGCACTGCAGCTGATGGAGAAAAGCCAGAAGGTAGAGGAAACTGTTGTTCTCTAGAAAAATCTAAAAACATTTTAATTATATTGCAAGAAGACAGTGAAATGAGCTGACCTACTTTTTTGTTTTATCAAAGTATAGTCTCTTGGATGGAAGAAAATATACTGAAATGTTAACAATAGTTCTCCCTTGCAAACGAAGTATGAATGACTTGTCTTCTTATGTTGATATGTAATAACTAGTTTGTCTGAAAGGAGCAAATCACTTTTGTGATAACAAAAAAATTATTATGCTATTTTTAAAACATCAAACATACCTTTATTAACAGAAGATATTTAAGACTTGATTAAAAACTGAAAAAATTTCTTAGCAGTTCAATGGGGATTTTGAAAGTACCTTTTATAATAACTATTTCTAAATTATAAAAAAGTCCTTTGGTTTACTATAACTGTATATTGATGACAACATTGTGCTTTTGTAAAGGTTACTAAAGGGTTTCTCACCATAATGAGAATGTTCGAGATAATGGTAAGCCTTGGGAAAATGCTCCCACTGCTACTGTCTGAAGTGATCAAGGATTAACAGCTGTGGTAAATAGACTTAGAAAATATAACGTCTCATTGTTGCCCCCACATCATTTATGACAGAGTTTGAGAAATCAGCATCTTCTCAAACATTCTTTCTTGAATTTATACTATCTTTGTTTACTTGGAAAAAATAGGAATATGAAAAATTAGCTGCCAGTTTAAATGAAGCAAGACAGGAACTAAGTGACAAAGTGGGAGAACTTTCCAGATCTGCTGGTCAAACATCCCTTGTGGAGAAGGCAGAAAAGCACGCGCAATCCTTACAAGAGCTGGCAAAGCAGCTGGAGGAGTAAGTGCAGGGCCCAGGAGACCTGAGGGGCACGTGGGCTGAGCACAGCAGCTTGTCCTGAGACAAGCGAGGAACTCCCATGGGGTGGCTGGGTCTCCAGAACCTGGAGGAGGGCAGAGGATGGGGTCAAGGCCAATACCCCAGGCTCAAGTCAGAAGCAGAGCAGCAATGAGGGCACTAATTCCTGGTTATGTCCTTTGGGCACAGCTACAGAGGCCGTCACCTCAGGTCTCCACTTGGCAAATGAAATGGGAAAGGGCTGGGCTCAAGTTGATGGCACCACTGCAGTCAAACCCGGGCAACAAAGAGATTCTGCCATCTCTTTATTTTGTATTTTTCCATATCTGAAAGAAAACAAAAAAAGAAAGAAAAAGAAGAAATAGGAAGGTTTGGGGGACGTCAGCTGCTGGTAGAGGAAGGCTGTGGGAGGTGCCTAACCCGCCCTGTCTTCCAGGATCAAGAGAAACACCAGTGGGGATGAGCTGGTGCGCTGCGCCGTGGAGGCCGCCACCGCCTATGAGAACATCCTCAACGCCATCAAAGCGGCTGAGGACGCGGCCAATAGGGCCGCCAGTGCATCCGAGTCTGCCCTCCAGGTGGGCACCTGTACCAGCAGCTTCTCTATATTCGCTGTGGAGATGGCTCATTTTTATATTTTCTTTCTGTGGGCTCCTAGAACGTGCTCTAGATATGGGTAATTTCTATATTTGACTATTTCATGTCTGTAGCACAGTTTTAAAACTATGAGTAAAACCAAATAGGAATTACACTGATCATCAGTTTTCAGCCTGAACGAATATTATATCCATATCTTACCAGGTATACTTTTATGCTGTGATTGTTAACCAAAAAGAGACACTTTTGCAAACAACTTGATCAGCATTTTCATCAGGTCATTTGGTCTTACATCTCAGTGTGTCTGTGGAGTCCTGTGGGATCTCATATGCACCATATGATATTTCCCATATCTGAAAATAAAGAGCAAAATATTAAATATCAGAGTTCAGGGGGACAGGCCTTCTTGAATGAGTGAAGACTTTTCTGTCCCAAAGCTTGAAAGCCTGAAAACAATTAAGTTCTCTCTTCTGTTATTGTAGGGGCTTTTGTACGAATGACAGTGAGCCGCTAAACCGTGTCACATAATTTGTCAGCATGCCCCCAGAGATAGGCCCACCTCCCCAAGCCACATAAGTCACATAGGTGTTAGGGCTACCTGGAACCCTAACTGTATCTTTTAGGGAACAATCTAGTTCTAACTCCTTTCCCCCTTTAACTTCATCCTTAAAATTAAGGGCTTCAGACTAGGATAGAAATCTGATATCATATTTCCTAACATATACTATTAAATGCTTTGCTTTCAGATAGTGATAAAGGAAGATCTGCCAAGAAGAGCTAAAACCCTGAGTTCCAACAGTGATAAACTGTTAAACGAAGCCAAGATAACACAGAAGAAGCTACAGCAAGGTATCGGGGGAGTGGTCGGTGGCAGGGATAGGCAGGAGCTTTAAATGACCTTGGGGACCAGGTGGAGCAGCCCTAGAATCAAATGCTATTTTTGAATCTCAGTGTCATTGCAGATGATACCTTTTATTTGTTTAATTTTGTAACTATTATTATTTGTAATAGAGATGGAGTCTCATTCTGTTGCCCAAGCTGGAGTGCAGTGGCACAATCCGAGCTCACTATAGCTTTGAACTCCTGGGCTTAAGCGATCCTCCCACCTCAGCCTCCCAAGTAACTGAGATTACAGGCATGCACCATCATGCCTAGCTAATTTTTGTATTTTTGTGGAGGCAAGGTCTTGCTATGTTGCCCAGGCTGGTCTCAAACTCCTGTCCTCACAGGATCCTCCTGTCTCAGCTTCCCAAAATGCTGGGATTACAAGTATGAGCCACCATGCTGGGCCCAGATAATATTTTTTAAATTCATGGTTTATTTATCAATTTTATGTATCCACCCAATATTGTAAATATCCCCCATCCTTCATATACAAAATTAACTAGAGCCTTATAAATAAATCTTTGAGTGCTAGGCCTATTTGGGTCTGGCCTTGGTAGGGAGGCTATTTTAATTTAATCCACATGTGATCATGGTATTGACAACCCACATATCAAGATCATTGGTTTGGGGTCATTAGGATAATTGCTTTAAAATTTTTTGTTTGTTTGTTTTGTTTTTGTTTGAGATGGAGTCTTGCTTTGTCACCCGGGCTGGAGTGCAGTGGCACAGTCTCAGCTCACTGCAACCTCTACCTCCTGGGTTCAAGCAATTCTTCTGCCTCAGCTTCCTGAGTAACTGGGACTACAGGGGCATACCACCATGCCTGGCTAGTTTTTGTGTGTTTAGTAGAGACAGAGTTTCACCTGTCTCAACTAAAAATACAAATTCAGATTTCCTGGTATGACGTCTGTTGCTCTACAAAATGTGAGCTTCAGGGGAGGCTCAGTGTGATAAATAGGGTTAGGGTGCTAACTATGTTGGTTGCTATGTAAACCAGTCTTGGAATCCTAATTGAAGCCATAACTCATCAAGACAGTCTTAAAGCATTTGGTGGCCATTTTCAATGACCCAAGGATGGCAAAATTATCAGCTAGGAATGTCTAGTAGCTCCCTTTCTTTCATGGAATTTAAAAAATATGTCACTTTGGAAATTAACAGAAACAGTGCCCACTTTGTATCTGTATTACCTGGATGAAGCTCTTTCAACAACACTCCTTTCTTGTCCTCTGATAGAAGAGGATCCTTTCTGCCACTCATCCGTTCACTCATATATTCATTCACTCAACAAACATGTGCTAATATTAAGCCTCAACTAGTGCCAGACACTACACTGTGTGCTAGGACATAGTAGTGGATAAGACAGATACATCTTTTACTAAACAGAGACTCTTACTCTAAGCAGATTAGAAGTTTAGCCCTCCCTAAATTATTCAGCCTCTCTCTCTTCCTGTGTATTTCCAAGGCGTTACCACAAGGTTCTGATTTGCTGCTGACCTCTGTAACTGGAGGATCCCAGAGCTGTGGGTCTAGGCACATGCAGTGGGCATGTCTGAGATGACCCCTGAGAAGCAAGTCTACTCAATGCTGTGCAGACATTGGCTGCTTCAGGGGCCACAAATACCAATGGAGGATCAAAATGCACAAAATAATTGCCTCTTGATAATTATTTTATTTTAGAAGTTAGTCCAGCTCTCAGCAACCTACAGCAAACCCTGAACGTTGTGACAGCTCAGAAAGAAGTGATAGACACCAATCTCACAAGTCTCCGAGATGGTCTTCATGGGATACAGAGAGGTTGGCATCTTCCTAACCCACTGTACTTGGTTGGCTTCTTTTGTTGAACGTTTTAGATACTTATACCTCCCTATTTTTGTGTGACTTAGGTGATACTGATGCTATGATCAGTATTGCAAAGAGCATGGTCAGAAAGGCCAGTGACATCACAGATGAGGTTCTGGATGGGCTCAACCCCATTCAGACAGATGTGGAGAGAATTAAGGACACCTATGGGAGCACACAGAACGAAGACTTCGAAAAGGCTCTGACTGATGCAGATAACTCAGGTATCGGGCATTCTTTGGCCAGGATATCTTAGCCATTTTCTCCATTGTTACATGTTTTGGTCCATTTCTGTTCTTCCCTGGCAAACTCTGATCTCAGAAACTAAAACATTAGAAAACAGTTCCACATGATATGTGATATATTCAAAGAGTGCAGATATTCTACCAGTTAGAAGGACCAGATGGGATTTTTAATTTTTAGAAAATACATTGAAAATGCTATTTGTTTTCTTTTTTACGAAGTGGAATTATAGGTTCTTAAACCCTGAAGCATTGACTTATGATTGATATTAAGAATCAGAAAACAAAGATTTTTTTTTTTTCTGTAGTGGTCAAAGAGAAGGACTTGATACCAAGATTGGAGAATACAATTCACCATGTACAGTAGTTTCTCCTTATCCTCAGGGGATGTGTTCCCAGACCCCTAATGGATGCATGAAACCACAGACAGTATCGAACCCTATATGTGCTATGATTTTTTTGGTCTGATAACCCAGACAGCTACGAAGTGACAAATGGGTGGGTAGGGTAGACAGCAAGGATATGCTGGAAAAAGGGAAGACTCACATGGGTGGGGCCATATGAGATTTCATCATGCTATTCCACATAGCACACAATTCAAAACTTAGGAATTGCTTATTTCTGGAATTTGTCTCTTTAATATTTTTGGACCATGGTTGACAGCAAGTACTTGAAACCTTGAGAAGTGAGCCCATGGGTAAGGGGGGAAATACTGTAACTGATTATGACCCATCCTAGTCAACACCTGGGGACCAAACATGCCACTTGACAAATACTGTCAGTAAGAACATTTGTAGTTAACCTTTTCCTAATGCACAGTTTTACTTTTCTGTTTTCAAATCTCACCAACAGTGAATAAGTTAACCAACAAACTACCTGATCTTTGGCGCAAGATTGAAAGTATCAACCAACAGCTGTTGCCCTTGGGAAACATCTCTGACAACATGGACAGAATACGAGAACTAATTCAGCAGGCCAGAGATGCTGCCAGTAAGGTGGGTGTGTCCCCATGTGGTCAGTGGCCAAGGCTAGTTCTTCGATGAGTTATCACATTCATCAAGAAAGAAAAAAACACTTATTTACTCAAGAATTGGTTGTCTTTCTTTCTGTAATTCTTTGCTTGCTTGAAATCTAAAGATTGATTTCCTCCTGTCATCCTTTAAAAGTATACATGATCTTCATCCCTTAAATTATCTGACGTATCAGGATCCTGAAGCAGCTTCCCTGCATTGAGTTTATTCAGGCAGAATGGAGAAATTTCTTCCAGGCCCCAGTTTGTAAACTGCAATTGTACATTCAAGTGAGGGTTCTGTGGTGGGAACGTGTCAGTGTGATACTACCGCACAGGACCTACCCTCCTACTGTAACTTGAAAGCTATAGAATTCATCTTTGCTGAGGATGGAGGATTTGAAATGACAGCAGTCTTCTGTCATTGGAATACTGATTCCCCAGCCTTTCTTGTTTTAACCTGACATTATTTGCTTGAATTACTGACACTCGTCTCTTAAGATTTATTTTGTCCTAAAATGTAAATAAAATTTCTTGTATTTTCCAGTAGCTCCTAGACAGCCCTATAGGAGAGTTTGGGAGAGAGTGGGTTGGAGAGCCTACTCAGAATGTCACTGCCCTGGAGGCATCATGCCCAATAGCCAGGCTCAGTGTTACTTCCTTTGAGCAACAGAGCCTGCCCTTTCTTCTAAGAAAGCACAGTATTCCCAACATAAAACCTTGAACAGGAAAGCAAAGAGCATAAGGCAAAGTTTGGAAGAAAGGACCCTCTTCATACCCATACCAGCTTCATAAAAAGCAAATGAATAAGAATGTATGCTAGCTTTTGCCCTTCTGTGTTCATTTACTGATATATCCAACAAAAATTTGAAGTGTCTTATAGCACAGTGGTTAACAGTTGTTTAACCGAGCCAGACTGCCTTGGTTTCAGTTCATGCTCTGCCTTTGATGAGCTGTGAGACCTGGGCCCTGTCCTTTTACCTCTCTGTGCCTCAGTTTCTTCATCTATAGAGCATAGAAAATAATAGTATCAACCTTATGAGATTGTTATGGTTGAATGAGCTAATGTGGAACAGTGCCTGGCAAATAGTAGGTACCATGTTATTGGAAAAATATAAAATAAAAAGCAATAAGTAGGTGCAATGCCTGGTTGTCACTGGCACTTCTTTAGGTGCTGAGGACACAGAAATTATTATTATTATTATTTATTTATTTATTTACTTATTTTATTGCATTTTAGGTTTGGGGGTACATGTGAAGAACATGCAAGATTGTTGCATAAGTACACACATGGCAGTATGATTTGCTGCCTTCCTCCCCTTCACCTATATCTGGCATTTCTCCCCATGCTATCTCTCCCCAACTCCCCACCTCCCACTGTCCCTCCCCCATTTCCCCCCAACAGACCCCATTGTGTAGTGCTCCCCTCCCTGGGACACAGAAATTATTAAGTCAGTTCTGAACTCAGGCTGCTCTCCAGCCACTGCAGGTGGTTTCTTAGACTGTGCTAACAAGCTGGATAGAGATGTGTTATGTGCATCTTTGAAAACCCCAGTTCTACCTGGAGAGGCTCAGAATAGCACTAACAAGTAGCACTAATAGACATGGATAAGAATGTTCATTGCAACTGGTTTATAATCACACCAAAATTTTTTTTTGAAAAAAGCCATGTTTACAACAGTAAACCTGAATGAACTGGAGCTGTGTGTATCACCATGAATAAATCTAAACACATAGTGCCCAGCAAAGAAAGCAAGTTGTAGATAAATGTGTACAGATGGATACCATTTATATAAAAATATTTCAAACATGAAAATAGGACTAATTACAGTTTCTAGATAAATGGATATTTAATTTAAAAATTATTAAAACATGCATGAAAATTTGCATGGGAATCCAGATCCAGAGCAGTGGTGACCCCTGAGAAGGGAGAGGGGGATGGGCGCCAATTCTGACAGTCATATTCCATTTCACGGTGATGCACATACAGGCATATTCTCCATGCCTTTTCTTAAATACAAGAAGTATCTTAGGCTGGGTACAGTGGCTCACGCCTATAATCCCAGCACTTTGGGAGGCCAAGGCGGGTGGATCAAGAGGTCAAGAGACTGAGACCATCCTGGTCAACATGATGAAACCCTGTCTCTACTAAAAATACAAAAATTAGCTGGGCATGGTGGCGCAGCCTGTAGTCCCAGCTACTCGGGAGGCTGAGGCAGGAGAATTGCTTGAACCCAGGAGGTGGAGGTTGCGGTGAGCCGAGGTCACGCCATTGCACTCCAGCCTGGGTAACAAGAGCGAAACTCCGTCTCAAAAAAAAAAAAAAAAAAAAGAAGTATCTTAATTTAAAAAAAATAAAGAATGAGTAGGAATTTGCCAGGTGACAAAGGCAAGAGGGAATGCCAGGCAGAGACTGAGAGACATAGTTCTGAAGGGCAGGGGGTGAGTAGGAGAGAGAGACATGAAATGAGCCTGTAAATGTGGGACTCCATCGCCAAGTCGCCTGATGTAATACCTTACATATACAAGATCCTCGATAAATATTTAAATGCTTGATAGAGAAAATGCAGACTAGATGTAAATCTTATTCTTTTGTATTATTCTTTCGATAGTTAGGAAATATTTATCTTCTTGGCCCACACACCAGCCCTAGTCATAGAACCTTTCTTACTGGTCCATTATATGTAAGTATAATGTTGAGAGTAAACGTTTGGAAGCTTTGAATAATTTGAATTGCCTCAATATGCAAGCATGTGATCAGTGGGCTTGTATTTTGTCTACCATCTTTTTTATTTTTCTAGTAATTTAAATTTGAATATGTTTTACGGAAGTATTTGTCCATGGCATATTAGAAAGAAAAAATGGTCCTTCGCCACAGAGAGCTTAAGAAGCACTATTTTAGAGAGCCTTAGTGCACTCACTCATTTTTCAGGACTGAATGCCTATAATAAATGAAACTGTAACGTGTAATATATCTAAGGAAATAGTTCCTTTAAAAGTGCATTTAAAATATTTTTCTATATATAACTATATATTTTATATATGCTGATATTTAACTATATATTATAATCATATATTTTATGCATATGTAGTATTATATAATTATATATTATGTAGGCTTTTATATATTAAATATATGCAAATTATATATTGCATATAATGTATATATAATTATATATTTATTTTAATATATTAAATTTATAAAATTATAATTATATTTCATTGTAATCTATTAAATATAGCTTATATATTTAATATATAATAAATGCATATATAATTATATGTAAATTATATATAAATATATACTTAAGTAAATATATTTTATATACTTAATATGCAAATATATATGTACCTAAAAATATCTATATATATTCCTATATATATGACAAGGCCTTGCTGTGTTCCCTAGTCTAGACTGGAGTCCAGTGGTGTGATCATGGCTCACTGCAGCCTGGAACTCCTGGGCTGAAGCGAGCCTCACATCTCAGCCTCCTGAGTAGTTGGGACTACAGGCATATGACACTACACCTGGCTTTTTCTCTTTTTTTCTTTTTTTGTTTTTTAGTAGGGATGAGGTCTCACCATGTTGTTCAGGCTGGCCTCAAACTCCTGAGCTCAAGCGATCCTCCCACCTCAGCCTCCCAAAGTGCTGGGATTACAGGTGTGAGCTACTGCACCTGGCTTAAAATATAGTTTGTTTGAGACGGAATCTCTCTCTGTAGCCAGGCTGGAGTGCAGTGGTGCCATCTCGGCTCACTACAACCTCTGCCTCCCGGGTTCAAATAATTCTCCTGCCTTAGCTTCCTGAGTAGCTGGGTCTACAGGTGCACACCACAACGCCCAGCTAATTTTTGTATTTTTAGTAGAGACGGGGTTTCACCATGTTGATGAGGATGGTCTCGATCTCTTGACCTCGTGATCTGCTCACCTCGGCCTTCCAAAGTGCTGGGATTACAGGCATGAGCCACCGCACCTGGCCAAAATATAGTTTTAATGTATTACATGTCTGATTGTATGCCAGGCGTCATGCCAAGTGCTTCTTCCGTAGTTGTTAGTTCATCTGCACAAAAACCTTGTAGGGTTGTAATTTGTATTATTGTCATTATCATTGTTATTATTACTGGCACAGGGGACTAAGTGCACTGCTCAAATATCCCTGACTAATAAAAAACACAAACGCCTTATGACGCAGCTCCTGAAGCTGCTTCATGAGTTTATAGTCTCATTTTGGAGATTTTGATCCAGGGCTTGGAGATATTCATGTTTTCTTGCTCCTTATCATAACAACTCAAGAAAGGCTGACACATGGCCAAGAGTCACAAACTAGCTCTCTGAGTGCACCTACTTTCTTCACAGGACGGTGTTTGACACCATGTAACTTACTCCTCACAGGTTGCTGTTCCCATGAGGTTCAATGGTAAATCTGGAGTCGAAGTCCGACTGCCAAATGACCTGGAAGATTTAAAAGGATACACATCTCTGTCCTTGTTTCTCCAAAGGCCCAACTCAAGAGAAAATGGGGGTACTGAGAATATGTTTGTGATGTACCTTGGAAATAAAGATGTAAGTATTGCTTGGACATCTCCCTTGCTTTTAAAACAATATTTTTTGAGATTTGTGCTTTTAAGATGTATGGCACAGCTGTGTCATTGCCATTAGCACAGCAGGTGGAAATCCTACTGAGACATCAACAAATCCTGCCAGCTTCCTCCCTGTTCAACTCCCCACTGTGGCAGTGCTCTCGAGGCACTTCCCATGCATCCTGGATTGTTGATTTCTGGAGGATTAAGAGGCCTTACCCAATAGGCCCAGCACATGGGCACATGTGTGTACATGTAAAAAACATAAGCCCCAGGGGCGGATGATTGGCACGCCTCCATACTACCAATTTATATGATTGACACCACACTACCAGGGATCAATATCAAGGCTTCATGGAAATTGACAGTATCTCCTCCTCACAGAATTGACCTTGTTCTTTTCCTCAGACCACCCAGCCACAGACCCTTCCTCAAGCCTGTGGGGTGGGGAGATCATGGGTGAGGACTGGAGTGGAATGAAGCCTCTGTCTCCTGCCTAAATGATAAGAAAAGCAGTTGCCCCATCTCTTTATCAGTGTAAATTCATTTACTACTTAGTGTAAATTCACTACCCTTACAGCCATTTTGAATGGTTGGTTTTAGCTTTTAATCCCTCCTTTTAAAATACATTTCTTTGACTAAGTATCAGAGGAAAAGCTAATCATTCACTGGGTTAGGATTCGGTTGTTGGAAGAGAAACACTTGAAATACAGTTCTCAAAAATTCTGCCCAGTTGGGAAATTGTATTTAAAGATTCCTAAAATCAACACTATTGCTAATTACTCTTCCATACTTCAAGAGGTTGGCATTTTATTTGCAGCTTTCTTATGTCATGATGTTTTGCTTTGTTTCGTGATAAAATGCACATTGCTTTATCCCTTCAACAAATGTATACCAGATACCTACTATGTGTCACATTCTGGCTTTGTGATAAACCAAAATTTATTTCTTGAATGTGCTTAATGCCAATGCACACTTAACATGGTTAAAATGGCAAGTTCTATGAATATTTTGCCACGATTTTAAAACATTTTGTTTCTACCTTAAGGTGCTCACATTCTATCAGGGAAGAAAGATGCATATGTAACTGATCATGATAACATAGAGGCGTGACAACAGAGACATGCACAAAGTGTTCGGAGGATGTTGTGTGGTACTGGGAGAAGCAAAATGGCTTATCTCCCTTACCAGACTGAAATCTGATGGATGCCTGAGTCCATATCTGGGCCCTCTGTATGGTAGCTGCTTGGCACGTATTTGTAGCTTGAGCGAATGGGGGAATGAATAAATGAGGGTACTATAACATGAGCAGAGACAGCTCTCGCATTATTAACTCAGCGCTCTGTATTATTCTATAAAAGGTTGCACTTTATTCTGTCTGCTCAAGGCTTATTGCCTACAACTGTTAGTTATTTGAAATGCATCCTCATCCTCTTGAGATGGGAAATTGAGAAACCACAGTGTGAAGTGTTCTGAGGTGGCCCTTCTGTCTCCAGGCCTCCCAGGACTACATCGGTATGGCAGTTATGAATGGCCAGCTTACCTGTGTCTACAACTTGGGGAACCGTGAGGCTGAACTCCAAGTGGACCAGATCTTGACTGAGAGCGAGACTCAGGAGGCAGTTATGGATCGGGTGAAATTTCAGAGGTACAAGGCTGATTGCTGCTCTTTGTGAACCTGACCTGTGCTCACCAAACTTCCATGTATACATGTTGCTGAACACCATTTTTAGTGTCTTGGCTTTGAATTCTTTATTTTTTTATATAACTTTATTATCCAAATTCATTTTAAACAGAATTTATCAGTTTGCAAGGCTGAATTACACCAAAGGCGCCACATCCAGTAAACCAGAAGCACCCGGAGTCTATGACATGGATGGTAGAAATAGTAATACACTCCTTAATTTGGATCCTGAAAATGTTGTATTTTATGTTGGAGGTTACCCACCTGATTTTAAAGTAAGTGTAAATGTTATTTCACTGAATGAAATATTTAAATTTTAATTTGGGATCATGATGACCTCATGTCTCTTTTAATTATTAATTACAAATAAAATGGATTTAACTGTGCATTCTTACAGCACATTCTAGCAATAATAGCTAACACTTGTTGAATACTCCCTCTGTGCACTGTTCTAAGTTTAAGTGTGTTAATTTAAATAAGCATCATGATCATTCTCATTTAGCAGATGAGGAAACAGACAGAGAGGTGTAATAACTTTCCCATAGACATACAGTTAGTAAATAGCAAAGCTAGGGCATCTTGCTCCAGGGTTCATATTCTTAATTAACACTTATAGTGACTGTTGAAAGTGATAAATTTATACTATTTTGACTGCTGTCCTTTGTTCAATTGGTGGAAGATATTTTATTTCATTTTCAGCTTCCTAGTCGACTAAATTTCCCTCCATACAAAGGTTGTATTGAATTAGATGACCTCAATGAAAATGTTCTAAGCTTGTACAACTTCAAAAAAACGTTCAATCTCAACACAACTGAAGTGGAACCTTGTAGAAGGTAAATACAACATAGAAACCAGAAACTCTGTAACTGGAGTTTTGGTAACTTGCAATACTTTTACATGTGATAAAGGATGGGCCAGTGAGGTGCTATTGATGTTGCTAGTTGCTTGGGCCAGTGGTTCTTCAGGTATGTGTGCATGCAACACTGGCAGTCCAGCCCTAAAATCTAATTATGGTAGTCTCTTCCTAATTCGTACAAAATGCTAGATTGATAGAGTTTTCTCACTTAAAAAAAGTCTTTATGAAAAATGTTGTGCCTCCTACCACAAAATATTTAATATTAGATGATACCTGTTTTATAGGCCTGATTTAGTGGCTCTTGCCTGTAATCCCGGCACTTTGGAAGGCCAAGGCAAGCAGATCACTTGAGGCCAGGAGTTTGAGACCGGCCTGGCCAACATGGCAAAAATCCATCTCTACTAAAAATACAAAAATTAGCTGGGTGTGATGGCGCATGTAGCCCAGCCTCTTGGGAGGCTAAGGCACAGGAATCACTTGAACTCTCGAGGTCAAGGTTGCAGTGAGACAAGATCATGCCACTGCACTCCAGCCTAGCCTGGGTTACAGAGCAAGACTCTGTCTCAAACAAATTAAAAATAAAAGGAAAAAAAATGGTACCAGATTTAGGCACAAAATTATATATTTACTGTAAATTTTTTTAAAAGTGATTCACAAAATGTTCCATTACTTCGTTGGTACTATTCTACCTCAATCTTTTTGAAAATTGCTGCCTTGAACTCCTAACCTTCCCTACAGTTATAGGACATGGTATATTCTAATATGAGGTAGACTGAATATTTATTAATGAGAACAGAATTACATGGCAAGTTAATAATCTTTAACATTTCAAGATCTTCAGCTGGTAGACCACATCTTCCTAAGCAGACATTTCCAAAAGGGACTCTTACTCATCTTTGTTGAGCTAGGACATGATCGTCAGAGTATGAGAGCACATCCGAGAGAAAAAGCTGGCTGCTTTAACATTTTAAAGATGCCTCCTCTGCTTTAACAAATTTATGACAACTAGATTGCATTTCCTTTGCTCCATTTTTCAGACGGCAGCATGTCGTATTAATAAGCACACTGACATGGTAATCCTTTGTTGCTGTATTCTAACTTATGATGATTAATGTTGACAGGAGGAAGGAAGAGTCAGACAAAAATTATTTTGAAGGTACAGGCTATGCTCGAGTTCCAACTCAACCACATGCTCCCATCCCAACCTTTGGACAGACAATTCAGACCACCGTGGATAGAGGCTTGCTATTCTTCGCAGAAAACCAGGTAATCTATAACAAGTAACCGGATACAACCAAATATATTCATTCCGTTTAGCACTTTGGAGATAACTGGGTTGTTACAAACAACCCATCAGATCTGGAAAAAAAACGTGCAAATGTTACCTGCATCCTTTCCCTCCACCCAGTTTTACTTTGTTGGCTGGGAAGTGTACATGTTTTTAACTTTTTTAGTTTCAGGGGTACATGTGCAGGGTTGTTGTATAGGTAAATCGCATGTCACAGAGTTTGGTGTACAGATTATTTTATCAGCCAGGTCATAAGCCTAGTACTCAATAGGTAGTTTTTCTGTTCTTAAAAAATACTTCTGCCCTCAAGTAGGCCCCTTCTTTGCATCCATGTGTACTCAATGTTTAACTCTCACTTATAAATGAGAACATGTGGTATTTGCTTTTCTGTTCCTATGTTTGTTCTCTTAGGATTATGGCCTCCGGCTTCATCCATGTTGCTGCAAAGGACATGATCTCTTCTTTTTTATGGCTATGTAGTATTCCATGGTGTATATGCACCTCATTTTCTGTATCCAGTTTACCATTTATGGGCATTTAGGTTGACTCCATGTCTTTGCTGTGGTGAATAGTGCTGCAAATAACATTCACGTGCATTTGTCTTTATGGTAGAATGATTTATATTCCTTTGGGTGTATACCCAATAATGGGATTGCTGGATCAAATGGTAGTTCTAAGTTCTTTGAGAAATTGACAAACTGCTTTCCACAGTGGTTGAACTAATTTACATTCCCACCAGCAGTGTATAAGCATTCCCTTTTTTTCCACAACCTTGCCAGCATCTGTCATTTTTTGACTTTTTAATGATTGCCTTTTTGACTGGTATGAGATGGATTCTTATTGTTTTGATTTGCATTCCTTTAATCATTCGTGATATTGAGCATTTTTTCATATGCTTGCTGGCAGCATATATGTCTTCTGAAAAGTCTGTCCTTTGTCCGTTTTTAATGGGGTGGTTTGGTTTTTTCTTGTTAATTGTTCAAGTTCTATATAGATTCTGGATATTAGACTTTTTTCATATGCATAGTTTGTAAATATTTTCTTCCTTTCTGTGGGTTGTCTCTTTACTCTGCTGAAAGTTTACTCTGTTGATAGTTTCTTTCATTGTACAGAGCGCTTTAATTAGGTTCTATTTGTCAATTTTTGTTTTTGTTGCAATTGCTTTTGGGGTCTTCATCATGAAATATTTGCAAAGGATGGTATTTCTAGGCATTTCTATGTCTAGAATAGGTTTTCTTCAAGGGTTTTTTTAATATATATATAGTTTTAGGTTTTACATTTACAATTTTTTGCTGTTTTTTTCATTGGTTTTTTGAGACGGAGTCTCCCTCTGTCTTCAGGCTGGAGTGCAGTGGCACGATTTCAGCTCACTGCAACCTCCACCTCCCGGGTTCAAATACTTATCGTGTCTCAGCCTCCTAAGTAGCTGGGATTACAGGCTCGTGCCACCACACCCAGCTAATGTTTGTATTTTTAGTAGAAATGGGGTTTCACCATGTTGGCCAGGCTGGCCTAGATCTTCTGACCTCATGATCTGCCCGCCTTGGCCTCCCAAAGTGCTAGGATTACAAGCATGAGCCACCACGCCTGGCCTGCATTTTAAGTTTTTAATAAATCTTGAGTTGATTTTTACATATGGTGAAAGGAAAGGGTCCAGTTTCAATCTTCTGCATATGACTAGCCAGTTATCCCAGAATCATTTATTCAATGGGGAGTCCTTTCCCCATTGTTTGTTTTTGTTGACTTTGTCGAAGATCAGATGGTTGTAGGTGTGTGGCTTTATCTCTGGGCTCTCTATTCCGTTCCATTAATGTGCATTTTAATGAGGGCAAGTAATCAGGAATTTGAGAACGCGCCACCAAAATATGGGCAAAATGTCCTCTTTTCCTGTTCTAGTCTCATTATCACTTTTGTTCTTTGAGAACCACTGCTTGCCTAAGAATCTGCTTATTCTGACTCAAAACACGTGAAGGCCCCCTGGGATCTCTAAGATCTAGACTGACTTCCTGCTGTTTCCATCTTGGTCTGACTCTTACCAGGCTGTGTGGGATTATGTCTTTATCAGCATGTTTGCCTTCTCAAGACACTGAAGCTTCTCTGTTTTCAAGTAGTTGAGGGACCTTCTAAAATTTATTAGGTTGGAAAGTCCAAAGTGACACTCTACAAGTGATCATCAGCGCCATCTGCTGGTTGATGGAGAGTTGGCGTCATGTTTGCTGCTCTATACCTGCAGTGGGCCTGAAGTTGGAACACTCCAGTGAGGAGGAGCTTCTGCAGTTGCTCTCACAGGGAGTATTTCTGAAGAAATGTGGATGAGCCCAAAGGCTTTCTGGTGGTCCAAGAACATGGGATAGATAAAGAGTCTGGGATTTTACCAGAGCCTTCTACCTGCAGGGCGGGAACACTGACCTGGTCCAACTCTCCTCTCTGGCATTGGTCTGGACCCTTCAGGAGATTCCAAGACTGAACCAGTTCTGATGGCTTAGGAAGGTCCTAACCAACCTGAAGGATACACAGAGCTGAGAGGTCATCCAGCATCTTCAGGACAAGGCAGTTGTTATGCAAAACAAGGTCTTTGTAGTGTAATTTGAAGTTTTTGGAGACTAAGAACCAGAAATACTACTCATATAATAAGAAAACTTACATAATCTCATTACATAAGAAACAATCAAGAGAGCTGCTTTAAGTAGGATGGCTCATGACTCTCAGTAAATTGGTGTCACTCTGCTGTTTATGAGTTGATCAACCTAAGCGGACTCCCAAAGGTTTAGGATCCAGATAAGGACTGATTTTCCTCTTAGAAAAGGACTCTGTCCCTGGACTTCAAAGAGAGGCATTCTTATCATTAAGGAACTGTGTAAAAGCAAAGCCTTCAAGCCCTAAGTCAGAAATTGCTCAGCTTATTTTTCCACTAGGGAAGTAGCTGATTCAAGTGTACGTTTTACACCGTGATGGAGATGCAATAATGACCAAGACAGATATGGCTCCCACCCTCCAGGACTTTATATTCTAGAGGGGAAGAATATGCAAAAGAATGCTGTTAATAGGTTATTTCATCGCAGTTGTGAAGAGCTGTATCAAGGAAAAGTTTGCGTGAAATGAGGATGTACAACATAAAGACACTTGAGCAAAGGAAGTGCCTCCTCCGAGATCAGGAGGACCAGGGAAGACATTTGAATGTGACAGGGGGACAGGGAAGACAGGGTATCCAGGAAGAGGGAGAGGTACAAAGAAGGCCTGGAGGTGGGAAGGGCAGGGGGCATCAGCGAAACAGTCTCTGCGGAGCTGGAGAGCTGGAGGCAATGCTGAGAAAGAAGCAGATGCCACACAGCATCTGGTAGCGGTCAGGGCTTCATCCTGACAGCCAAGGAGAGTCACAGGCTCTCACTGGCATTTTCAAAGACTGCTCTGGCTGTAGAGGGGAATGGACTTCCGGGGGGACACAGGGAGACCAGCAGGTTGTTACTGTAGGGTCTGGCTAAAGACGTTGTGGCTGAGACTAGGTGGGATAACATGGAGAGAGAGAATTAAGAATGGCAGAATTCACAAGATTAGATTAGATGGGAGAGAGGGAAGGATCAAGAATGATTCCTAGGTTCTGATAAAGGGGTGAGAAAGAAAAAAATGTCTCCTAGGTTTGTGGCTTGGTGATGTGTGTGCGCATGCTGCACACGTGCATGCGGGGGGCAGGCTGGGAGGGAGGGACCCCATGTACCTGGTGGAAAGAAAGGAGAGGCAGGCTTGGCAGGCTGTGGGAGGCATGTAGGTCATATGTTCTGTTTGAGATATTCTGAATTTGAGGTCTCTGTGAGTCATACAAGCAAAGCAGTAACAACAAGGGAATCAGATGTGCAGACCTGGCCCTGAAGACAGATCTAGGCTGGGGAGAACAATTGGGGCCTGTGGGTACACCTGAATTGGAGCTACAGGGGTGACTGTGATTGTCAAGGCAGAGGGAGTTGTGTGGGGAGGAAAGGAGTCCTATGTGGGATCCCCAAGAAACCCCCAACGCTGACAGGAAAGGTACAAGGGGATAAACCAACAAATGAGACAGAGACATAGGAATCAGTCAGAAAACAGACGGTAGAAGGTATCTGAGGTCTGTATAAGACCATACCTCTCTCTAAAAGGCACTCATATTTTCAAATAATATTAATGATCTGTATCTTTTCAGTCTCCATGTTGACAAGCCAGTTATGGATCATACAAAACAAAATCATGATCATAGCTAGCATTATTGTGTCCGTCCTGTGTGCCAGTCACTGTGCATGATGTTTAACATGACTTACAGTATTGAACCATCATCCCATCCCGTGAGGTGGCTGGTTGCAGCATTATCCCTCTTCACTAAGGCAGCAGCTGAAGCTGAGAGCAGGGGGTTCTGGGAGAGTAACTTGAGTTCCAATGCGCTACCTCTTCAGCCAAGTCTTCCAGTAATCTGCATTGTTCCCCTGCCCTAGGATCACTTCATATCTCTAAATATAGAAGATGGAAAGCTCATGGTGAGATACAAACTGAATTCAGAGCCACCAAAAGAAAGAGGAGTTGGAGACATCATAAACAACGGGAGAGATCATTCGGTACATTCTTTGAGTCTGTTTACTTGAATTGTCAAATGTCCCTAGTCCTTTAAAATTAAACCAATGCCCCAAAATAAATAAATAAAACTCTTTCCATTACCAGATAAACTTATGGATATTAACTGAGGGATATATCCTTTTAAAATTTGTACAGTTAGGCATGAAACATATAACATATACACGGCATCTATAAAACGTGGTTAACGTTAAATGCAAACATTTCTATTAAAATGTTTTACTATCATATTTTTATCCAAAAATTCTACTGCTCAGCATCTTCCTACTAGGTATATAAATGAATCTGAAGGAAGATAAATAAAAGCATAATCGTTCTGAACCCCTGTGAATAGGATTCTCCTATTTCCCCTGGTTTGCTGATTCACCTCTCATTTATTTCAGATTCAGATCAAAATTGGAAAACTCCAAAGGCGTATGTGGATAAATGTAGACTCTCAAAACACTATAATTGATGGTGAAGTATTTGATTTCAGCACATATTATCTGGGAGGAATTCCAATTGCAATCAGGGAAAGGTAAGATGATTTTTTAAAAACCAGATTGCCTCTGTTAGGGGTTATGATTGTGACCAAAATCATCTAGTCTGCCTTTTCTAATTCCGGCAACAAACAAACACAAAAGTTAACTTTGCCATATTAACAGTATAGTCAACAGAGTAAAACAGATTTAAGTCCTGAATAATGAGACTGGTACCTGGAAAGAAGGAAGGTGGGGGAACTGTGTGTCACCGCCATTGTCATTTTCGGGAGGAGAGAGACCGCAAAGAATATAGTTGGTTGACAATGCTGGCAACAAGCAGAACAGAGGCCCAGGCCCTTGAAGGCTGTACAGGAGAGCGTGGGCATCCCAGGGCCTAATGGGCATCCCCAGGGAAGTGAAAGCTGAGGTTGTCACCTTCAGGAAGTCTCTGGAAGAACGTGAGAATGGAAGAATGTCTCCTTCACTTCTGCATCACCTGCTCCTTCCGTGCTATGGAGCATGGAATTGGTACATAACTTTCTTGGATGAATGAACACATGAATGAATTTAATATGAAAAGCAGTAAAGCTTCATCTGAATGGGAAAAATCCCACAATTTTGGAATGCACTTAAAAATAACTTTTACATTTTGTTCATTTGCATCCTCCTGGAAGGCTTGTAGATAGCTGATGATAGTGTGTGGACAGAATATATCCTGGAAGGATTAGTGCAGTCGCACCACTAAGTAAGATACTCCCAGAAGGTTGGGTTATGATTACTTTTATATGAGATCTGAAGCTAGTTAACTGTTTTGCTAACTTATGTATCAATTGGAAGAAACACTAGATGTGATTTATGAGGTGTCATGCCAAGGTATTCTTTCTTCTAGAGTCCTTATACATGTGGGCATCTGTCCATCCTGCGTAGGCAGGCACTAATCTTTGTTTTAAAGTTGTCAGGGTTGCCTCCAAAGACAAAAGTGCAAATGGGAAAGCTGGGCACTTTGATAGAGCCTTGTGGGTGAACTTCTTTACTCCTTAGGTTCTGGAAGGAGCTTAGGAGATCATTGTATGTAACCCCTGAGTATTACAAATGAAGAAATTCAGAGCCAGTGAGATGATATTAATATTTAATATTATCAATATTGAATAGTGATTCGGCCATGAATGGCTAGTTATAAATTGTCAGTAATCTTGATTTTATTCCATGAAATGGAATAAAATTAAGTCATTTAAGGTAGTCAGCTTTCTTGAGTAGTTTTGAGTATGTTTGAGAGTGACCACTTATTCATTACACAGCATTTATTGAATGCCTAGAGGGCATCAGGCAGAGTGACAGGTGCCAAGAAGACAACAATGAGCAGGGTGGAGCCTGGAGAAGAGCAGAAGAGAGACAGTCACTACAGGAGAACGTGAGGCGTGTCATAGAGGGAAGCTCGGGGTGCTGACAGAGTGCAGGAGAGAACCTAATCCAATTGGGGCCATCAGGAAAGTGACCTCCAGTTAGGACTTAAGAGGTGCAGCAGTCAGTGTATGTGAAGCACTAAATCTGGAGAGAGAAAGCATGAACTTGCAAAGAGCTGGAGTACAGCAGGAAGCGGGGCACGGATGCCCCTTGGGGCTGATGTAGGCAGCAGGGGCCTGACTGCAGAGTACCTTGAAAGTCACAGTGAGGAGCCATTGGAGGGACTTCAGCAGAGAAAGGCCATGACCGAATTTGAGTTTTCAGTAGTCACTCCAGTGCAGGGCAGAGACTGGATTGGAGAAGGACAGGGCAGAGGCAGGCAGAGTGGCGGGAGGCTGAGTGTATTAACAGAGGTGAGTGATGAGGGTGACCTGGCCCAAGGAATGGCTGTGCCAGTGAGCAAAAGGGAGCAGATGCCAAATATATTTAGGATGGCGAATGGGCAGCACGGCACAGTGGCTTGGGTTGGGGAATAAAGGGGGAAAAGCAGTGAAGAATGATGCCTGGTTTTTGGCCAAGCCCTTGGCAGATGGAACACACCAATGGAGGAGTGGGGTAATGAGTTAAGTCTGAGACAGGCTTAGTCCGGGATCCCAAGACACAGCCAGGTGGAATGCCCACAAGCAGGTGCACAAAATGCCCTGGGCCTCCAAAAAGGAGGCCAGTCTGGAGAAGGGTAAATGAAGCTCAGGGCCAGCTAGTCACTGAGGTGGTGGAAGCCAGTGGGCCCACCCAGAGCCAGAAGGAATTCTCCAGCTGAGGCAATAAGGAACCCATTGGTGGGTGGTTTGTGTTTGCATGTTATTAACACAAGGCCCCTAGAGAGCAATGTGGATGCCAGTCCATCCAGGTTTTCTAGAAAAGGGCAGTGGGTAGAACCACAAAAGAGGTGGGTGGTTTTAGTTTTGACTCAGCAAAACTTTGGGTTAAGTCAGCATTCAACCTTTATTTGCCTTTTCCTCTCTATCCATTAAAGAAATATATAGATATAGAGATGCATATATATAGATAATTTGCTTTTTAAAAATAATTTTTTGTAGCCATGAGGTCTTGCTGTGTTGCCCAGGCTGGTCTCAAACTCCTAGCCTCAAGTGATCCTCCCACCCCCAGTGTTCTAGGGTTATAGGCATGAGCCACTATACCCAGCCCAGAATTTTCTTTCTTTTTTTGAAACAGAGTCTCACTCTGTCACCTAGGTTGGAGTGCAGTGGTGCCATCTCACTCTGCCTCCTAGTTTCAAATAATTCTCCTGCCTCGGCCTCCTGAGTAGCTGGGATCACAGGTGTGTGCATGCCTGGCTAATTTTGGTATTTTTAGCAGAGACGGGGTTTCCCCATGTAGGCCAGGCTGGTCTCAAACTCCTGAGTTCAGGGAGTCCACCCAGCTCTGCCTCCCAATACGCTGTGATTACAGGCATGAACCGCTGTGCCTGGCCCAGAATTTTCTTAATAACTTATTTTGGGATCCTCCAAACAAGGAACTGCTTTTTTTTTTTTTTTTTTTTTTTCTGAACAAGTTTATACTTTCACTTGTTTTGTTTTGAGATGGAGTTTCGCTCTTGTTGCCCAGGCTGGAATGCAATGGTGTGATCTCAGCTCACTGCAACCTTTGCCTCCCAGGTTCAAGTGATTCTCCTGCCTCAGCCTCCTGAATAGCAGGGATTACAGGTGCCTGCCACCATACCCAGCTAATTTTGTATTTTTAGTAGAGATGGGGTTTCATCATGTTGGTGAGGCTGGTCTCAAACTCTGACCTCAGGTGATCCACCTGCCTCGGCCTCCCAAAGTGCTGAGAGTACAGGCGTGAGCCACCGTGCCTGGCCTATACTTTGACTTTTTATTAAAATCACCGGAACATAGCAAATGTAGGAGATAGAAGCCAGTCAAAAGATTTCACTGGCCTTTCATTCCAGTGAAGCAAAATGCTAAGGAATAGTCAGCTGTTCCAGGCCTTGCCTCATCCCTCTGGCGAAGTCTTTGGTGGCCCAGAGATTTCTGAAACTGCCATTGGACATGAGCCACTGGGAAGTGGGGTGGGCACAGAGGAGTTCTATGGATAACCCACAGCCAGGCTCTGTAGGGGGCAACCAGCCAACTCTTCCAGAGCAGGGAGGTGTTCTGATCCCTCGCCTAAGTGGAGGGCCCTTAGAGAAAAAGTGCTCAAACCTCACGTGGAGTAAAGCAAGCAAGTGCAGTCACCAAATCAGCTTTGCTCAAGGGATTTTGCACGTGTTTTGTTTTTTCCCCAACTCGTTATAGTGTTTCTTCTGAGAATGGGGACCCAGATCTTGGAATGGCTTGTTTCTGATTATAATCAGAAATCAGTCTGCTAATCCCATCTCCTTCCCAGGAGAAGAGCAAATCTGGGACTGCAGGTCCTCACCAGCATGCCCAGCTGATGTTTGTATTTTTAGTAGAGTCGGAGTTTCACCGTGTTGACTAGGCTGGTCTCAAACACCTGAACTTAAGTGATCCACCTGCCTTGGCCTCCCAAAGTGCTGGGATTACAAGCGTGAGATATCCCACCTGGCCGTTAATTTGTTTAATCCTCTCAATAACTTCTTGCCCAGTTCCCACCGATAGGAAGTGGTGGATACAGCAGCTTCTGAACCCAGACAATGTGTTCCATTGTTTCAGCTTGGCATTGGTTAAATCAAACTACAAGTTTCATCATTGAATAGAACCAAAAAGTTTTTCTTCTGACTTTACAGTGGCTAATTTAACAGTGAACAGAAAAAAAAGAGAGCAAAAACTTTTCTAGAGCATTCCTGGTTCTTATAAACTATTATTTTATTAATATCTGTGTATATATCACCTATGAACTTATTAAAACATGTCCTAGCCACTGTGCAATGCCAATGGCTCCAGGGAGGGAGACAGGCAGTTATTGTGCATCTTCTCTGCCTCTGTACCTTTTGCGGCCACTGGCCATTCTTCTGTTACCATTGTTGTCTGTATTTTTAAAGCTGAGAATGCAAACTTACACTGAAAGGAAGTCAGTTCTCCCAGCATCATAAAATAAATAGCATTATAGGAATCCCATGGCAAACAATAAACATAAGACACATACTCGTTGATGGGTGAAAACTACTAACGAGCACAGCATTTCAGCTCTGATTTTGCGTGAGCCTGGCACGATCCATCTTTTCCTTTTGTTTGTGTTGCTAATCAGATTTAACATTTCTACGCCTGCTTTCCGTGGCTGCATGAAAAATCTGAAGAAAACCAGTGGTGTCGTTAGATTGAATGATACTGTGGGAGTAACCAAAAAGTGCTCAGAAGACTGGAAGGTAAGTGAAGGTTCAGAATCTCATGAAGGAGTGCTTCCCAGCCAACCCACCTTCTGTATCCATTAACACAGCAACTTTTGACTTCTGGTAGCACACAGTGTTAGAGTGAACTGGCTCGTATACATTCCCCACGTACTTGCAAGGTGCTGAACCTTTCCAGGTTTGCACATTAAATTTTAGGAAAGTAGAAATACCAACTATATACACAAAAACTTACAGATGATTGGTGACTTATGCAGAAAAGTGTGCTCTTTCTTTCTGAGGCTGCATAAATCACATTAATCAGTTTGGGTAAAGTGAGATAGGGTAAGATACTGTCTTTCAGCCAAGAAATGATTACAATGCTAGTAATTTATTCTACGTTTGCATTTCAGCTTGTGCGATCTGCCTCCTTCTCCAGAGGCGGACAATTGAGTTTCGTTAATTTGGGCTTACCGCTTACGGACCACCTCCAGGCCTCATTTGGATTTCAGACCTTTCAACCCAGCGGCATGTTATTAAATCATCAGACACGGGTATGCAATAGTGCATTAATATCAAACAAGATTTAAACCTGACTCAAAGTTTGATGTTGAAAGCAACAGGGAGATTTTGAAAGTAGTGGTGTTGGACATTTTTTCTATCATCACACAGTAAATGCTGTTGTATAGTTCAACCATGAACATTATTTCACTCTCTGGGGTAGGTTCTAAAAAAAAATCAGGTTTAGAAAGTAACATTATAAGCTGGGTGCAATGGCTCACGCCTGTAATCCCAGCACTTTGGGAGGCCAAGGTGGGCAGATCACGAGGTCAAGAGATCAAGATCATCCTGTTAACATTGTGAAACCCCATCTCTACTAAAAATACAAAAATTAGCAGAGCGTGGTGGCACGTGCCTGTAATCTCAGGTACTTGGGAGGCTGAGGCAGGAGAATCACTTGAATCTGGGAGGCAGAGGTTGCAGTGAGCCGAGATCACGCCGCTGCATTCCAGCCTGATGACAGAGCGAGACTCTGTCTCAAAAAAAAAAAAAAAAAAATTATAATTTACAGAGTTGTATTTGTGTGTATTCATGGACTCATTTTTATTCTTTTTAGGTATATCTTATAATAAGAGTTAAGGTGGATTATAATTACTGTGGTTAATAATTTAGCTTAAAGTTTCAGAACTAAGAAAGAAAATTAGAGTGTTTCCCTGTGATTCTGTTTGGACTGCACGGAAGCTAGCTCTCCAGATTGTCTTTTTGCAGCAGCAGCTAGTTGGACAATATTTACACCTGGGGAGCTGGAGAAAACAAGATCCTTTGTCCTTTCCTCATATACAACAGAGCCACATAAATTCTCTTCTACAAGGTGATACCGTCTATAACTTCAGCAGATTTAGCTAGTGTGGTTCTGTATACCTGCTTAAGTTATGGATGGTATCTTAAGTTATAGACTGAAATCTCACCAAAGAATCACACATCTTGTTGAAAACTGCAGAAATTATACTTAGCAGAAAGAAACAGGAACAAAATTGAAATGGCAAATGCTGAGGTTGCACATTTTTAAAATTAATGATTGACAGAAAGAGTCAAATTATCTTGCCAAAATTTAAATCTTCAGAGTTTGACGTGGAGAATTGGACATACCAGAAATAATGACTAGGAAATAAAAAATTTATAATGACAGAAGAGAAGAAATCATTGTAATATTCTTATATTAGAAATTGAGGAATTAGGTCTTTACCATAAAATTTATTCAGTAAGAAAGTAGTCCTGATAGAAATAACTTCAGCAAAATAAAAATAGAAAAATTTAGGCTGAGTATGATGGCTCACACCTGTAATCCCAGCACCTTGGGCGGCCAGGGCAGGGGTATCTCTTAAGCTCAGAGGCCTGAGACCAGCCTAGGAAACATAGTGAGATCCTGTCTCTACAAAAAATTATGAACTTAGCTGGCTGTGGTGATGTGCGCCTGTGGTCTCAGCTACTCAGGAGGCTGAGGTGGGAGGATCGCTTGAACATGGGAGGGTGCCACTGTTCTCTAGCTTACGCAAGAGAGCAAGACTCTTTCTCAAATAAAGATAATAAGAAGATAAAACAGAAAAATTTAGAAATGGTTTAACTGTTTTGTATAGTCAATTGAGAAATTAAATTGGCTTAAAGAATGTAGGCCCAAAAAATTATTTTGACAAATTCATCAGTGTGGATATAATTTGCATAGGATTTTCATATTTATAAACATGGAGTCAAATATGCAAAAAATAAAATCTTTAGAGCACAAAGCAAAGTCAAAGCATTTGGGTCAAAACATCCTGATTGTTTTATACATGGTTTTGATGACAAATTCAGTATGGATACAGGCATAATCCTTAAATACAAATTAGCTGATGGGTATTTCCTATGATGATTTCAGACAAGTAGCCTGCAGGTCACTCTGGAAGATGGTCACATTGAATTGAGCACCAGAGATAGCAGTGGCCCAATTTTTAAATCTCCACAGACGTATATGGATGGTTTACTGCATTATGTATCTGTAATAAACGACAACTCTGGGTGAGTAGAATGATACTTATATCAGAGCTGTGAGCGAGTTTTACTCCCTTTAGTTTAATGGAATTTTCTGGCGTCTTTTTGCAAAATTTTTGTCCTTGATACCAAACTACTTTTCTAATAAATCTTGGCCTTCTTCTTTATTCTATATCAATTTCTCCATTAAAAAAAAATCACCACATCTGGTGGCTAATTTCTATGATCCCAACAACTAAGGAGGCTGAGGCAGGAGGGTTGATTGAGGCCAAGAGTTCAAGACCAGCCTGGGAAACATAGTGAAACCATGTCTCTAAGAAAAAATAAAATAAAATGTAAATAAATAAAATTTAAAAATAAATTGATAATTGGATGGATAAATTGTGGCGTATTCAAAATGGAATGCTATACAGCAATAAGAAAGAAGGATCTAGAACTATATATAATGACATAAGTGACCCTCACAAACATAATGTGGAAAACATTGAGTCACACATCAAAGCTCATCCCATATGATTTCCTTTAAACAAAGTTCAAAAATAGGCAGAACTTATCCATTCCGTCAGAATTCAGTGTAGAGGGAGGAAGGTTATAGAGTTAAAAGGAACAGGGTGCCTAGGGTACTGCTCTGTTCTGTTTGTCTGGGTGCTGGTAATGTTGGTATATTTCTGTTGCAGAAATTCATTGAGCTGAACACGTATAGCCTATGCACTTTCTGTACATGCATGTATAGTACTTTCACAAAAATGTCATATGCAAAAGAAAATATGAGAAAAAATTGTAATGCTCTTTAAAAATGAAGTCTAGTTTCACTAGTTATTTTAGTTAACAAATATTGAGTCTGGGTTATAGACAGTAAGTTGGCCACATGGCAAGGGCCCTTTTTTTCCAACAGTTCTCACCCCTAGTTTGCAATTCTTCCCTTTCAGACTACGGCTTCTCATCGATGACCAGCCTCTGAGAAATAACCAAAGGCTAAAACGCATTTCAGGTTCCGTGCAGTCTCTGCGTCTGGGCGGGAGCAATTTTGAGGGCTGTATCAGCAATGTTTTTGTCCAGAGGTAGGTGATCCTTTTTGTGGGTAACTGATGAGAAGGGTATCTCTTTGGTCCAGTTAACAAAGTCGGCTTTGTCAATGTGTGCGGCATGAGGCTCTCATAACACAGTCTTTCAAAATGCCATCTTTGGCAAGATAAACCCCTTAAAAAGCAAACCCACAAAAACTCCTGGGCCTTGGAAACCTTGGAAAAGGCCTAATTAAAATTAACTTCAGATTATGGCCCTGAAAAATATTCACACTGAAATTTTATTGCATTATAATCAGGATTGTGTAATTAGATTTAATCAGCTCTCCACGGTTTTCAAGGCCAAGGAATTGCGTGGACCAGTGCTATCCTAGGAAACCAAATCACCATAACATTGAATGTGATATTTAACAGAGAGAGAGTAGGACCTGGGGCTTCCATGCAAGTGTTTACATATTTTCTTTTAATAAAAAATGATTGTTTTTAGATAAGAGGCAAAATCTTCTCCAGAGTAAGAAGAGGGCCTGGTTCTGGCTATGAGCCTCAGGCTGGAACTCTTAGACTACCATGACAGGGATCCTCCCACCCATCAGGGCTCCATCCTCCTTGGGCAGGGTGAGGCTTAGAGTTCTCATTTCCCTCCTGGTTGATGAAACATTTTCCTTGCACATCTAATTCAGTGACTGGAGCAGGAAGTGGGAGGGATGGGAAAGGCACAGGGGTGGTTAGCAACAGGTGACTGCCATAACAAGCGTGCACAAGAATCGGGATAGAAAGCAAATTTGTCTGAGACTTTCCTTCTCATAGTCAGGCAAATCCTTACATAAATTCACCTCTGAAGTTTCCTTATGTTTACCATCTTTCTGTATCATCTAGTGCCCATCTTCCCGGTCTGTGCATATTTTACTTTCATGTTTCTATATGACACCAATTTCAAAGAAAGAACTATACTATCCCAGCCCTCCCACAATCCCACCACAGTCCCGAGTCAATAAAGGTTTCTTGGGCTCCTCACTGGCTTCTAGAGGTGATACTAAAGTAGGAGATGAAAGTGCCTAGGAACCATGACCATAAGAATGTGTAATTTAAAAAAATTATTGATACATAATAGTTGTATTAATACATATTTTTGGGGTACATGTGATATTCTGGTACAGGCCTTCAATATGTAATGATCAAATCTGTGTAACTAGAATGTCCTTCATTTCAAACATTTATCATTTCTTTATATTGGGAACATGCCGAATCTTCTCCTTTAGCTATTTTGAAATATACAATAAATCATCATTAACTAGAGTCACCCTACTCTGCTGCCAAACACTAGATCATATTCCTTCTAACTGCATTTTTGTACCCATTAACCAATCCCTCTTTATCCCCCAAATGTGCAGTTTTTGAAATGAGCTCTCTCTACTGGCGGGTCTTCCTCAACATGTCCAAGTTTGGCAGCATCTTTCATTTCTGCTCTTTTTCCAGGCTATCACTGAGTCCCGAAGTCCTAGATTTGGCCAATAACTCTCTTAAGAGAGATGTGTCCCTGGGAGGCTGCAACTTAAACAAACCACCTTTCCTAATGTTGCTTAAAGGTTCTACCAAGTTTAACAAGACCAAGACTTTCCATATCAACCAGGTAAGTGTTCAAACCTAACCCTGGGTTTCACTCCTCCCTGGAGGATTCCCCTAAGCCTGCCTTGTGGGAGATATTGGGGAAGGGGGTGAGAGATCGCCAATCCATGAAGTGGGATTGATGGGTTATCAACACCTGAATCACACCAAAATGTCGAAGTGGTTATCTTTTCAGCTTTTATTTTGCATCTTGATGAAAAGTTGGCAAGTTTTGCACTCACAGAACAAAACCATGACTTAGGTTTCTTAATTTCTGTAGCTGATATCTTGCTCTTTTGACACTTCTGCTGTGTCCCCAGCAGGTCCTGTTTTTCTGTAGAATATAAGGGCCATGCTCCTTTTCCTGCCCACAGACCTCCCCTCTGCTCTGATGCAACTCCTATGAGAATATACACCCATACATCTGGGCCTTGTCAAAACACCCATACATCTGGGCCTTGTCAAAACCAACGTGGCAGACACTTGACTACAGATTAGAAACACCTGGGGAGCTTTAACACCCCAATGCTCAGGCTGCATCTGACCCAATTAAGTCAGATCCTAGTGGAGTGGGTGTATCCGTAGTTTGTGAAGCTCCTCAGGTGATTCTGAGGCACAGCACTGAGAGAAACTGAGAGGAAATGAAACTCCTTATTTGGAGGAGCAGAACGTTGTCATGAATTGAACACAGGATTGGAGCTTAAGGAGCCCCTTGCTCTGCTCTGCTCCAGGTCAACAATGTGACTTCCCCAGGTCTGAGGTTACAATTAATATGGTTAATGGATAACATTGGGCACCTCTGATCTGCCAGGCACTGCACTATGCATTCCAAATGGATTTTCTTACCAAATCCCTCAGTAACCTTATGCTGCAGTGTAGAAAGGTAAGCAATTCTGCCCAAGCTCCCACAGGTGGAAGGTAGAGTTGGATGGAGTTCCAACCCAGGAGCCTGTGGCCTCTTGAGAGCTGTGTGCTCCTGTTCAACACACTTCCCACCTAATGTCAACCACATGCTGCTTCTCTACCAGTATTTCCCCACTGCACAATGATTTGGGGGAGCATGAACAGATAATACCTAATAAAATAATGTTTTATGCTATTAAGAAGAAATATACTTCATAAATCCAAAAGGGTTGTCATTTTGCCATTACAGGAACATCTTTAGAATTGCCCCATCAGAAATGAAGTCATATATTCATTTTTTCATTGTAAGGCTGAAAGTTATTGAGAGACTGAATTAGCCCAGTGATGGTGAACTGGAGTGAGCAAATGGATTCAAAAGCTATTTATAAGATAGACTATACATGACTCAGACAATAATTGAATTGGGGAGACAAGGGAGAGGCAGGAGTTGAGATAATTCTGAGGCATCCGGTCTGGGTTATTTGATGGATGGAGATGCCCTCTCCATGGAGATAGAAGAAGGACACATATTTGGAGGAAAAGAGAATGAATGGAGTTTGTGGTGTAGTGAGTGGCAGGCACCTGCAGGACACCCAGGTGCAGAAATTTGGCAGGAGACAGTCAGGAGTCTCCGCGTGGGCCTCAGCAGATAGGGTGGGACTGGAGCTTTTGATGTGGAAAACATTCATGGATACACTATTTCATTTCCCCTTGTTCTGCATAAGCCCCCAGTTTAGATGGAATAGGACATTAGTCTCTTCCCATTAGCAGAAAGAATAGAGCACAGCTTAGTGGTTAGGTACTGGTTAAGTACTCTGGGGTCAGACTTCCTGGGTTTGCATCCAGGTTTACCATGCATTAGGTATGTGACTTTGGACAATTATTAAACCTCTCTGTGGGTCTATTTTCCCTGATGTAATTGAAGATAAATAATGGTAATGGCTCATGATGTCGATGTGAGGTTTAAATGAAGTAATAAATACAAGATACTTATAAAAGTGCCTGGCACATAGTAAGTATGCATTAAATGCTAGTTATTATTACTGTGCACACTGATGAAAACCTAAATGAAAGGGACAGGAGTGGTACAGCAGGAATTTTCCTATCATGGGAATCAGGAGGGTTCTTCTGGAGAAGGTGACCAAATTTAGATGAGTGAATATTGTTGGTGCCTGAGCAGAAGCCCAAAGCTGGAGGCAGGATGTAGCTGGGACTCATCGCTGAATGCATCCTCACCAGACTTCATGCTCTTTCTCTCCCTTCTTACCACACCTCTCTCAGAGGTGCAGATCACCTGAGGTCATGAGTTCAAGACCATCCTGGCCAACATGGTGAAACCCTGTCTCTAGTTAAAATGCCAACCTTACAGGTCGGGAAATTGGGTGTCTAAGAGTTTTAAAAAAAGTTACCAAAAAGCACCCTGCCAGTAAATGGTAGAGTCAGAATTCAAACTTCAGACTTTTAAGCACAAAGAATGTGTTCTTCTCCCAGGCGCTCAGAGCTCAGTGGGGATCTCCGTCAGTCAAAGTGAAGGGTAGGGATTCATCTTACTAGGGGTTGGTTCAGAAATGAACATGCGACCCCTCCCTCATGGCCAATGAGCTCTGAGAGGAAGTTGAGGGCAGGGCTTCTGACAAGGATTCCGTATTAGCACAAAGAGATATCGGGTAGAATCCACGCTTCTTGTGCTGGACAATGTAGTGAGGATGCGATTCCCAGAAGCACAAGAAGAGCACAAGATTCAAACGTAAGCACAAAGAATGTGCTCTAAAGGCCCGGAAAGCTTGGTGAACAGTGGGAAATTTGGTGGAGAAAGGAGACTAGAGAGAGGTAACTTAGAATCACACCCTGAAGCCAGATCAGGCAAGCCTCATATGACCTATGTCAATTGGACATTTGTCTATAGTCAATGTAATGTCATTGAAAGGAGTGCTGTAAGCAGTTGAAAAGATTGAAGATTACTAAGCTGGCAGCAGCCAGTGGAATGGTTTGGTGTAGGAAAGCTCTAGAGCCAAGGAGTCAGATTGGCAAGCTACTGCAGTCATCCCAGCAAAAGAGTCAGGGCTGGCCGGGTGTGGTGGCTCATGCCTGTAATCCCAACATTTTGGGAGGCTGAGGCGGGCAGATCACCTGAGGTCATGAGTTCAAGACCACCTGGCCAACAAGGTGAAACCCCGTCTCTACTTAAAATACAAAAATTAGCCAGGTGTGGTCGTGGGCACCTCACTCAGGAGGCTGAGGCAGGAGAATTGCTGGAACCAGGGAGGTGGAGGTTGCAATGAGCTGACATCACACCACTGCCCTCCAGCCTGAGCAACACAGTGAGACTCCATCTCAAAAAAAAATAAAATAAAATAAAAAACAAGTCAGGGCTGACATTCAGGGCATAGGCACTAGAATTGAAAAGGAAGAAGTGGAAACAAAATTATGTCACAGAACAAAAGCAGAACATGAGAACTTATTGCATGAAAGAGGCAAGGGAGGCAGGTGTCCATGATGACCAACATTTTGAGCCTGGATGCCTTAAAGGATGATGATACCATTAAGAGAATTAAGGGAGACTTGGTGGCAAAGGCTATCTGTCAAAACTATTCATCTCCATGCTCATGCTACTGACACACAGAGAAGATCCCCAGAGAGGGAGCGAGGCCCATTGGTGTGAGCCCCAGGCAGGAGCTGGGGCTGGGTTCTAATCTCAATAGGATCAAGGTTTGGCTGTGATTTAAGTAACTCACCTAAGTTTCTGTTGGGTATGGTAGAACATCTCCATTTAGCAATGTGCAAGCATCATTTCAAGTGACTGATTTCAAGTTTGCATTCTGAGCACTGTATCCAGGAATTGGGTCAGGGAAGAAAACCCGCCCCTGAAGGAATGTGAACCTTTCAGGAAGCCTTTAGCTGCTGATTCAGAAAACTCACTGCAAAATTAATGACTTAAACGATAATAATAATCTCACATGGTGAGCCATGCTGGGGTAGGTGAGGCTTGAGGCCTGGTCCATCAGGAGCTGGCTCTGCTTCCTCTTGGCTCTCTTGGCTCCATCCTGCGTGCTTCTGGGAATCATATCCTCACTACACTGTCCAGCACAAGCAGCACTGATTCTTCCCGGGTTTCTCTTTGTGCTAATATGGAATCCTTTATCAGAAGCCCCACCTTCAACTTCCTCTCAGGGCTCCTTGAGCAGGAGGGAGAGATCACATGTTCATTTCTGAACCAACCCGTGGTAAGGTGAATCCCCACCCTTTGCTTTGACTGATGGAGGTCCCCACTGAGTTCTGAGCACCTGGGAGAGGTTCATGGGCATTTCAGAATCTGAGCTCTGTGATGGAGAAAAGAGGGGCAGGCCTGGGGAATCTCAGTTACTTCCAGCAATTTCCTAGTCACATTTAACATTTATTATGGTTGTTTTTCTGCATTAAAACTCAGTCCTGTTCAAAAGTTCAAAACCTCATCCAGCATAGGACAGACTTCTCTGCATGAGTCAACTCTGATGGAAGTGGAGACAGGATGTGGTCCTCTCCCTTCTTTCTGTCTCCTGCTATCTTGGTCCTTTCACCTGCCCTGCTGTCCAAGTGAGTGGTCGTTAGGGGAGGTGGCCGCAGGTTTGCAGCTCCATGTTTCACTGGCAGGCTGTGGGCATCTCGGTGCTGCTGGCCAAATGCTGGCTCCCTCAAGCGACACTGTGGTTCTTCCAATACTCAGTGGTGGAGAGGGGAACCAGGCAGCCACTGGTCCCAGGTTAGCAGCTTTCAGAAAAGAACCCAGACTTGTGTAAGATGAGAATAACATGCATGCTCCCCAAAGAAGGAGGGAGAGAAAAGGGGGTATTTAGATTCTCCTAAACTTTGTTTCTCCCCCAAAAGAATGAGCCCCTCTGCCTTCTAGCCCTGTCTTATACCTTCCTGGTGGCAAGATGCTCTCAAATCAAAGCCACACTAGGGCACTGATGGGGATTGCGAGGATCTGGTTTCGGAGAAAGTTAAAGAGCTAAAGAATGAGCTCTCTGTTCTGCCGCTCCATGCCAGTCAGTGACCCTCAGGAAGGGCTCTCAGTGGAAACTTCCCATCTCCACAGTACCATTTCCCAGGCCTTCCATTGCCCTGCTGAATTCATCCCTTAGGATCAATGGTGAAAATTAAGCAATGTACCTAGCAAGACAAGCATTCTTCACTCTGTCCCCTGATAATGATGTGGTATTGCTCTTCTCCCATGCAGCTGTTGCAAGACACACCAGTAGCCTCCCCAAGGAGCATGAAGGTGCGGCAAGATGCTTGCTCACTGCTTCCCAGGATGCAGGCCAATCATGGAGCCCTCCGGTTTGGAGACATTCCCACCAGCCACTTGCTATTCAAGCTTCCTCAGGAACTGCTGAAATCCAGGTATTATTTAGCTTTCCTGCCCCAGCACCAACTCAGAACCTGATTCTGCGATTCCACCCAGGGAAATCTGGCTGCCATGACACCATGCACCTGTCTCTAATGAAGATGATACTACCATTTGTGTGCAAAGAGGTGCTGGCCTGCACAGGACGGGGAGTGTGATTGCCTGCCATGTGCTCTCCCAGCAGCCGGAGGCAAACGTGAGGGTGTAGTGCTCTGAGGCTGAAACAATCAGCTCAGCTCTGGTTTAGAATTGATGGTGTTCTAAAAATAAGGCTAACTTTTTGTTTTAAAGCTACTGTTTTATTTCTATGATAAATCACCTTTCTTTTCTTGTATTCTGTAGTGAAAGGAAAATCATTCTTTTTAGGTAGCTGCAGTGCCAGATCATTTTTAGAGAATACATTTGGCCTTTTCGTGCTAACAAGTTGCATCTCTTCTGGGGAGAGGGGAATAAGCAGAAATATGAATTATGTCAGGAAAAAAGTAGAAAAACAAGGTTTGTCATTTTCAGGTGATTCAAAGAAGACATAGATTAAAAAGGTGCTATTTCTTCATGGCTTTTCTACAGAGGCAGAATTGCCCAGAGTTTAAAAGGACCTGGCTCTAAAATCTGGCTTTCAGTCCCCTCCACCACTTACTGGCCGTGTGACCCCAGGCCATGTGCCAGGGCAGCTCCTCTGAGACAGAGACACTCAGATGGGATTAGATGGGCAAGGGATTTATTGTGGGGAAGCCTGTGAAGGATGACCAGGAGGGGATGGGGACAGGGACAGGAGCAGGCAGAAAGAGCCCACAGCTGGCTGTGGGCCTGTAGACATGGAGAGGAGGGTGCAGGGAGAATAGAGCCGGATAGGAAGGACCTCAGGCTGCAGTACAGCTGTGAGCAGTCTCAGTCAGGTGCCTCAGTGCCCCCAAGCAGAGATCATCTCTGAGAAGAGCCCATTGTTGACCATAAATGACCTGGCTCAAGTACCCTCGGGTGTCATTGAAGACCCAGGGCATGGCAGCCGCACTGTGCTCCCCGCTGCAGCTTCTCTTGGAGCATGACTTCATGGTGGCCACAGGCTGTTTAACTTTTCCAAGCCTAAGCTGTCCCTCTATGCCAATTTGCACGTTAGCAAATTGCTACCTGTCTCTGGACCTCAATTTTCCTGTCGGTTCAGTGGGCCTGATGATGCTTTCCTTGCAGGGAGGAGAGGTCATAGCGTGTAAGGAGGCTGGCCCTTGAAGCCCACTCAGTAAGCTGTGAGCGTACATCACAGGCAGAGAGAGGTAAAGGCCAGAGAAAGACTGAATGCTGAGCTCAGGAGAAAGCCTGTGTGGACAGCTCCGGGTCTCCAGCTGCCCCATGGAAAGTCTCAGGGTCCCTCATTTTCCAAAACTGTGCTAGTAGAAGCTAAGGCAGAGGGAGGGAGAGTGTCCCTCCAGTTACGCCCTCCCCCGGCTACTGGGTGGTGGGGAGACCCCACTCCCCGTCCCTGCTCTCTTGGTCAAGCTGACCTTAATGACAGTGACCTCCCTCTTTCAAGAAACTGCCCCAGCTGCCCTTTCCCCAGCCTCCCACCTCTGGCCTCCCCCTTGTGGCCTCTCCATCATCTTCTCCCTCCCCTCCCGGGCAGCTTCTCTCTCAGCACATTCAGTGCAGCGAGTTACCAACTTCTGACAGTTCAGCCCCTGTGCCTTCCCATCCAACATTAAACTGTACATCATAAATGAAAAAGTAACATTTTAAAAAGTTACATTTTTAAAAAAGTTAATCAGTAAATATAATTTTCAACTTATGTTAGCCCCAAATGTTGTAGCAATCAGATGTTTTCAGAAAGTTGTAAGAGTTGGAGGATTCTGTTGTTCTCATTCTGATTGACATTCCGGCAGTGCTCTGACACTCCTTTACAACAGGTGCTGTCACTTCACCCCTTTGGTGAATGTATAAAAATGCTCTTTAGCTCTCTGCCCTGTCCTCCCATCCTCCAGCAATGAAGAGTCACAGCTACAGTATCATGTACTGGGATCTGAATCTGCTGATGCCTTTTTTTGGGTGTTAGTCAGTTAGTCTTTTACGAACGAAAGTTACTTTAGGAAATAGTTCTGGAAAGCAAATGTCAAGTCTGATCATCAGGCCCACATATGGAAAGTCCTTTCTATTCTGCAGCACGTTCTAATATCCTCCTTAACTTGGCTACCCCTCATCCTCCAAACCTCCGCACTAACACAGACACACCAGGAGAAATATTGAGCAGTGTTACCATCTGGCTGTCTTAATTTAACAAATATAGATTTCTCTTTCATTTTGAAGAACATTGCCCTCAAGGAAACTTGCTAATCTGAAGAATAAATGTGCATCTCAGCCTCACAGAATTAAAAAGCAAAGGGAATTAACAGTATAATTTCTTTCTTCCACTTCTAGTTTCTGCCTCTGAATTTTCCATTTACCATTTAATTCAATTCAGTAACTATTTATTGAGTGCCTACTGCATAATAGACACTGGGGTGCCACTCTGAGTGGGATGATCCCAGTTTCTGCCCTCTGTCTGCTGTCTGCGTAGACATTAGCCACAGGAATGGCTGAGGACAGCCGGTTGATATTTGCATCTCCCACAACCCTTTCATGCACACCTTTATGCATCCCTCTCAGGGCACCCCTGCCCCATAAACGACTCAAGGAATGAAACATCCATCACTGCATTCCTGGGTCCAGCACCGTGCCTTATGCATCCCCCACACTCGCTAAATACTTGTTTGATGGATGGATGGATGAGTTGAGTTTTCATAAAAAGTAAAGCTTGCTTAGCTGGATGTGCATAGAACATGTAACCATCATCATCATGCAAATGAACACTAATCTGCACTCTTTTTTTTTTTTTTTTAAGACAGAGTCGCTGTGTTGCCCAGGCTGGGGTGCAGTGGTGTGATCTAGGCTCACTGCAACCTCCACCTCCTGGGTTCAAGCAATTCTGCTGCCTCAGCCTCTTGAGTAGCTGGGATTACAGATGCCTGCCACCATGCCTGGCTAATTTTTGTATTTTTAGTAGAGACGGGGTTTCCCCATGTTGGCCAGGCTGGTCTTGAACTCCTGACCTTAGGTGATCCACCCACCTCGGCCTCCCAAAGCGCTGGGATTACAGGCATGAGCTACCACACCTGGCGCACTCTGCTTTTACTCTGTGATATTTGCCTCATTTTTCTTCCCTCACAGGTAGGGTATTAGGGTCTGAGAAATGTAGAGGTGTGTGGGAGAAGGCGGGTCTGTGCTTCCATGTCTTTGTATTAAATTTGTCCTACAGAAAGGAAACGCTTCTTTGATGCTTACCTCACATCCTTGTTATTCGAGTTGCCCCCTAATTCTCCTGTGACTTCCCTCTCTATGAATACATACAAAACAGTGCATATTCATTGGGTTTGAAAAGTACAGGCTTCTACGTGAAATAAGCCAGTCACAAAAGGACAAGTTCTTTACAATTCCACTTACATTAGGTACCTCAAGTAGTCATATTCATCAAGACAGAAAGTAGAGTGGTGGCTGGTTATCAGGGGCTGTGCGGAAAGGAAGCCAGGGAGCTGTTGTTTAATTGGGTACAAGTTTCAGTTTTGCAAGATGAAAAGAGTTCTCAAGATTGATAGTACAACAATGTGAATGTACTTAACGGCACTGAACTATACATTTAACAACGGTTAAGATGGCAAAATTTATGTTATGTGTATTTTACCATAACTTTTTAAAACATAGACTTTTATAAAAGATCAGTAAGGAAATTATCCAACAAAACCATTAACATTTGGAATAGAATAGCTTGTTGAAGTTCCCAGAGAATCTGGCCGGGTGCAGTGGCTCATGCCTGTAATCCCAGCACTTTGGGAGGCCGAAGCAGGTAGATCACAAGGTCAGGAGTCCAAGACCAGCCTGGCCAAGATGGTGAAACCCTGTCTCTATTAAAAATACAAAAATTAGCTGAGCGTGATGGCAGGTGCCCATAATCCCAGCTCCTTGGGAGGCTGAGGCAAAGAATTGCTTGAATCCAGGAGGCAGAGGTTGCAGTGAGCTGAGATCATACCACTGCACTCCAGCCTGGGCGACAAAGCAAAATTCCATCTCAAAAAAAAAAAAAAAAGTTCTTAGAGAAACAGGTTATCTAATCAGTACCTACCTTAGCTTGTCCATCTGAAAAATGGGGGTTGTGTGTTTGCCCCCCACCCTGTGTCTCTACTCTGAGATTCAAAGAAACGCTGAACACCTCTATTTCTCTTCACTGCCACTCTTCACCACAGGTCACAGTTTGCTGTGGACGTGCAGACAACATCCTCCAGAGGGCTGGTGTTTCACATGGGCACTAAGAACTCCTTTATGGCTCTTTATCTTTCAAAAGGACATCTGGTCTTTGCACTGGGGACAGAAAGGAAAAAACTGAGGCTCAAAAGCAAGGAGAAATGCAATGACGGGAAATGGCACACGGTAAGAGCTGGGGCTGCGTCAGTGTCTCCAGTTGGTGTGGAATTCACTTTTGGAGTTGCTGAAAATAGGAGTCCCAGCATCTTTCCCAGACACGAAGGCGTGTGGTGGGAGAGCTGTGTGCAGTGGGAGGGCTTGCAGGCGCTGCGTGCCCGGCATCTCAGTACTGGAGGCTGCACACACGCCACACATGGCTGTCATCCTAGACAGTAAAGTCAAGGTGGACTTTACTGATTGCTTCTTCCATCCCCTCCAGCTCTCCCCCGGCGGCCTCATGCCCCTTGCCTACTCTCACTCCTGCCTCCAGCACCATTTCTCCCCCTGTGACCAGTTTCCAGGCCTCCAGGCCCCTCTTTGGTCCTGGACTGATCCTAGCACCTCACCTCTTGCTTAAAGGCATTCTAGATTCAAAGAAATAACATTTAAGGCAAGAAAGGACCTATTTCTTTCTCTAAGGAGGCAGCTGGACTTCAGAAAACGTAAGTGACTTGACAGGTGCATTCACTTAGTCATTCAGCTGCCCTTCTGGAACACATAAGCAAATATTCCTCAATGTAATGTCAGAGATTGGTAAGTGCTTTGAGAAAACACTAGAGCGAGGTAAAAAAATGACAGAACAGAGAGACTGTTTTAAATAAGGCAGTCGAAAAAGCCCCAGCGCAGCAGGTGGCAGTCACATGAGGTTATGGGGAAGGGGTTCCAGGCAGAGGGAAGAGGAAGTAACAGGGACCTGGAGGTGGGAATTAGCTGAATGAAAAAGCGCAAAGTGGTAAGAAATGGAATTAGAGAGGAAGACAGAGCCCAGATGATTTAAGCTTTGAAAGCCAAGCTATGAATTTGGACTTTATTTGAAAGGGTCTGTAAAGCTTTTAAAGGGTCTTAAAACTCTTCCATGTACAGATCCATATATCGTTTAATTCTTTAGCTGAAGAGACTGCCCGGGTGGAAGAGTAGCGGCAGGGAGCCCATGTGGTTGCTGTTGCCTTTGCTTGCAGAGGCTGTGGGCTGGTGGGGAGACATGACTGCCAGGGATGCATGCGGAAGGTAGAACCACGTGGGCTTGCTGATGGGTCACCAATAGAGGGTGAGAGGAAGATAGGGGTCCAGATCGTTTCCTGTGATTTGGGGCCAGCAATTGGGTCATTAGTGGGCATTTACTGAGATGAAGCTGGAGAAGAAGCAGATGTGGTCAAGAGGAATGCAGTTTAGAGCTGGGGAAGATGCAGAGTTCTGCCATGAACATCTCAGGGCTGCAGGGCCTGTCAGACCTTCAAACCCAGATATCAGCAGGCAGTAGAGGCTGAAGGTCACAGCTTGGCATTTAAATGGAAGCATCATCAGTGAATAGTCTCACAGTCATGAGATGGCAGAATCCACACCAGACCCCAGGGATTGGAAATTTTAGCAAAGTGCTCCTCTTGTTAGAAGAGAAGTGCCCTCCTTCCACCTGCCCAAGAGGCCTGCCCCAGGTGCCACGGCTCTGCTACACCCACTTCCCTACCACTGTCCACACTGTCTCTGCCCCTTTGTTAATGGGAGGGGTTGCCTGTGGATGTGCCTTTAACTGTTTATCTTTTATGTTAGTTTCCAGATCATTTCTATAAAATATTTTGATTAGTTCATTTCTGAGCAACCTTTTTTTTAGTTCCCCTTTTTAGCTCAGTTTGTTCAATATTTAACAATCTCACAAAATGATGGTGATGGTGATAACTGAAAAAAAAAACTCATCTTTTGAAGCTGTTTGAAGGAGCAGAAAAACATTGGTTTTAAATTTGGCCACTAATATTTAATAAAATACAATGCCAATTGTCAAAGGTAAAAATGCAACTCACAGATCTTCCTCACTCTGAAGGTGGTGTTTGGCCATGATGGAGAAAAGGGGCGCTTGGTTGTGGACGGACTGAGGGTCCGGGAGGGAAGTTTGCCCGGAAACTCCACCATCAGCATCACAGCACCAGTTTACCTGGGATCATCTCCGTCAGGGAAACCAAAGGTAAATAGTTATGTTCAGAGCCATGGATAAAAATAATTCACCTTGTATTATAGACATAATTATATGTGATATTCAAAATACTCAACATATGAGAATGTCAAAATACTTTAAATGATTTTTAAGGGTCTAATTAATGTTCACAAGCACACAGAGGAGGTGTCCATTTCTTAACCCCAAGTCTTCATTTTTAAGGTGCAGGTTGAGACGCAGACCTTGAAGGGGTGAAGATAGGGCTTGTCTACTGCTTCCTAAACCTGAATCTATTGGCTTCTTCTCCAGGGAATGCGAAAACAGAGGTTTTAGGTTATAGACAGAGTTTTTTTTGATTAACATAATGTGTTCGAAATTGCAGTCATTTCTGCCACTTTCACCATCTTTGCCATACCCAGGTAAAACTTTGGCTCACGGGTTTTCTCTCCATCAAACTATTTATTTTAAATGTGCTTCTGTGGGACCTTTTTATCTCTCCCATAAGTGGAAACCTACTATTCTTCACCATAAATAATAGGTAACCATAAGAAACACTTGAAAACCAAACAGCGTTATTAATGTCAAATCGGTCGCGTGACCTATGTGCTCTTTGCCTGGAGGAAAAGGTGCCTGACACGTAATCAAGAGGGCGTTTAAGACATATTAGCACAAAGCTAAAAGCTGTTCCTTTTCCTCGTCCAAACGCTAGAAAGAGAATTGAAAAAAGAATAACTTAATATCTGAATATTGTGTTTTAATGTTATTTAATATCTAAAGTAACAAAATGATCTCAAAAACTAAACTTGGGAATGCTGGGCGAAGTGAAAGTTGGGACTCCTCTGTCCCTGGAAGAGGGGTGCTTTTCTAGGTTTGTCAAGTTCAAGGCTCTGATAGGGCCACAGCTCCAGGGCTGAGCTCTGTGGGTGCCCTCTCCCTTCCTCTCTCCTACCCCCTGCCACAGTGTTCATTGCACTAGGGTTACTTGAGGCAGCCTTGGGAACCTGTCTTTCTTGTCCCAGGTTTGCCTTTTTTTTTTTTTTTTTCCCCAGGCTTGCCTTTTGTTTCCCCCCCGACAAAGTTAAGTAAGATGCGCCTCTCAACAGTTCAGCTCTGTCGACTGCCCTCCACTTGAATGCAACCTTTACCCCTTTGCTCCAGACCTGGTGGCATATTCTGGTGTGACGTTTGCTTGCAGTGGGGAAAACAAAAGAACCCTGGGCTCAAATCTGGGCCTAAAAATGGGCATAATGAAAGCAGGTCTTCTCCACCAGTTTAGATGCTAGCTGCTTAGGCTGACCTAGCCTCAGCCAGGGCTTAGCCTGGCGGACTTGGGTTTTGCACTGGGGTTTGGACCAGAGCTCCAGTGTTATACAATAAAGTATACTTCTTGTACCCCAGCAGGCAATAGAGTATTACTTTGCTTTGTTATATACAGTCACTTTTATATACGGTCATTTTTAAAAACAGGTATATATTCTAATAAAAATATATAACACATTATCCATTATTTATAATACACATTATATATATATTTCATATACACCGCATATTAGTTGCTAAGGAGGATTCTCATTGTTAATGTTTGCATTTTCTCAACCTCTGTTCCTATGTTCATCTCAGAGAAATCACAGGATGGGGCAAGATTTGGGTATTCTTTGGCCTCGGATAAATACTCTTTATACCACCCTAATCACACCCAGCATCCTAACATCTGGGGCAATTAGTAGCACCCCACTTACAATCCTCTTTACAAGCCAAGTTTCTTTTTGCAGCCTTCTTTCAACCTGAGGGTATAACCCATCTCATGGGCCCTCCCACATATCCTTTTCAGGAGTAGGCCACGTCAGATCAGTGTCTGCCTCTGAACACCAACCAGCACTGCAGTCAGCCCTTAGGGATCAATGCTGGGTCTGGCCCCTCCTGGAGAGTCCTAGCTTTAGAACACAGCTTTTTCATTGTGTAGCATGACAAATCTTATGAAACAAAAAGTTTCATAGGGATCCCAGTCAGTAGTTTACTGTTGATGCTGGCGCCATGATGTGAAAATGGTATCACATCACCATTTTCTTCTTTTTTTTTTTTTTTTTGAGATGGAGTCTCACTCTGTCATCCAGGCTGGATGGAGTACAGTGGAGCAATCTTGACTCATTTCAACCTCCGCCTCCCAAGTTCAAGAGATTCTCCTGCCTCAGCCTCCTGAGTAGCTGGGACTACAGGCGTGTACCACCATGCCCAGCTAATTTTTGTATTTTTAGTAGAGACGGTGTTTTACCATGTTGGCCAGGCTGGCCTCGAACTCCTAAACTCAGGTGATCCACCAGCCTCAGCTTTCCAAAGTGCTGGGATTACGGACATGAGCCACTCCGCCCATCCAATGTTTTCTCTTAAAGTTATCATATCCTTATTGCCGTATCTGTCTTGTAGGATTTCAGAGCCCTAAAGGCATTCATTCTAGAAGGGAGTCTAGGAGTTTTATTCAATGAATCTTAAGCTTTCTTGAGAATTTTATGAAATTTACAGTACTTCTCCCCAGGAAAATGCACATGCAGAACACATCTGGTATATAACATAGGAGATCACAGAACCCCACAAGCCTGTTCCAGGGCCCCAGGAGAGGAGTCCCCTGTTCCAGCCAGCTCTAGGCAGGCATGGGGCTCCACGAAAGCCCACTGACGATGCACACTGTGTCTTATTTTAACTCTGCAGCATTTGTGACTTGGTGGTGGTGCACTGAGCTCAACAATGTGGAAGATTTTTTTGCATTTTATTATTTTTGGAACATTTTGGCCTCTTTATATTGGTCAGCTGCCCTGCATTAAGCTATCACACTGCCTCATGTAAGCCTAAGAAGGGGTTTTTACCTGCAAAGAGATGGTGAAATATGTCCACTGTAAGGTGGAAATTTCCCTTGTTGCTGCTCTGACTGTGAGGACCAGGGTCAGGTCAACCATCTCTGTCCTTATTCCAGCACAAGTGAGCAATCTGCACTACCCCCGCCCTCCTGCACACACACCACTTGGTTTGGTGGCACCTGCAAACTTCGACCACCCACCCAACATCTGGTACACAGGTTTTTCTTGGCACTGTGGGCAGAGAGCCAAATACAACAGCTATTAGAACCTGAGTCTGAAGAACCCGACTCGGAAGCAGGAAGAATGAATCCCTACCTACCTTCCCCCTTTTGCTGACAAGCTGCAGTGCCCTTCACCTTGGCTACCCATGCCTTTCCTGGAGATGTAGGTAATGAGCTTTTTCTTTTTTTCTTGGTTGCAGACCTTCCCCACAAATAGCTTTGTGGGATGTCTGAAGAATTTTCATCTGGATTCAAAACCCTTGGATACCCCTTCTTCAAGCTCAGGGGTGTCTTCCTGCCTGGGGGGCCCTTTGGAGAAAGGCATTTATTTCTCTGAAGAAGGAGGTCATGTCATCTTGGGTAAGGAGCAGTTCCATAGAGTTTATGTCTTTGCGTCTTAAGAACTGTATCCCAGCTGGGCACAGTGGCTCAAGCCTGTAACCCCAGCACTTTGGGAGGCCAAGGCAGGCGGATCGACTGAGGTCAGGAGTTCAAGGCCAGCCTGGCTAACATGGCAAAACCCCGTCTCTACTAAAAAAAAAAGTAGCCAGCCTTGGTGGTGGGCACCTGTAATCCCAGCTACTTGGGAGGCTGAGGCAACAGAATCGCTTGAACCTGAGAGGCAGAGGTTACAGTGAGCTCCACTTCACTCCAGCCTGGGTGACAGAGTGAGACTCCATCTCAAAAAAAATAAAAAAAACTGAAAAGAACTATACGCTGTTTTCTTTCATAGCAATACGTTAACTTTTGCTTTGTTTTTCTTTGGAAAGCTCACTCTGTGTTGTTGGGGCCAGAATTTAAGCTTGTTTTCAGCATCCGCCCAAGAAGTCTCACTGGAATCCTGATACACATCGGAAGTCAGCCGGGGAAGCACTTATGTGTTTACATGGAGGCAGGGAAGGTGCGTAGCAGTCTGATGTCATGGGAGGGTCTGTGGAAACCAGTTTCCACTTCTGGAGGCCACAGTGGGTCAGGTTTATAGTAGAGAATGGGATCCAGTCTTGTATTTAAGAGCCTTGACCTTAGGGCTAACTCACATTTTCCTTTAGCAAGTAATTTTATCATCACGTTTTCTGTTCTTAATTTTTAAAACTGGGAAAACTCAAACAAGTTGGGCTGAATTGCAGCTCCAGCATTTGGTTATAAGGCCCTAGGGAAGTTACTTAAGCTCTTTCAGCCTTATCTGTAAAATGTAGATAATAACTCTTATATCTTAAGGCTTTTGTCACGATTATAGAAATTGCCATATACTCAATTCTCATGGATCCCTTCCTCCTTCATCTCTGTGACCTCATTTGTCCCATCACTCACAGGCCTGAGTCAATATCTTATTTTCCACCGCCCAGTTATCTCTTTCCTTCTCAAAGATGTCCCTTTAAAACCAAATTCTTTTAGGAAGACCCATACTTGAGGCCTCCAGTGAAAGATTGACATAATATGCCATTTTCTTTCATCCCCATCCTTCCACAGTTTATTAAGTGTGAGGGGAAAAGAACCCCAGAAGAAAATAAAATGTTCTGGGCTGGGCATAGTCACTCACGCCTGTAATCCCAGCACTTTGGGAGGCCGAGGCGGGTGAATCACGAGGTCAGGAGATAGATACCATCACCGCTAACGTGGTGAAACCCCATCTCTACTAAAAAAAAAAAAGATACAAAAAGGTGGCACACACCTGTAGTCCCAGCTACTTGGGGGCTGAGGGAGGAGAATCACTTAAACCCAGGGATGGAGGTTGCAGTGAGCCAAAATCGCATCACCGCACTCCAGCCTGGGTGACAGAGTGAGACTCCTAGAACACTTTTTATTGTAGCCTTTCATTAAGTCTAAGTAGGTATCTGGTAGTTTGCAAGGTGTTTGAGACAATTCTGGGTTTTCAGAGGAGGGACTGGAGAGAGTCTTTACTGAGAGTCTCTGGGAAGGAATTATTCTCAGGAAAACAAATCAAGACCTGATGACCTTCATAATAGCAGTGACATTGTTTAGCTCAAAAATTGCCTGTGAATAGGCTGTCCCATCTGGCTACATGCAAATTAAATGTAAATTATTTATAAATACACTTACTTTAGTCCTCTCATTTCATTCCCCTTGGTTTAACCCTTGGAAGATCCCGGAGGAGACCCTGATTTAGGAAGCAGGAATGTGGGATTCTGCACAAAACAGACTGTGTACCTGGCTCCCAGTGCATGCCCAATGCAAACTCAGTCATTTTGCTTGTTTAATGTCTTGGACGAAAACCACTCTATAAATAATGCTTGAGCGGAACTACGACAACTGGCTGGCCCTTGCAGCAGGCTGTAGGCCTCCACAGTATCTTTGCCTTCCACATCTCACATATCCTTCCACACAGAGCCACTGTCACGCATTAATTAATTCCAATCAGTAACCTTTGAGTTGAACTGATGGGGGCGGTGTTTGGATTAGAAGGAAACAGCTCATTGCGGCTGGGGTCCAACCTGGTTTACAGTTTGCCTGCCTGGAAGGGATGCATTAGAGAGATCTCTGGAAGCCTTGGACCCCATGCGGTCACCTGCTGCAGAAGCAGAGGAGGACCAATATCTAATGTGCTCTTAAGCTGTCAGTGGGGCCAGGTTTGGGAAGGGAAGATGGCAGGGGAAGGTTGGCTCCTCCTGCATTTCTGAACGAAATGGGAAAATGCATGTGTGTTCCAGGTCACGGCCTCTATGGAGACTGGAGCAGGTGGGACCTCGACGTCGGTCACACCAAAGCAGTCTCTGTGTGATGGACAGTGGCACTCCGTGGCAGGTATGATGTTCAGTAGCTGATTGTTCATGCACTAACACAGGCCCCCTTTCCATCTTGACTTGAACATCCCAAAGGCAGCCTCAGCCCCTCCATCCATAGTGCCTGACCAGGGCCAGCCCCCCAGGCTAATGTGTCCATTCTCATCCCCTATGCTTCTGTCACTCATGGTTGCCACCTCCAATTCTCCAGAACTTATTGAATGTTTTATTGTTACTGGTGTTGTTTGTTTGTATTTGGGGCCTAGCACACTAATAAGCTATGCTAGTTATCCAGATAGTATAACATTGTGATTTAGATTTTGGCTCTGAAGTTAGAACAGAGGTCAGATCTTTGTTCCATCCCTTTCCCTGTGTGACCTTGGAAAGTCACTTAACTGTTCTCTATCTTCAATTTCCTCTTCTGTAAAGTGAAGATAAAAATAGAGTATGCCTCTTAAGGTTGTAGAAATTCAATGGGATAATGTGTGACAAGTGCTTAGCCCAGTGTCTAATACATACTCAGTGTTCAGTATCTGTTTTTTGTTAAGCCTCATTGTTGGGTTTTTTCAACAACCATTTAATATTAATGCAGACTATTTAGACAAACCAATGCTTGCTTGCAGCAAGCATTTCCTCTCAAAAAGAATCTGTAATTTTATTAGTTACTTGCAGATATTAGAGATCTATGCACCTGTATTGGCTATAAAATACCTGTTGTAAAAATGTGGTCTTTTCTTGGCTAATTTAAAAGGTAACTACCTTGCAATTAGCTGAGATCGTTAACATGGGAGGAATTTTCTGTCGAGGGTCAAAAGCACTGTCTTTTGCATCAGCTTTCAGAAGTCAGTGTCTTCATAGAAAGTATGAAGACACTTTGGGAGGCCAAGGCAGGAGGATTGCTTGAGATCACATGAAATCAGCATGGCCTCTGGACACAGGAGACCAGAGCTTGAATCCCACCACTTGGTAACCAAGCCATCTTGTCAGGCTCATCAGTGAGACACATTCTCTTGTCTGGGAAATGGGAAACAATCATTTCTTCTTCACAGATTCATTTGAAGGGTTAAATTCATTCATGTACATGGAAGCACTACCTGGTGTTTAGAAGTGAGTTGAATTTATATCTAAGCTGACCAAATTCCTGCAAACAGCACTCCCACAGGACCAGTAGGAAGGAGTTAGAACAAAGTCAATAGTGTAGACATTAGGCCCGGCTCCCCTCCGATGACACACCTAACCAGCCTCCGTTCCCCAGTCACCATAAAACAACACATCCTGAGCCTGGAACTGGACACAGATAGTAGCTTCACAGCTGGACGGATGCCCTTCCCACCTGCCAGCACTCAAGAACCACTACACCTTGGAGGTGTTCCAGGTAACTCTTGTCCTGACTTCTATAACATGTTGCCCTATGACAGCTCTGAACATTCGCTTCTTAACCCAACAAATGTGATGCTCCAGCCCATGAGTTTGTAGCAGGGCAACTCTTGGCTGGACAGTGGAGATGGTAAGGCCCTTTACACTGGTATGTGGGGAAAGGCAATTGCTAGAAAGGAGCACTTGTCAGGGAAGCCCTGGCCTCATTACTGCCATTTCCCCATGCCCCAAACCTGTAAATTTTCTTTTTTCAGCTAGAGTCTGACTCTGTCACCCAGGCTGGAGTGCAGTGGCGTGATCTCGGCTCACTGCAACCTCCGCCTCCCAGTTCAAGTGGTTCTCCTGCCTCAGCCTCCCAAGTAGCCAGGACTACAGGCACACGCCACCATGCCCAGCTAATTTTTGTATTTTTAGTAGATATGGAGTTTCACCATGTTGGCTAGGCTAGTCTCAAACTTCTGACCTCAGGCGATCCACCCACCTCGGTCTCCCAGAGTGCTGGGATTACAGGCATAAGCCACCATGCCCAATCCCAAGCCTGTAATTTATAAGCCGCTCTTAAGAGGTTGCATTAACCTAGAAGCCTGATACCAGCAAAGGGTCAGGAACGGGGCTAAAAAGCTGGTCTCTGTCCTCTCCAGGCATTTAGTTTTACTGGTGAGTTATTAAACTTTTGTGGGCCAGACTAGGAGAATCAGGCAGGCTGAAATGGAGTCAAGCTCAAGACTGGAATGTTGCCCAGGAAGAGCCTTTTCATTCTTCATTGTTTTCTGTCCCTCCAAATACACTGTAGCCTGGTTGTTAATTTTATAGGTCTTTCATTACCCATAAAAAGCACCAGTTTAGAGGTATTGATTTGGGCTGTGGATTCTCCTCTGAAGAACTTGAAGAGTAGCCTCATTGCTGATTTATCACAGCAGGTGGAATGTCAGACGCCTGCCCGAAGTGGAGAGGGCTGGGTGGGCTGAGATACAGGGTCACTTTAGCTTTCTCCACTAAGACTATCTTTTGCCTGGCATGGTGGCTCACACCTGTAATCCCAGAGCTTTGGGAGGCTGAGGCAGGAGGTTCACTTGAGGCCAGGAGTTCAAGACCAGCCTGGGCAACATAGCGAGACCCCCTCATCTCTACAAAAACATTAAACATTAGCCCAGGGTGGTGGCCCATGCCTCTAGTCCTGGCTACTTGGCAGACTGAGGTGGGAGGATTGAGTGAATCCAGGAATCCCAGGTTTACAGAGAGCTGTGATCGCAATGCTGTGCTCCAGCCTGGGTAACAGAGCAAGACCCTGTCTAAAAAAAAAAAAAGACTATCTTTAAAATCCAAGGAATATTCCCTGGACAATATGAATTATTCACTGAATGCCTCTCTACTTTCTCTTTCAGCCAATTTGACGACACTGAGGCTCCCTGTGTGGAAATCATTCTTTGGCTGTCTGAGGAATATTCATGTCAACCACATCCCTGTCCCCGTCACTGAAGCCCTGGAAGTCCAGGGGCCTGTCAGCCTGAATGGTTGTCCTGACCAGTAACCCAAACCTATTTCACAGCTAGGAAATTCATCTTCAAAAGCCCTGATTACCAAATGCACCTCCCTCCCCAGCTCGAGATCGTTCTTCACTCAAGACACCAACAAGACAGGTTTAATAGCAAATCTAATTTTGAATTCTGACCAAGGATACCCATCACTTTGACATTCAGTGCTACATGTGTATTTTATATCAAAATCCCTTTTCTTGAAGATAAAAAATTGTTATTCAAATATGCACAGAATGTTTTTGGTAATATTAATTTCCACTAAAAATCAAATGTCTTTTAAGAAATATTCTTTCTACTTGTTAAAAAAATTAAATATATTTTAAAGCACTTTAATAATATGAAACTTTCATATCTGTTAAAGGGTTATAATTTATGGATTAAAACATGCAGTGTAGTCTTTAAATTATGATGTTTTATTAGCATAAAACCAATGGTCTGATGGCCATTGTTAATCCTTCAGCACCTGATGTGTTACCTGCAGCATAGCCTTCTCCATATAATCACTGAGCATATACTGATAAGGTTTTTGTGTGTTCTCAGTATTGCAACTACAGTGAGGAATAAGAAATAATTCCTGCCCTCAAGGAATATGCAATCCAATTGGGGAGACACATAATATTCATAAAATAGTAACTTACAAACAAACTGAACTAATGAACCCATTAATTAATGAAGCCCATTGGCTTCCCAATCCTAGCCTTCCCCAGCCTGCCACCAACCAAGTCTAGATTATGATGATCAGTACCTTGAGGGCACAAACACCTAGTAGGGAAGCTGAGATGGATGTAATACACCATTACCGAAGCTTCGTGAGGCAAGCTAACCAAAGTCAATGGGATGGAGGACTCACTTCTAGTTTTATCTACAAAATAATGAACAATGTACTGAACCAATATTATCAGCCAGCACCACTTTCCCTAACAGAGAAGCCTATGCAAGCATTTCCATATCCTCCACAGCGTTTGTTCATCAGAAGAAAAATAACAAATAAGTCTAAAAAATAGGATATAGTAATTCTATGTGGTATCATTATAGCTACACACCCTCTTCCACCTCTGAAACTGAGTCACATCCCTTTCAACCCAGCATTCTCTTCTGACATCCACACTGCAGTCTTGTGGATGTGCTTTCTAATCATATCTACACAGAAATGGAATGTTCTCCTGGAGAGGTAGCGAGGTCCCCATCATAGGAGTATTCAACAGAGGCTGAGTGGTGATCCTTAGGGATGCCATATTGGGTTGGAGGTTGACTACATGACTCTAAGCTATGTGATTTCTTAAAATATTGATTTTAAAAAGAAAAATCCACCAGGCGATGACCAGCCAGGAACTGAGTCTGCAGGACAAGCATCCATTTTCATACCTGCCTTTGGCAGGTCTGCACTAAACTGATGGTTCTCTCTTCTGGGTCCCCGGTGTTAACCCAGCTGAATCTAAGAAGCTGTTCATTGGTGCTGATTATTTGATAGCACTTCCTAGATTCAAAAGAAAGGGGCAGTTACCAGGTGTGGTGGCTCACACCTATAATCCCAGCACTTTGGGAGGACAAGGCAGGGGGATTGCTTGAGGCCAGGAGTTTGAGACCAGCCTGGGCAACATAGCAAGGCCCTGTCTCTATAAAACAATAAAAAAAAAATTAGCTGGGCATGATGGCACATGCCTGTTGTCTCAGATACTCTGGAGGCTGAGGTGGGAGGATCACTTGAGCCCAGGAGGTTGAGACTGCAGTGAACTAGGATCACATCCCTGTACTCCAGCCTGTGTCTAAAAAAGAAAAAGAAAAACTAAAGGAAAGGGCTAGTGTATCCCTCACTGACTAATACCAGTGGTTTTCCCCTCATTTCATAAAAGCTTGAAGAACAGCCACCTATCTGCCCTTGCTGAATGCAGTTCCACAGAACTGTATTCTTGCTGAGAGAGTCACAGATGAAATTACAGCTGAGGCAAAAGAACATCCTCAGTGTGGCTATTCTCAGATTGTAAATGTGTGTTTCCTGAAAAGAATGTCTAGAGCTCAACCGAACCATCATGGGAATTATTTGTAAACTATCAAATGCCATGCAAACATTGTCACTGGTATCCTCTTCCTGGCTCATAGGTATACACAAATTGGGCCAACCTTGTGGGGAGAGGCTCAGTAGGGACAGCAGGATCACTGGTGGATGATACTGACTAGCTCACTACGGGTCCACCATTGTTCCATGTTTGCTCAGTGGATTGAGGCCTGGAAACAGCACATCTTCCTGGGCAGCAGACACTCCACAGCACCAAGTAGCAAAGCAGTCGAGGGTCTTTACGGGCCTGCTTCCTTCCGCATCCCTTAAGCTGCTGGCTGACCTCACTCTTCCATACAGACAGTTACTGAGGTTTTGCCATACTCACAATATCCTCATGCCAAGAGGACAACACCCCTGGATAGAACTTGCTGGCCTTCCCTTCTCCGAGGTCCACAGAGAGCTTGAACTCAGCCCCTTTCTCCACTCTCCCCGACCCCCAGAAATGCTGCATGGAAAACACCCCCCCAACACACACCTCGGCTTCTGCCAGCCACTCCAACTCTTCTCTTCCAGTTCCCCAGTTTTCTTTTTACTAATTTCAACTTGGGCAAGTCAGTGCTAGCCCCCGAAAGGCTTCATTCTTCCTTTGGAATGAGGACTTAAAGCCAATATATGGGTAGAACAATTTTTTAAATAACTTTTTTTAATCGAATATAAGTGGTATGTGTGTTTGTTATGGAAATATTGGAATATGTGGAGAGGCATAAAAGTCACCTAGAATCTCACCACTCCGAAATCTGTTTGTACGTAGTTATATGTTCATTAGCATTTTTAAATTCACATGTATTTTCTTACAAAATAATGGTAATATCATATGTATTGTTTTTATATGGTTTTAAACACTCTTTTGTGTTTCCCAGATCTTTAGAACATTTTATTCCATCAGACAAATTTATCATAATGTATTTAACCTCTCTCCAGTTATTCCATAAGTGGATTTTTCCGCTTTTTTGTAGTTGTTGTTGCAATTACAAGCAACACTAAAATGAAGCTATCCTGGGATATAAATTTATTTATTTTCTTAAGGTAAATTCTTAGAACTAACACTATCAGGTCAAAGGATATAAACATTTTAACAATTGTTGTTAGCTATTACCAAATTGTCCCCCAAAAGTTTATATCTGTATCTGTTTACACTCAGAATCATTTTAAGCTGACCTTAGTCCCTAATACCACTGAATAGGAACCCACTAAAGCCTGCTGATGATCTTCAAGATGGGCAGCAGACATTTATGTTTATGCAAACCAGCGTTTAGAGGTCCGCCCTGATCCAGGCCCATCTGAGCCAAAATCCCATCACCTGGAACAGGTGGTCAGCTGGTGGGTGTTTAGCTGTGAGGGGCGATCCTGTAAAATACCTTAGGAGAAGGGGCAGCTTGATGATCAGTCCTGAGGAACTGGAGCTGGGCCACAGACGCAGCCAGGTTTGCAGAATGCGTCACGCTCAAGAACGCCAAACTAGTGCCAAGCCCCGGCCATGCTCCCAGAAAGGGTTGGAATAATGTGCCGAGCTCTCTTCGCAGCACTGGGCCACAGTGATCAGTCCAGCCAGCCGACTTCACCCTCCTTCACCTTGGAAGTTTACTTTCATTGTAAGTGAAACTTTCATGAGGATTCTCTCAGGCAGGATTTCCAGGATTAATTGGGAAAAGCTCGAGACCCCATCCCTCCCACCACCCGGCCCAACAGAGAAATCCAATGCAAAACTTTTGTTTTTAAAAATGTGGGTGATATAATAGCAGCGGTAGAAAGGGACAGATTTGTTTCCAGTTTCTTCTTTTGCCAAACAATATAGCTTAATTCTTCAGCATAGAAATTTCAGCACAATGTCTGCCTGCCTGAGAATAGAAAGCAGAGATGAAATCGGGATATCCTTGTTAATCATCCTCTCGGCAAAGAACATAATTCTCCCAAAGTAGAGGGGTGGCGGCCTGAGAGGATGAATACTATTGACTGGAAATGTCTTTTCTCCCTCGCTCATAAAGACTTCTATGACCCCAGAATATAAAGTGTACCTTTCCATTGCCAGAAGGTTTCTTTCCTCATAAATTTTGAATGTGTGGTTTACTTTACATTGAGCCCTTGATAAAATGAGAATTGGGAGTTTCAGAGGGTAGAGGACTGGAACTTTCTGCCACACCTGAGTCCATGTGAATGCACGCAGGTCACACAGCAGCACACACTTACTGATTGAATCATCACTTGCTCAAAAGCCTTTTGCATATTAATCGCTAACTTTAATCATTTCATACTCAGGGAGCATGCATTTCTAAACAGTTATCATAGAGCTGTATGTCGGAGCTGCAGCTTGGCATGCTGTCCATTCAAAAGGCAAATCTTGGAAGGTGTTTACTATTCCTGCAGGAAATATGCTTCCTTGGAAGCATCCTTGGAAATAAAGTTTATATTCCAGAAAACAAGTGATTGAGCACAGCTGGCATTCACCTGCAGTGCTGTCAGGGGAGAATAAAATCCCAAACATCCACAATTTCCCCAGAAGTGCAATGTCCTTAGTGCGGGAGGAAGGGTCCATAAAATTCAGAGGCTGAAATGCATCCTAGGACATCAGGGGCACTTCCTGAGCCAAAGACCAGCTGCTACTGTGACAGCTTCTGGCCAGCCCAGCTCCCAGGGGGGTTGTCTCTTGTTCCTTAGTTCCCTATAATCCATCTCTTCCCACTTTCCCAGAATGAAAGGAAAGCCCCACCTCCACACCCCACTTTAGAGAAGAGCTATTGCTCTTGGAAGTCTCTGGAATCTGAGCCACCCCTTGTTACTTTGAGCCTGTAATCTCAGCAGCGGTTTAAGCATGCAAGCTTTCTGTCAGGGTGTTTAAAATATCCTAGAAGTCCGAGGGCAGAAATTACCTCCCTTACTTCATAAGGCTTCTTTGAGAGTTAAACGAAATGGCAGATGTGAAAATGTTAGGAGAACATCACTGTTAATGTTACTGTTAGCTGGGCATGCTGGCTCACACCTGCAATCCCAGTACTCCGGAAGCCTGAGGTGAGAGGACTGACTGAGGCCAGGAGTTCAAGACCAGCCTGGGCCGCATAGCAAGACTCCATCTCTGCCAAAAGAAATAAGACAATTAGCTGGAAATTATCTTATTGCCACTCACCTGTAGTCCCAGCTACTCAGGAAGCTGAGGTGAAAGGATCTCTGGAGCCCATGAGTTCAACGCTGCAGTAAGCTATGATTACACCACTGCACTCCAGCCTGGGCAACAGGGAAAGACCCCGTATGTATTACTATAAATGTGAATCTATATAGTAATATATATTACTATAAACTATATTATTCAAGTTTTGATATTTCCACTCCATTTTTAGTGTTGTTTATAGTATTTTATTACAATAATATATACTACTATATATATTTGATATAAAATATATGTATATAACTACTATAAACAACACTGTAAAAACAGAGTGAAAGTATTAAAAGTTGACTATTTCCTTGCAGCTTTATTCCTAGGCATGTTTGGATATTTAAATATTATCAAAAAGGCAAAGACCTAATAAAGAAGTTTCCTATACTACACGTGACATATGTTTGCCACTTTTCCTGATTTGCCTTTCTGAGGAAACAATGGAGAAAAGAAATGTCCCCCTGTTTTATAGCATTGCGGTGTACATAAGATATATTTCAAATTCAGGAGAAACCTCTGCAACTGGGTGTGGTGGCTCATCCTGTAATCCCAGCTCTAGAAAGCCAAGGCAGGAGGATCTCCTAAAGTTAGGAATTTCAGAGCAGCCTGGGCAACGTAGCAAGACCCCGTCTCTACAAGAGAAAATAAATTAGCCAGGTGTGGCGGTGCATGCCTGTAGTCCTAGCTACTCAGGAAGCTGAGGTGGGAGAATTGCTTGAGCCCAGGAGTTTGAGTCTGCAGTGAGCTATGACTGCACCACTGCACTCCAGCCTCAGTGACGAGCAAGACTTTGGCTCTAAGAGGGGGAAGGAAAAAAAAGGAGAATAAGAATCTCTGTAGTAGATGCTGCCAGCAGCCCCTTTGCCCTGACCACTTGAGGCCATGCCACCCTGCCTTCCAAGTGTCAGCGCCAGCATTTCTTTGGCTGCTGAAGCCAGCGTTGTTCACCTGTGCAGCACAGCTGTGCAGAGGATTAATGTCCCAAGTGCAATTCTTCAGCAATGGCTCACAGGAGTCTGGGTCTAGCTCCCACAACCCCTTGGAACCTGCATTCTCCCCCATATCCCAGAGTTTCTCCAGCAGGATTACACACCAGTCACCCGCAGCAGGAGCTGGTTTGGGATCATTCCTTCCTCCACTGCCTTATCTTCCCTGTCTTCCTCTCCCATCCCTTCCTGTTACTGGTCTTTCCTTCCCCTCCCACATAAACTCCCTGCACTCAAATCCCTGCTCAGAGTCTGCTCCAAGGGAACCTGAGCTTAGACATCCTCCAAAGGATGGAAGAAAATCTCATCCTAGATTTCGACAATATTATATTTGTAATATGACTAGTTCTTTCTTTTCACAAAAACAAGGAGTATTGCCTACTATGCCCATTGTGTCAACCAATGTCAAGAAATTCTTTGCTCCATGAGTATGCGTTTTGACTGATTCATTAATAATCATGTTGTGATGTGAATTTTGACTTGATTACCAACGGGGAATGTCTTCTGAGTAAAAATGTTCATCGGTGCTAATGATATTTTATATTTAAATAGCGCTTTACAGTTTATAAATACATTCAGCATATATTTTCAATCAATGCATGAGAATGAAAGGGAAGAGGAATTATCCTCTAAATTCTAAGGTAGCATCACGCCACCTATGTGTCAAAGTAAATAAAGGAATCGAGTGTCCTATTGCCTGCATCTTCACTGCCTGGTAAAGCTTTGTGGCCAAGTGAAGGTTGCCATATCTCTTTCTAACCATGAAGGGGAAAGAGGAATGGGAGGCCTCTGGGAACACGCAGCTATTCACTTCTGGCAACTTTAGCTTCCATTTTTGGGAATTAGCCTCCTCCTTTTCTTAATTTTCCAGCCCATACTCCTCTTCGGCTTTTTTAGCTTGGAGGAGGCAGGCTGAAATTATCTCATTTTACCTTTTCGATCCAAGGTAATAATGTGTCCCCTTGAAGCTGAGTAACTGGCTAACCATTTAAAAAATTAAAGATGGCTCATTACCCTGCATCTTTTACCCAAATTAATTCCAGATGAATTGAAGATTCAAGTAAAATAAACCATCAAGTGCTGGAAGAACACATGAGGAAAATTATTTATATACTTTAGGTTGAGGAGTGGTTTTCTAAACATGGCACCAAATAAGGAAATTATGAAGAAAAAAACTAGTAAATATGATCACATAAGAATATTAAATTTCTAGATGGCAAGAAATGCAATGAAATTAAAATAGAGCACTGAGAAAATATTTTAACATATAACAGAGAAAGCATAATATTCTTACAGATTAAGAGTTCTTTCAGATTAATTATAAAAATATATAAACACCGCAATAATAAAATGGCAAAGGACAGGATAATTTACAAAAGAAGAAATACAACTTTCCCCTAAGCATATGATACCTATCTTCAATCTAATTAGAAATCAAATAAATGTAAAATATTAAATATATTGTTTTTGTATATAAAATTGACAAAGGTTGTTTAATAAATACATAAGTAAATAATAGGATAGTATGTTGGTATCCCTTTGGGGGAGGAAAGTGGCAATTTGGGAATAGATATAAAAATTTTAAAATGTGCATTCTATCCTGCACAGATACCCTGGAATTTAAATTAAAAGTTGAAAGGAAAAAAAAGTCAGAGGAAAAAAATAAAATGTGCATTCTACTTCTAGGAATTTGTCCTAATTAATTAAGAAAGATATGGGACAGGTGTGGTGGCTCACTCCGGTAATCCCAGCACTTTGGGAAGCCGACGTGGGAGGATCACCTGAGGTCAGGAGTTCAAGACCAGCCTGGCCAACATGGCAAAACCCCATCCCTACTAAAAATACAAAAATTAGTCAAATGTGGTGGCACACACCTGTTATCCCAGCTACTCGGCAGGCTGAGGCAGGGAGAATTGCTTGAACCCAGGAAGCAGAGGTTGCAGTGAGCCAAGATCATGCCACTGCACTCTAGCAAGAGAGCAAGACTCTGTCTCAAAAAAATATATATATAAGTAACAATGCAACCATAAGGGTGTTCATATATTATTGTTTGCTTGTTTGCTATATGTATTATATATTATGTGACATATACATGTAATGTTTTAAGTTGGAAATAAAATGTGCCCCAAGACCAGGTGCAGTGGCTCCCACTTGTAATCTCAGCTACTTGGGAGGTTGAGGCAGGAGGATCACTCGAGCCCAGGAGTTCGAGGCTGCAGCGAGCCATGGTTTCACCGCTTGTACTCCAGCCTAAGCAACAGGGCAAAACTCTGTCTCTTAAAAAAACAACAAAAAAAGTTTCCTCAAGTCAGGTTAGGTGTAAGAAACACAAAGCCTAGTGGCCTGGGTCCCTCTGAGAGAAGCACTGACCAGGATAATAAGTCTGGTGCTTTAATGGTTCATTGTGTTCAGATGTCCTTAAAAACAGAGGCTATCATCTCCCTTCTTTACCTCAGCTTCCATTTCTTGACCCCAACTTGGGTAAGTGAATCCTGCTTTAACCTCCAATACATATTCCATTCCTGGTGGCTGAGGGTCATATGGTTTCACTTGGTAGGGACACGAGAAACTGCATACTTAAAATCCTGCCTTTTCATCAAGATCTCACTAGGGTCCCTGAGCAATAATGAAGCAATGAGGGGTATATCCAAGGCCACATCATAAACTTCCAGTGACCTGGAGCCTTATGTTCAACCTCTCTGTGAGGGTTAATGACCCCGCTCAACCAGATGCCCTGAAACTTGAGCCACAGTGTTGGAATTCCGTGGCACTGTGAGATAGAAGAGTGCTACCAGGACCACAAAACTCCCCTCCCCCTTCCCCATGTACCATGTGCAAAATGCTAATATTTCATTTGAAGAAATCTCACCCTGGAAAAAATGAGGAGCGCCAGCCAAGAACTCACTCATGATGGGAAGGTTTAGCAAGAATGTTGTTTTGCCTTGATCTCAGATGTTGCTCAACTGCCCCAGTTTCTCCAGTTCAGCTAGCACAGTGTTGCTCTTTCAGCAGGTAAATTGGCAGGTAATTGGCTTTGCTAGCCATAACTCACAGACCTACATCCTAGGAGATAATGAGGTCTCAAAACACATGTGATGCATAAGGATAAAACCTTGCCCTGGGAGAGGAGATTCTGATTCTGCAGGAGGTATGTATGGCGCCCAGAGATCTGCATTTTCTTTTCTTTTTTTTGAGAAGGAGTTATGCTCTGTCTCTCAGGCTGAATGCAGTGGCGTGGAGATCTGCATTTTCAATAAAAACAGCAGGTGATTTTCATAAGCAGGCAAATGTGAGAAATATGGTAGTATAGGAACAAGGACTTGCATTAAATGGGACTTCACATTTCACTCCATTTCAGGTAGAAGTGCCTAGGAAATAATCCTATTACTAGCATCCAGATCTAACAGAGAATCTGCACTTAAGGAGCCAACATAGCCTTTCTAGTAGAATGCCAAGTAGCACGAACCTCCTGCGCTGTTACAGTGGGGGACATCTATTGGTGTTGCGCAGGAAGGGTCAGGGAGGGCATGGTGCTGCCCAATAGCGGAAGCCATTTTTTCACTCTCATCTCAATTAGAAATAACTCTTTCCCTGCAAAGAGAATAGGGAGGCACCTGAGCCAAGACGTGTAATTCAGGAATGAAGAATGTGGGAAGGAGCATTACAGGCAGAGGGAAGGGCACAAGCAAAGGCGCAGAGAGGAAAGAAGGGTGGCTTAGGGGAACTGTAGAGAACCTCGGGTAGTGTGAGCGGGAGACACAAGCGCAAGGGAGCAAGTACGTGTAAGGAGATGATGCTACGGGGCAGGAGCCAGGTCCTTGGGGGAATGTGCTGATCCCTGCAATCTGCTGTGAAGCAAGAAAGAGACAGTTGGTATCTTTGATAAGGGCAATTTCAGCGGAGTGATGGGGCCAGAAGTCAGATTACAATAGACCGAAGGCAGTGCTATGGGAAGTAAGAAAGTGTCAGCAGATCATGTCAATTGCTCTTCCAAGAAACTTAGTTGTAATGAAAAGGAGAAAGAACTTCGAGGACCTGTGACTGTGATGGATTGCTTTGTTTTGTTTTGATTTAAGAAAGCAGAATAGAATGTTTTGTATGCTGGGAAAGACGTTTTACAGGGAGAGGCTAAAAAGGAAGAGCAGAAGGAAGGTACCCTAGTTACTGAAGAGGTGACAGGGCAGGAAATGGATTTGGAGGACTCTTGGAGGGAGTGACTTTGAAGAATGGTAAGGGAGCCCCTCTTCTCCTGAGCTTTGAGGAGGTGACTATAGGTGTAGGGAGATGGCATTGTGTACAGGTGGGGAATTTGGGGGCCTCTTTTTTCTTAGTGAATTAGGAGATAAGGTTGTCTGGGGTAGAAGGCTTGAGAAGAGTGGGCAGTCTCAATGGGCAGTGTGAGGGCCAGTGGCCAGGTACACAGACAGTGGCTACTGAAGGAAACTGAGGGCTTATGATGGGTTATAGTTTTAGATTGGTTTTGAGTGGCACTGACTCACATAATTAATATTTGGTGGGCTGAGGGATACAGAGTAAGGCTTGTGGATTCTATTTCATTTTGTTCTTCTATTTTCATTTTCCAGGTGCCAAAAGCTGAGTTACACACACTCTTCATTTCACAGGCTGGTTTGCTCATCTCGTCCAGGGGCCCTCACCTGCCCTTGCAGCAGAAGCATCTGAGAGTCGTTTTCAATACAGGTGTGTGTACCCCTACCCCAGAGAGCTGATTTCAGGCGGGACCGGGCATTGGTGATTGTTGAAGCAGCCCAGGTGATTCTAATGAACAGCCGGGATTGAGAAGCCCTCCTCTTAGCTGTGTCCAGGGGAGAGTCCTTTCCAGTTCCCTGGCTAGAAACACCTGGAAATGTATAAGAGATGACCACTGAACAACTTCTGGATTTTGTTTTATACACGTATCTTTATGGTAAATGTATATAGCTTTCATTTTTAAGTGTCCTTTTCAACAGAATCTTTTGAATTTTACAAAGTTCTGAGTTAAACGACTCTTCGATATCATTTAAGTTAGATGGGGAGGGCTGTCTGGACACATAATCACTGAGCATGACTGTGAGGAGCGTGGCTAAGCTCAGCAGCATGCCCTTGTGGGGTGGTGGGTGCTTCATCCTGACTGCTGTGTGTGTGCTGCTCATTACACTAGCAGACCCCTCCAGTAAAGAGGGAAGGAAACAGTATCAGAATTAAGCAGACTGTGTACGCGCGCACACACACACACACACACACACACACACACAGCATTCCTAACTGGCAACAAAGAGTGGGCATTCAAGATAAGAGTAGTGGGAGAATGGAAGGAGTTGCCAGGTAGAATAGCAAGTGAGGTGTGTGACCCGGGAGAAAGAGTATTCTCAAATACTCATGTGTCCCAAATGTGTCTTTCACAGTTACATTTAAACCATGGAAGGCAAAGATACACTAAATTGTCTCCTTGCCTAAGAGAAGGGATGCAGTCCAGGGCCTCTGAATAAATCAGCTGATTTTGACCTTGGCAGTCGTCTTCGTGGCTGGTTGCCCAGTACAGGATGTGGTTGAAGCCACTGGGATAATAACACCTCCTGGGGCCTGTCTAATGCATCGTCATTTACACCACTCTCGTGGCTCTTCTCGTCTTTGACCCTCACCAAGGCTAACCCTTACCCCGGCTCAGGGAAGGGGAAGCTGGCCCCAAGCCCTCCTCTAATCCTACCATGTGTTGCTACTTGTTGCAGGCATTATTCACAAGTACTTGCCTGGTTGCTAGAAGCTGTCACATATTAAAAGACTCTGCTTTCACCTAAGGGGCAGGGAAAGCCTGTGAACACAGAGCTTGTGGGTGCTGCCACCAGGGCATTCTCCTTAGAGCTGGTGCAGTCCATGTTGGGTGTGGGAGGAGGCTGGGCTAGGCAACTTGCCGGATTGCTCATTAAGGACACTGCCACTCCACAGCAGTAATAGGAGGCTCCTGCTAGTGTCGTTAAGCCACACCCCATGGGTCCAGCACCACTAAGCCACGCCTACTGGGTCAGCACCATTAAGCAACACCCCAAGGTCCAACACTACTAAGCCACGCCCCACTGGCTCCCTTCTTATTTCACCAGGGAGTCCTGCAGCAAGGAATGGTGCACCCTGGAACCCACCCTGTCTCAAGCCTGTTTGGGGGCTGGTTTCTGCCACAGGAGGTGAGTCTTTGGTGAGGGAGTGAGCAGCAGAGTCATGTTGGTGCTGAAATAACAGGATCAAACCAAGTCAGGATGGCCCATCTGCCATGATGATCTACCCTAAAGGGCATCTGCTCCAGGGTCAGCTGCAGCTGTTCTGTTTTGCTGTTGTTTTGGGTTTCGTTGTTGCCATTTGTCTTTGTTTTGTTTCGAGTTCTCAGGAATCTCACAGGCACCAAAGTGGTCCCTTTGGATTTCATGCCCATCAGTATAAAATAGAGAGGGAGGCCGGGTGCGGTGGCTCACGCCTGCAATCCCAGCACTTTGGGAGGCCGAGGCGAGCCGATCACTTGAGGTTGGGAGTTTGAGACCAGCCTGACCAACATGGAGAAACCCCGTCTCTACTAAAAATACAAAAATTAGCCAGATGTCGTGGCACATGTCTATAATCCCAGCTACTTGGGAGACTGAGGCAGGAGAATTGCTTTAGTCCGGGGAGGCGGAGGTTGTGAGCCATCACACCACTGCACTCCAGCCTGAGCAACAAGAGTGAATGAAATTCCATCTCAAAAGAAAAGAAAAAGGAAGTGGAGAGGGAGAGGAAGAAGCTGGGCTTTGGGATCAGCAGATGCGGGTTTAGGACCTGGCCCTGTTACCCGTGGATGCTATCATCTTGGGCAGGTTTTATAACCTGACGAAAAAGCAAATTGCCGGCCCAACTCTAGCCCTATGATAAAAAAAAAAAAAAAAAAAAGCAAAAGACTCCTTGACACTCACATAGGGCCCAGCCCCCATTTCCGTGGTAGAAGGCTTCCAGGGATTTGAGTCAAAGCTCTGCCTGTTACTGAAGAGGGTGCATTTGCCTGCAATGTGTCTTTTGTGCTTTTTTTGTGTTCACCAAGGGAAGCCGAGGAGGCTTGGCCAGAGACAGGGATAGGCACACTGACCTCATTTCTTTCAGAAACACATCTGACTGGGTACCATTCATCGGTCTTATAGATCAAGAAGCGCAGGCTCCAAAAGCTTAAGCAATTTGCCACAGTTCCGATGCAGGTCCTCTGACTTCGTAGCACACGCGTTACCCCCACACTATGCTGGAATTGTGTTGTGGATGTGGGACAAAGCTGAAAAAAGCAAGTGTTTCAGTTGGGTGGAGGGTGCATGAAGGAAGTAGTGGGGACCAGGTTGGGAAAGGTCATGGTGTCTTTTACAGAGTAGCTCTCTGCATCTGAACCTGACCTGTTTCTGACCTCAGACCAAGAGAAGCTGGGTTAGCAAATGGGTGGATATTTCAAGTCCTAATGATACTGTTGTACTGTCAATTATTACACAAATCCAAGAGCTAACATCCCTTTGGTCTGAAGACAGTGCAGAATAATTGCAGAATAATTACAAGCTGGATAAAGCCCTCAGGTCAGAGGATGGGAAATTTAAAACAGAGGAAACTAATTACCTTTCAGGGCAGCGATTCTCTGGCCTCAGACTTCAGCTAGATGCCCTCTGTACGTTTCTTTCTCTTCCTGGTTTTACACACTCATACAATTGGACAGAAACCTAAAATAAAAGCAAATACTGGTGATGTGGCAAGACAGTGTGAGGCACCCTGAGCTTTGTCCTGTTTCCTTCCATTAAATTCTTGTAACCAAATTGCTTCCTCCCTGTGTCTCCGGCATAATAAATATTCATGGAAGGAAGGAAAGAAAGGAATTGCACAAGTGGGAGATGAACTAAAATGTGAATATTTCCAAGCCTCACCCTCATTAGCATCATGTATTTTACTACCAAAGCTTAATGAGAAATTGATCCACTAATTAATCCATGAAAGATTTTCAGAAAAATCGCAACTCTCCATTTATTTGGTGAAAGCTACAAAAACCATTTATTCTCCTGGGTCCAAAGTTTTCCTACAGTAAAATTGAGTCAGTTCAACCAATGGATCCATAAAAATGACATCGTCACCTATGTGCAAAGTGCCTCTGAGGGTGTTTAAACTAATTAAAAAGAAAAAAAGAAACCTCTGGCTACAGATGAGAACTGCTTTCCACCTAGAAGAATCAGGTATTGAAGGAGCACTCTTACCCTTCTCCATGCTATCCATGAAACAACCTTTCGAACTTCCATGAGCGGTACTCATGCTCCAGCCACTCACAAATAGACATCTGTGTTATTTATTCAGCACTTGGTAGGTTCCAGACACTGTGCCAACCCCTTACCTATGCATCTCATTCAATCCCAACAATTACTTTGAGAATCAGTTATTACTATTGCATTAAGCAAGGGAGAAAAGAGTAAGTCCTGAGTTACCGGGCCAGTCTTGATGGAACTATTAATCACACTGTATTAATCATGCATTTCTGATGCCTTGATATCTGGGGCTTTGTTGACACTGGAGGAACTGCCCTTCTCAGGGTCAGCTAATTCCTGGAGAGAGTAAATGACTTGCTGGGGAGCACCTTTCAAATGCAAGTCACCCAATCCAGAGCCCATACCCCACCACCTCCTCTCTTAGCTCTCACACTCAGGCCCATGTGCTCCTGCTCTAATCACCCTGGGGACAGATAGCAGACAGCAGGAGGCAGCCCCTATGTCCCAGACTCCCATGAAATTGTTCAAGTTAGCCAGTCATAAACCTGCTTACCCTGGCTCGCACTGTTCCTTCCTGCAGAAACCGCAATAAAGGCTCTTCTTGCTTGCGTGTCCCCCCTCACTCTCTGCTGCCTGACTGGCCCTGGTACTTCTCCACTTAGCACCTGTGACATGGTGTGGGCCCCTCTCTTGGAATATGAGTATCACAGAATTGTCTTTTCAATGGCAATTGTCTTCTGATCTGTTGACCTTGTCATACCAGAAAAAATAAGACCCACATGTTAATATGCATGCCCAGTGTCACCTGTACACTAACCTGAGCCAAAAAAGCAGAACCACAAAGAGAAACACCACATCCTGTTTATCACTAGTATTGGTGTTCTCAAAGACAAAGTAAGGCCTTTAGGGGTATATTCCAAGAGCAGGAGGAAGAAGAGGGACTCCTAGTCTTACCCACTAATTCTATCCAAGATTCAGATAGCAGCCATTCTTTTCTTGCTTGGTTTTTCGTTTGTTTTTGAGATGGGGTCTGGCTATCATCCAGGCTAGAGTGCAGTGGCACCCTCCCACCTCAGCCTCCTGAGCAGCTGAAACTACTGGTATATGTCACCACCTCCCGCTAATTTTTTTTTCTTTGTATAGGGTCTTGCTATGTTGTCCAGGCTCGTCCCAAATTAATGGACTTGAGCCATCCTCCCACCTGAGCCTCCCAAAGTGCTGAGATTACAGGCATGAGCCACCTCTTGGCCTCTTGCTTAGTTTTGATAACATGATGAGGAGGAGGAAGGAGAAGTCAGTCTATCTGGGGGATGATGATTTGCACATTCATCAAAAGGGTTTTAGAAAAAGTTGGGAACACCAGACGAAAATGGTCATCTTTTCCCTCTGGTAGGCTGGCATTCTTCCTCCAGAAAGCATTCTTCCACCACAGATGAAAGATTTTTTTTTTCTTTCTTTCTTTTTTTTTTTTTTTAGATTGAGTCTCACTCTGTTTCCCAGGCTGGAGTAGAGTCATGCAATCTTAGCTCATTGCAACCTCCACCTCCCATGTTGAAGTGATTCTCCAGCCTCAGCCTCCCAAGTAGCTGAGATTACAGGCACATACCAGCATGTCCGGCTAATTTGTGTGTTTTTAGTGGAGACAGGGTTTCACTGTGTTGGCCAGGCTGGTCTTGAACTCCTGACCTCAAGTGATCTGCCCGCCTCGGCCTCCCAAAGTGCTGAGATTACAGGCACGAGCCACTGCACCTGGCCGAAAGCTTTTAAATTAGGGGTAAAGTTAGCTACCTAGAGACAGCTGGCCAAATTAGCATACTTATGGCAGATAATTAAGCCAAAGACTTTGGTTGAAAATAGTAATCACCAAAATAACTTTATTCGGCCTGTTTCCCCACCTCCCCTAATGTTGTAGGCTGACACACACAGGATTGTGCATTTCCTGAAGCCATTCTTCCTGCAACACCACATTTACAAAAAGCAGCTAACACATGAGTGAGCTTAAGGGTTTCCGCTCTGATCCTACTAATCCTCTCTTGCTTTTCAAGACTTCTGTACTCAGATACAAAAACACAACGTAAGTCTTTAAAATCCAAGCACTAAAATAGCACCCAGGGCCTACCTCTTCTTTCAAAGGCATGTTTTTCAAAGGAGTTTTAGTCACCCAAGATTTAGCTGGCTTCCAGTGATCTGAGTCACACAGTTAATAGGACTCAGCCGTCCACGTTGACCCCAGGTAGCCACTGTCAGCACAGTTTTCATTATTGGTACCTAAGCAATTGATGGAGGATCTCTTAGGAACTTCAGAATGGCAGGTTCTACAATAGGGACACCTAACCCAAATTTTGCAGCTGTAGGGCTTCCAAAAAAGGATATATAGCAGGTCCAAAAAATAGGTTAGCATTATTCTTTTTAATATCAAACTACTCCTTACCTGTAAATGAGGGTGGTGGTAATTCTGTAAATATTGCATTGCCAAGCCAGGTGTGGTAGCTCACGCCTGTAATCCCAGCACTTTGGGAGGCCAAGGTGGGTGGATTATGAGGTCAGGAGTTTGAGACCAGCCTGACCAACATGGTGAAACCCCCATCTCTACTAAAAAAATACAAAAATTAGCTGGGCATGATGGTGCGTGCCTGTAATCCCAGCTACTCAGGAGTCTGAGGCAGGAGAATCACAGTCCAGCCTGGGCAACAGAGTGAGACTGTCTCAAAAAAAAAAGAAAAAAAAACTGGAGTGCCTTGGGGGTCACCTGACCTCCCTTCTGTAGTCACAGGTTTGGTTCTGTGTGAATCCCAGACTCATGCACATCCAATTGCCTACTTTGCACCTTCACTTGGATACCCACTGGGTACCTGGAGCAGAGTATGCCCAAATCGAAACTGTTTATTCACCGAAAGCTGTTCATCTCTGCACTGCCCCAATTTCACTAAAGAGTCTCACTGTCTACCTCATTGCTCAAGGCAAAACCCTCTGAGTCATCTGAGGTTCCTCCGGGCAGTCCTTTCTGCTCTGCCTCCTACGGACATCTCAAATCTGTACCCATGTTTGTGTCTTCGCTATCACTTCCCAAATCAGGTCATCAGTTTTTCTCCTGGGCCACTGGGCTCCCTACATCAACTGTAGCTCTCCTATAAATCATTCTTCCCATTGCAGCTAAAAGAATACATATATATATATATATTTTTTTTTTTTTAACACATCAGACAGATCACATCTCTCAAGAAAATTCTTTATTGAGATTGAGAAATAAATGTTTGAGACTCATTACAATGAATGTGTTAGTCATCTATTTCAATCAGGCCTGAAGGAATAAAAAACAAGGACTTGATACTTTCTTGGGAAAAAAAATAAAAAGAAGAATTCAAATCCCGTAGGAGATACAGAGAGTGGGCCGAGTACAATTTTCTCTATGCCAGTCAATTAGTATGTTGCTTTTGGATTGATGGTTTTTATTCCACAGGAGATAGTATGACACTTTTAAAGTCTGGGTGTTTTTTTTTTTTTTCTTAAGTTCTTATAAATCAACCAAGACATTTTTATAATGCACAAGTACAGAAGAAGTCTCAATCTTACACAACATGCCTTCACCCCAACAGGATTAGGATTTATATTCTAAGGACCTCCAAGTCAACTGTCCTATAAATATTCCCAGCCTTTCTCCTTAACAATTAGCTGCAAAAGGCTGTAAAACTCAGAGCCTGTCTCCCCATGACAATGAAGTCAACAGCCTCTCATATGCCCCAGGTTCTTTGTTAACAACTAGTTATTAGAGGTCTGCAGTCTCTGACTTCAGCATCATTTACTTTATTTTATGTTATTTTATTTTATTACTTTAAGCTCTGGGATACATGTGCAGGATGTGCAGGTTTGTTACATAGGTAAATGTGTGCCATGGTGGTTTGCTGCACCTAGCAACCCATCACCTAGTTGTTAAGCCCAGGATGCATTAGCTATTTATCCTGATGCTCTCCCTCCCTTTGCCCCCACCCCCCCGCAACAGGCCCCCCGTGTGTGTTGTTCCCATCCCTGTGTTCATGTGTTCTCATTATTCAGCTCCCACTTATAAATGAGAACATTTGGTGGTTGGTTTTTTTTGTTCCTGCATTAGTTTGCTGAAGGTAATGGTTTCCAGCTCCATCCATGTCCCTGTAAAGAACATTATCTCATTCCTTTTTATGGATGTATAGTATTCCTTGGCGTACATGTACCACATTTGCTTTATCCAGTCTGTTATTGATGTGCATTTGGGTTGATTGCAGGTCTTTGCTATTGTGAATAGAGCTGCAATGAACATATGCGTACATGTATCTTTATCATAGAATGATTTATATTCCTTTGGGCATATACCCAGTCTTGGAGTTGCTGGGTCCATTGGTATTTCTGGTTCTGGATCTTTGAGGAATTGCCACACCATTTTCCACAATGGTTGAACTAATTTACATTCCCATCAACAGTGTAAAGGTGTTCCTATTTCTCAGCAGTCCATCTTACCAGCATTGTTTCCTAACTTTTTAATAATCGCCATTCTAACTGGTGTGAGATGGTATCTCACTGTGGTTTTGATTTGCATTTCTCTAATGATCAGTGATGTTGAGCTTTTTTTCACTTTTGTTGGCTCCATAAATGTCTTCTTTTGAGAAGTGTCTGTTATGTTTTCTCCCCACTTTTTAATGGGGTTGTTTTTTTCTTGTATATTTAAGTTACTTATAAATTCTGGGTATTAGAACTTTGTCAGGTGAATAGATTGCAAAATTTTTCTCCCATTCTGTAGGTTGTCTGTTCACTCTGATGATAGTTTTTTTCTTTTTTTTTTTTTTTTTGCTCTGCTGAAGCTCTTTAGTTTAATTATATCCCATTTGTCAATTTTTTCTTTTGTCGCAATCACTTTTTTTGTCTTCCTGCCTGTGCCCATGTCCTGAATGGTATTGCCTATATTTTCTTCTAGGTTTTTTATACTTTTGAGTTTTGTGTTTAAGTCTTTAATCTATCTTGAGTTAATTTTTGTATAAAGTGTAAGGAAGGGGTCCAGTTTCAATTTTCTGTGTGTGGCTAGCCAGTTCTCCCTATTGAATAGGCAACTATTTATTGAATAGGCAACCCTTTTCCCATTGCTTTTTTTGACAGGTTTGTCAAAGATCAGATGATTGTAGATATGCAGTATTATTTCTGGGTTCTGTATTCTGTTCCATTGGTCTATGTGTCTTATTTATAACAGTGCCATGCTGTTTTGGTTGCTGTAGCCTTGTAGTATAGTTTGGCATTAGGTAGTGTGATGCCTCTGGCTTTGTTCTTTTTGCTTAGGATTATCTTGGCTATATGGGCTCTTTTTTGGTTTCATGTGAATTTTAAAGTAGTTTTTTCTAATTCTGTGAAGAATGTCAATGTTAGTTTAATGGGAAAAAGCACTGGATCTATAAGTTACTTTGGGCAGTATGGCCATTTTCACGATATTGATTCTTCCTATCAATGAACATGGAATGTTTTTCCATTTGTTTGTGTTCACTCTGATTTTCTTGAGCAGTGGTTTGTAGTTCTTGAAGAGGTCCTTCACTTCCCTTGTTAACTGTATTCCTAGGTATTTTATTCTCTTTGTGGCAGTTGTGAATGAGAGTTCATTCATGATTGGCTCTCTGCTTGTCTGTTATTGGTGTATAGGAATGCTTGTGATTTTTGCACGCTGATTTGGATCCTGAGACTTTGCTGAAGTTGCTTATCAGCTTAAGAAGCTTTTGGGCTGAGACAATGGGGTTTTCAAGATGTAGGATCTTGTTATCTGCAGAAACAGTTTGACTTTCTCTCTTCCCATTTGAGTACCTTTTATTTCTTTATCTTGCTGATTGCCCTGACCAGAACATCCAATACTATGTTGGATAAGAGTGGAGAGAAAGCGTATGCTTGTCTTGTTGCAGTTTTCAAGGGGAATGCCTCCAGCTTTTGCCCATTCAGCATGACATTGGCTGTGGGCTTGTCATAAATAGCTCTTACTATTTTGAGGTATGTTCTATCAATATGTAGTTTATTGAGAGTTTTTAATGTGAAGGGATGTTGAATTTTATCAAGGCCTTTTCTGCATCTACTGAGATAATCATATAGTTTTTGTCTTTAGTTCTGTTTATGTGATGAATTACACTTACTGATTGCATATGTTGAACCAGCCTTGCATCCTGGGGTTGAAGCTGACTTGATCATGGTGGATAAGGTTTTTGATGTGCTGCTGGATTTGGTTTGCTAGTATTTTATTGAGGATTTTTGCTTCAATGTTCATCAGGAATATTGGCCTGAAGTTTTCTTTTTTTTTTTTTTTGTTATATCTCTGCCAGATTTTGGTATCAGGATGACGCTGGCCTCATAAAATGCATTAGGGAGGAGTCCTTCCTTTTGAGTTATTTGGGATAGTTTCAGAAGAAATCGTGCTAGCTCCTCTTTGTACCTCTGGTAGAATTCAGCTGTAAATCCATCTGTACCTGAGCTTTTTTTGGTGGGTAGGCTACTTATCACTGCCTCAATTTCAAAAATTGTTATTGGCCTATTCAAGGATTCAGCTTTTTTCTTGTTCAGTCTTAGGAGGGTGTATGTGTCCAGGAATTTATCCATTTCTCCTAGATTTTCTAGTTTATTTGCATAGAGATGTTTATGATATTCTCTTATGGTTGTTTGTATCTCTGTGGGATCAGTGGTGATATCCTCTTTATCATTTTTTATTGTACTTTAAGTTCTAGGGTATATGTGCAGATCTTGCAAGATTGTTGCATAGGTACACATATGCCATGGTGGTTTGCTGTCTCCATCCCCCCGCCACCTGTCACCTACATCAGGCATTTTTCCCAGAGTTATCCCTCCCCAACCTCCCCGCCTCCTGCTGTCCCTCCCCTGGCCCCCCACCTCCAACAGACCCCAGTATGTGACCCCTGTGTCCATGTGTTCTCATTGTTCAACACCCACCTATGAGTGAGAACATGCGGTGTTTTGTTTTCTGTTCTTTTGTCAGTTTGCTAAGAATGATGGTTTCCAGATTCATCCATGTCTGTACAAAGGACAGGAACTCATTGTTTTTTATGGCTGCATAGTATTCCATGGTGTATATGTGCCATATTTTCTTTGTCCAATCTATCATTGATGGGCATTTGGGTTGGTTCCAGGTCTTTGCTATTGTGAACAGTGCTGCAATGAATATACATGTGCATGTGTCTTTATAATAGAATGACTTATAATCTTTTGGGTATGTACCCAGTAATGGGATTGCTGGGTCAAATAGAATTTCTATTTCTAGGTCCTTGAGTAATCACCACACCATCTTCCACAAAGGTTGAACTAATTAATACTCTCATCAATAGTGTAAAAGTGTTCCTGTTTCTCCACATCCTCTCCAGCATCTGTTGTCTCCAGATTTTTTAATGATTGCCATTCTAACTGGTGTGAGATGGTATCTCAATGTGGTTTTGATTTGCATTTCTCTAATGACCAGTGATGATGAGCATTTTTTTATATGTTTGTTGGCCTCACAAATGTCTTCTTTTGGAAAGTGTCTGTTCATATCCTTTGCCCACTTTTGCATAGGTTTGTTTGTTTTTTTCTTGTAAATCTGCTTTAGTTCTTTGTAGATTCTGGATATTAGCCCTTTGTCAGATGGGTAGGTTGCAAAAATTTTTTCCCATTCTGTTGGTTGCCAGTTCACTCTCATGATTGTTTCTTTTGCTTTTTAGAAACTCTTAAGTTTAGTTAGATCCCATTTGTCTGTTTTGGCTTTTGTTGCCATTGTTTTTGGTGTTTTAGTCATGAAGTCCTTGCCTATGCCTATGTCCTGAATGGTATTGCCTAGGTTTTCTTCTAGGGTTTTTATGGCGTTAGGCCTTATGTTTAAATCTTTAATCCATCTGGAGTTAATTTTAGTGTAAGGTGTAAGGAAGGGGTCCAGTTTTAACTTTCTGCATGTGGCTAGCCAGTTTTCCCAACACCATTTATTAAACAGGGAATCCTTTCCCCATTGCTTGTTTTTGTTAGGTTTGTCAAAGATCAGATGGTTGTAGATGTGTGGTGTTGCTTCTGAGGTCTCTGTTCTGTTCCCTTGGGTTCCTTCTCTGTTTTGGTACCAGTACTGTGCTGTTTTGATTACTGTAGCCTTGTAGTATAGTTTCAAGTCAGGTAGTGTGATACCTCCAGCTTTGTTCCTTTTGCTTAGGATTGTCTTTGCTATGCGGGCTCTCTTTTGGTTCTATATGAAGTTTAAAGTGGCTTTTTCCAGTTCTATGAAGAAAGTCAATAGTAGCTTGATGTGGATAGCATTGAATCTATAAATTACTTTGGGCAGTATGGCTATTTTCATGATATTGATTCTTCCTAACCATGAGCATGGAGTGTTTTTCCATCTGTTTGTGTCCTCTCTTATTTCCTTGAGCAGTCATTTGTAGTTCTCCTTGAATAGATCCTTTACATCCTTTGTTAGTTGTATTCCTAGGTATTTTTTGTTGTGTCTATTTGACTCTTTTTCTCTTTTCTTCTTTACTAGTCTACCTAGTGGTCTATTTTATTTTATTTTTTCAAAACACTAGCTCCTGAATTTATTGCTTTTTTGAGGGGTTTTTCATGTCTCTGTCTCCTTCAGTTCCACTCTGATCTTGGTTATTTCTTGTCTTCTGCTAGCTTTGGGGTTTGTTTGCTCTTGGTGCTCTAGTTCTTTTAGTTGTGATGTTAGGATGTCAATTTGAGATCTTTCTAGCTTCTTGATGTGGGCATTTAATTTCTCTCTTAACATGGCTTTAGCTGCATCTGGTACATTGTCCCTTTGTTCTCATTGGTTTCAAAGAACTTATTGATTTCTGCCTTAATATCATTATTTACCCATGAGTCTTTCAGGAGCAGATTGTTCAATTTTTATATAGTTGTCCAGGGTTGAGTGAGTTTAATCTTGAGTTCTAATTTGATTGTGCTGTGGCTTGAGAGATTTTTTGTTATGATTTCAGTTCTTTTGCATTTGCTAAAATAATGTTTTACTCCCAATTATTGATTGATTTTTTTTTTTTTTTCTAAGACAGAGTTTCATTGTATTGCCCAGGCTGGAATGCAGTGGCACAATCTCAGCTCACTGCAACCTCTACCTCCCAGATTCAAGCAATTCTCTGCCTCAGCCTCCTGAGTAGCTGCGATTACAGGTGCCCACCACCAGGCCTAGCTAATTTTTGTATTTTTAGTAGAGACGGGATTTCACCATTTTGACCAGGCTGGTCTTGAACTCCTAACCTCGTGATCCACTTGCTTTGGCCTCCCAAAGTGCTGGGATTACAGGCTTGAGTCACCACGTCCGGCCCCAATTATTGATTGATTTTAGAGTAAGTGTCGTGTGGCACCAAGAAGAATATATATTCTGTTGTTTTGGGGTGGAGAATTCTGTATATATCTATCAGGTCCAGTTGATCCAGAGCTGAATTCTAATCCTGAATATCTTTGTTAATTTTCTGTCTCAATGATCTGTCTAATACTGACAGTGGGATGTTAAAGGCTCCCACTATTATTGTGTGGGAGTCTAAGTCTTTTTCTAGATCTCTAAGAACTTGTTTAATGAATCCAAGTGCTTCTGTATTGGGTACATATATATTTAGGATAGTTAGCTCGTCTTGTTGAATTGAACCATTTACCATTATGTAATGCCCCTCTTTGTCTTTTTTAATCTTTGTTAGTTTAAAGTTTGTCTTTTTTCAGAAACTAGGATTGCAACCCCTGCTTTTCCCTGCTTTCCATTTGCTTGGTAAATTTTCCTCCATCCCTTTGTTTTGAGCCTATATGTCTTTGCAGTCTTGACTCTTTATCCAGCTTGCCATCCTTTGTCTTTTAGTTGGCACATTTAGCCCATTTACATTTAAGGTTAATATTGTTATGTGTGAATTGGATTCTGTCATCATCATGATACCTGGTTATTTTGCAGACTTGTTGATATAGTTGCTTCATAGTACCACTGGTCTTTCTACTTCTGCATGTTTTTGTACTGGCTGGTAACAGAGTTTCCTTCCATTTCTAGTGCTTCCTTCAAGAGCTCTTGCAAGGCAGGCCTGGTGGTGGTGAACTCCCTCAGCATTTTCAGAATAATTTTTAACTACTCAACTTTATTAGCCCTCTCAAAATTATAGGCCCTACAGGTTTCCAATTCTACATTAAAGCATGTGGGCTTTACAATGTCCTATTTCAATATGTTTCTTTCCTACTTAAAAACTATCGTGTATAGCCAGGTGTCATGGCATGCACCTGTGGTTCCAGCTACTCAGAAGGCTGAGGCAGGAGAATTGCTTGAGCCAGGGTGGCCGAGGCTGCAGTGAGCCATGGTCACACTACTGCACTCCATCCTGGGGGACAGGAAGTCAAGGCCTGAAGTCAAGGCCCTGCAGGGGGTGACCTCCACTACTTGGATAGACTTCTCTCCCCATACCCTGCCCAGCCCCCAGCCTCTGGAGTTTTTTCCTCCTTCTCACCCACTCTAAATGCTTTTGTAAGAGCATATCACTTCTTCTTCCCTCTGCCTGAATGCTCTTCCCTGGCTCTTTTCATGGCTGACCCTTCAGGTCTCAGATTAAACCTTGGCTTTGGACAATCCATGTGAGCTAAGAATGTGTTCATCTGCAAGTGACAGAAAACGAGTCTAGCCATAGCATTTAAAATATAGAGTTTTCTTTTTTTTACTGTGCCATTGTGAGAGGCAGTGACTGGCTCTGGTTCAATTGCTTAATGATGTCATCAGGGCCTCAGCCCTTCAGAGCTTTCCGCCGTTCCACTTTCATCTTCATGCTTGCTCTTTCATGATCTTGAAAAGGCTGTTGCCAGGCCAGATGGCTCATTCATTTTGTTTGAGACAGAGAGAATGGGGGAAAAGGTAAGAGGCTTTCTCCTCACCAGACAGGAACAGAAGTCTCACTTACCCCCACCCAGACTGGGTTTCCTGTCTCCTTTTAAACCAGTCACTCACCAAAGGGAATAGGATTGTCATACTGATTTAGACCAATTGTGATTTTACCCTGTAATTGGGATTGGAGCCACCTTCTCATAATCCAGGAATCCCCAGATGCCACCTGAACACACCAGGTTCTCCTAGAATGGAAGGGGAGCTGGGTGTGGTGGCTTAACACCTATAATCCCAGCACTTTGGGAGGCCAAGTCAGGTGAATTTCTTGATCTAGGAGTTCAAGAACAGCCTAGGCAACATGGCAAAACCATTCCTCTACTAAAAAAAAAAAAAAAAAAAAAAAAAAAAAAAAAAAACCCCGGGGGGGGGGGGGAAGACGTCGGGGCCCCCGCTCACTGGGGGGGGGGGGGAGGGGGGTTCACTTGAGCCG